>NC_087069.1:1753249-1823796 GCF_963678635.1 Symsagittifera roscoffensis
AAAATTCATGATTTGTACACTCAATAATTTTATTCTAGCAGTAATCGAACTAGTTCAGCATTGTCCGCGCAAGTAGACAGAATCACAACAACGACGATGAGGCAGACGAAAGGACGTACTACGATCTGAAATGCGTCCGGAACCACCAGAAAGACGACCAAGACCAGGAAACGATCAGTAATACGACCTGGGACAAATAGGAGCCGTGCAGAAACGAGCAGCATGCGACAACCTCTGCAAGCAGGAAGCAAAAGATGCCGAGCAGGAACTCATGACGAAGTCGCTAGCATCGATAGTTTTTGGCATGATGGAGCCGGAAGAAGAACCCGTATAGAAACTTTCAAAAAACGTGGAAAAACCACTGTAATTGAATCGTTAGTTTTCAAAATGAAAATAACCAACAATCTGTAATTATACCAACTACTCTTTTTTAGCACTTCAACTCTTTGAAGGACAAAGTGAGAGGTACTGTCGGCACCGAGCTGACGGACAGATCCAAGGCGTACAAGGAAAAGAACTCTCTGAAGGAGAAAGTGACAGGGGCAGAATTCAAAAGTAACCGGCGTGATGCCCATCGGTGCGCCAGCTGCGCCAACTAGGATGGTAACTTTTCCCGACTGTATCATTCTGAGAATAGATCCACTTCTTCTGGTAGCATAGTTCACTTCGCCACTACCAGAGTTTAATTTGCTACTTCCTCTGGTACCAGAGGTGACTTCGTCACTTCCCGTGCCCAATTCACTTGCCCTGCGACGGATGCGTAAAACAGAATCTCTCGGAAACAAACGGCAAATTTCTGCTATGGTTCCAGGCCGCTCCTATAACAGGAAAGCCATTCAGTTTCATTCTATCGAATATATTGATCTGAGAGTGAGAGTCTCGCAAGAAAACATCTGAACCGATAGGTTCATCTTTTTTGTTTTCTGTTAGACTATGCCTGCCTCAAGTCTAATAGAGTGCGTCGTTGCGGTCCGTTCGTTGATCTTGTCAACTGGATCCAGTCAGACTCGTTTTTCGACCAATCTGGAGCTTTGTTAGCTCCATCAGCGACATCTATCATGGGTTTCAAAAGCCAAGTAACAGGGGACGCGGATGAGTGCTGAATTGAAAACCGCATATATGAGGACACTTTACTCGTGGAAAAATTGAAATATTGCATCAAGAAACTGACAGCTGGATGGTACATTACAACGGAGTGAGTAGATAGTTTGTAAAAATTCTGCATCCAATGAGTCACCGAGTCCAGTTTTCAAATGAATATAACTTCGACGTTTTTGTTGACGCTACGAAAATCACTGCCCCGAAAGTAATCAGGGATGAATCGCTGGGACACCTACATAGACAGAAACTGAAAAAACTGAAGAACCGAAAAAGGAGTCAAGCTATCTGCTGTTGTCAGAGGCTGGTGCAATAAGAATCTTTCACCAGGAATTCTCCGATACATCTGTGATGTACATTCTAGTAAAAGGTAAAAAAAATATGTTTTTGTTTGGTAGTTCCCCCCCCCCCCTCCCCCCCAAAAAAATAGGGATCTATACCGCTGATTGTGTTACGCTTTTTAAGCTGCAAATCATTTTTGTTTGATATCCTCGTCGGTTCATCATAAGCTGATATTCAAGGAGTATCTGAAGCATCAATCTCTGTGTTGGAAACCGACGTTTCCCGGGGTTGACCTTGCTTCTTGCTTCATATCCCAAAAACTACACCAAGTTTTATCCTATATACTTAAACATTCACTTCACAACACGCACCCAGTTTCAACTCATATACCAAAATACTCACTTCATATCTCAAAAACTTGACCTGTTTGATCCCATATACTGAACTACTCAGTTCATATACCGAAAATTGGACCTTACTGATCTCATATACTGTACTACTCAGTTCATCACAAAAACTGAAGATGCCCAGTTTCATCACCCCGCATACTGAAATACTTAAATCATCCTTATTTTTTTCAAACAGAAGCTTAACAAGAAGACTTCGGCTCTTTTTCCTTTTCCTTGTCATCTGCAAAATTTTCGGTGGATGCCATACAATTTGTGGATGACATTGTACAATTGTCATGAAAATTAACATGCAGATAATTAGGCTATGACAAACATATTTGGTCTTTATAATCAACCTACCTTGTAAAACCACTCGTTAGACCATAAAATTGATGCTCGTGTGAGGTGGGGTGAAAAGGAAAAAGAGCCGAAACATCGGAGCTACTCATTCGCCTGGGAAATTTTGGAACATTAAATCGCCCGGTTTCCCTCGCGATGCTTAGGAGATAATTGGCTCTTTAACGCTTGCAAGTTGCGAGCAACTCAAGCAATCTCTAAATAATGATAATGATCGTAAAAACTGGGAACCGCAGATTTCAAATATCTTTCATAACAGCACGAGTCGAGATTTTTCACCCAATTTGAAGCAAGATTTGAGCGGTTTGAGCGGTTTTTTTAAGATAATTACGCTCAAAACATTGCTTCAAATTGAGCGGTTTGAGCGGTTTTTGAACGGTTTATCTGAAAAAAAAAACGCTCAAAAAACGCGCAAGATTTGAGCGGTTTTTGAGCGGTTTATTTAGAAAAACCGCTCAAATCTTGCGCGGTTTTTGATCGGTTTTTTCAGATACACCGCTCTAAAACCGTTCAAATCTTGAGCGGTTTTTTAGATAAACCGCTCAAAACCGTTCAAATATTGCGCGGTTTTTGAGCGGTTTTTTCAGATCACCGCTCTAAAACCGTTCAAATCTTGAGCGGTTTTTTAGATAAACCGCTCAAAACCGTTCAAATATTGCGCGGTTTTTGAGCGGTTTTTTCAGATCACCGCTCTAAAACCGTTCAAATCTTGAGCGGTTTTTTAGATAAACCGCTCAAAACCGTTCAAATATTGCGCGGTTTTTGAGCGGTTTTTTCAGATCACCGCTCTAAAACCGTTCAAATCTTGAGCGGTTTTTTAGATAAACCGCTCAAAACCGTTCAAATATTGCGCGGTTTTTGAGCGGTTTTTTCAGATCACCGCTCTAAAACCGTTCAAATCTTGAGCGGTTTTTTAGATAAACCGCTCAAAACCGTTCAAATATTGCGCGGTTTTTGAGCGGTTTTTTCAGATCACCGCTCTAAAACCGTTCAAATCTTGAGCGGTTTTTTAGATAAACCGCTCAAAACCGTTCAAATATTGCGCGGTTTTTGAGCGGTTTTTTTAGATAAACCGTTCAAAAACCGCTCAAACCGCTCATTTTGAAGCAAGATTTTGACCGTTATACATAAATAAATATAGACATACGTACATACATAGATATATACAAAGATACATACATACATCTATACACACATACATACATACATACATACAAACATACATACATACATACATACATACATACATACATACATACATACATACATACATACTTACATACTTACATACATAGATACAAACATACTTACATTTATACATGCATACATACATACATACATACATACATACATACATACATACATACATTTATACATACATACATACATACACATACTTACATATTTTCCAGTGGTTAATTTGCTTGAGCATTTAAAAAAGTCGCTCACATTGTTTTTGATCAAAACATCGAAAAAAACCTTGCTTGAGTTGAGAACGGTCAAGCACATTTTTGAAATTGTAGATAGTTTTTTAAGTGCATCTTAGCGTCACATTACCTTCCCAGGCCTTTTTGTTGGTTTTAATCGGTTTTCTTTATAAAACCGCTCAAAAACTGCTTGTAAACCGCGCAAAACTTGCTTGAAAAACCGTTCAAAAATCACCGCAAGAAATGAGCAGTTTTTGAGCGGCTTTTAGGCAAGACTTGAGCGGTTTGAGTGTTTTTCCAAAAAAACCGCCCAAACCGCTCGAACCGCTCAAATCTTGCTGGAAAACCGCTCAAACCGCTCATATTTCAAGCGGTTTTTGAGCGGGATCTCGACCCGGGAGAGAACGCTGCGTGAGTTTTTCTTCTTTAAGTTTGATCGAAAACTTCGATTACCTTAAGCGATACGCCCGAACTCGGCTCTTTTTACACATTCTACCATCTGTCTACACTTTCCCCACATTTGATGTTCAATTTTTACGTTCAAAACTAATTTTAGTCAAAATCAAATTTACATTGTAATAATGTAATGAAGTTTTGCATGGTGAACAAACTAACTATTGTGAGCACATTTGTTTTTTGTTTTTCACGCATTCAGCCATAAAAAATAATAACACAAAAGACAATTGAAAAAAGGAAAAATTTGAAATGTGGGGGGGGGGGAGTTGAAAAGAGCCCCGATCTCAGTTTTTGTTCTTGTTCGGAGGGGAGATCTTTAGAAATCTCGGCTTTTTCCTACCCCCCCAACCTTCAATCTTTTTACTCGTAAACTTACTTAAAATTGACATGCTGGAACCTGATCCAAACTACATTTTATGATTGGATAAATTAGATATTTTACCACAGTAAAGTATTTAATATTAACCAATCATGATCCATCTAACTAACAACCCACTTATTTGTAAGTGCTGAAATTACTTGTAATTTCAGCACCAGAGAGATTTGAATTTAACTTAGAAATTAGTTGCCTCTCCAAGAGAACTTCAGCCGCCGCAACAAAACAGTATACCCTAGATCTATTGAGCCTAGCAGAGACTAGTTAAACACCCTGAGACTAGAAAGTATAAGAGTAAGATTAGGATTGGTATTAGACTAAGAAGTTGCACGAATCTATCCGGCCGAAAATAAGATAGCGTGACGAGCAGACGGTGTACCCTATCCGAAATTACTCTATGAGTTAACCACATCGGTCATAACTCATCTGGTGCTACCATAAGTCTCGAATAAGACCTTAATAGCTTAGAATTAACCAAAGAATAGATTAGAATTTAGACAAAACATTTTTAAAATGTTATACGACAATAATTTAATCGAAATGTCAATACGACTCAATTGATCAGAGCCGATATTCCGAACGATAACAGAACTACCCGGAATTGGAAGAAGACCTCGAACAAGAGACGACATACGACAAAGTAGAAACTTACCAAATAGTTTTATGATCGTACGGCAAAAGCCAACACAAACTTTTATATTTAGAATCTTATTAGCAATGAATTTAGATTTTCATTTGCAAACATAAAATTTGGAAGTAAATCTTCATGATCATTTCAGGCGCTAAACAAAATTATTAATATGCAATAACGATTGATAAAAAGATCTCAGATCGTTTCCTTAATTTCTGCAGTCTTATATAAAACATGTTTGAAAAATATTTATTGAAAATGAAAATAAAAATTAGTAGCATGATAATAAATTGTTAGTAATCATAAAATCATCTGTTGTCCCAGCTTTATCACCTAAACATAACAGCAATCATAAGTTCACTAATATCATTAAAAAACTAAATCTTTTTCTTAAATCAACTTAAACAATTTTAAACTTAGATTTACTTAAATATCAAGGCTTATCCTTGGATCTAAATTAATTTTCTATTTCACTAAAATTAAAACCTGATCAGCAAGGCCTATCCTTGGATCAAAAAGAAGAATTTTGTTCTCCCCGCCCACTTAGCAAGTGTCTAACGACCTCAAACGTCGATTCACTATCCAACCCTTCCAAACGACCCAAGATTAATAGAAGTTTTTTAATAAAACTAACCATTCAAATTAGAATAAACAGTGAAGAACTTCGGTTATTCATCCTTCACTTGAACCCTCCTCTTACCAGACCCAGGATAAATCTTAGACTTAGTAAGTTTAAAATAGTATCAAACGAACTACTTGCGTTCTAATTATACCTGAACCTTGTGGATCGATTTACTATTCTCCAACCCTTGAACACAATCACTACCCCTAAGTAAGATTAAGTAAGTTAACACCTTAGCTTAGACTAGCCACGAGAAAGTAAAAAATCATTCTTCGGAATCGATATACTTTTCTCTCCAACCCTGAACAAAAAGACCCAGGTTAAGCTAACCAAAAAATCGTAAGGACTAACAGTCTAAGAAAATAGAAATCACCTAACAACTTTTTGCATCCCTCATCCTAAAACTTATGTCATTCAAAAATCAAGGAAATAAACAAACAATAGTTTTACACAACTGCGAGATAGATAACTAAAAATACGACCTTGTAATCACACCTCATACACAAATAGTTGGATACATTAAAACAAAACGACTAACAATAAAAAGAAAAAAAATAAACAAACAAAGACAAATCACACGACAAAGATTTTCAAAAAATAGAAACGCATTTTCAGAATCAGAAGCCAGCAATTTAGATGAACTCTACAAATTCAAGGAATCAATTGATAAAAATTGTCCCATTCACAATCAATTATATTTTTCGGATTCAGAAACAACTTCAAATTCATCAAAAAGAGGAAAAAGAAGAATAAAAAAGCAATATAAACACAAACCAGTACACTTGTATAATTGGAATCAACCAATTAGACACATCGATAGTTATATATTAACAGTCATTAAACGAAAAAGTGAGCCACAGCCACACTCAAAGTGACGATAGTCCAGATGACGAAGAGGTTTATCCCTTCCTCATAGATGCACCCGATAAAAGAGGGCAACATGACTTTTGCAAGAATTTACTCTTAAATTTGTTTGAACCCGGAATCAGCCCATGAAAAGCAGAATTCCCAGATGTAAAAATCAAAAGACAAATTATTGAACATTATCTGAAAAATATATGTAATTTAACACAACAATATGAAATCTACACCATAGAATTCAGCACACCAAATCCGAATCATCGAAAACATGTAATTCAAACAGACGATCTTGAATTAGAATTTTCAAAAGTATTCTTAGAATATATTAAATGCATACAATATCATAATTCACAAAGAGCAAACTCCATATTCACTAACGAAGTTTTTGCAATTATATATACCTATATTTCTATATTAGAAAAAACAGAATTTCAAAGTATCTCACCAACTGAAACATCCAAACATACAAAAGTACGACAGGAAATCAGATTATTTTCAACCTTCCTACATATAATCAAAGAAAATTTCACTAAAGACGATGTTTCACAACACACAAAACATGACTTACAAAAAATTTTGGCATGGTTTATAATAGATTATTTCACACACAAAATAGACTTAATTTCACAAGCCAGAAAAAATTTCAGACCTCAAAATCCAAATGATGATACTGCCATCACAGAACAGTCAGACTACGTTTGGGACCCTGAATGGTCTCATCATGCATTTATAAACATTCCACAATCAATCTCAAGTCAAGCAATAAGTACAATATCTTACCAACGAGATTATGTAAAAGTAGTACCACTAACCATTGATGCAACACCATTAAGCTACAACACATTTTTACCCGATACACGAAATAACAGTTTAAATTCGACCGTCATACATAATGAGAACCTTAATGGAACTAGGAATCTTACATATATAGACAAGATTATTTACTCAACAAGATATCCAAACACCATCACACTTCATAAATGAAGAAATTGTCAAAACAACAACAAATACACAACAAATTATTTCACCAATACATCCAAATTTAACAACACCAAAAAATACAAATGCTTCATTGGCACAATTAACCTTACAATCAACCGTTAAACCTTCGGTTGCTCCAAAATATTCACAAATGGATTATCAAACATATAGAACTATGACAGTACCATCAAAACCACGAAGAACGTTCACAAGAAACACTTTTGCAGAACACAATTATAATTATGCATCAAAAACAAACTACCCCCCACGAAAAACTAATAATAATCATGTATGTTCTCACTATTGGGATAACCCAATGACAACAACCAACTCAGAAATTTTCGGACTAATTCACATCCTCCACAGGACCACAGTGAAAATTACCCATTCTTTCAACAAAATAAAAATAAAAAGCAAGCACCTCATCAAACGGATTACTTATCATCTGACGATGATTATTTACAACCAGACATTTTTGCACCATATACCCAAGAATATCGCAAACAAGGATCGCGACGACCTCATACATATAATAGAATTTTTTCTCCAAATCCAACAGATACACGAAATCAACAACCAATCCATATGTCAAATCCAATAAATACACAATCTTTTCAACCAATTCAACCACAAAAACCAATGACTATGCACTCGTATCAACCAACGCAAATGCAAAATGAAATATCACTCCCATATTACCTTCAACAACACGAGATAACAAAAAATCAACTTTCAAATTTTTCGCAAATGCCAAATGCCGCAGAGTCACTACAGATGACAATGAATCCATACCTTATGGGTGAATCATCAATAACATCAAATAAACCACTAATGGTATTCACAGGAACAGACCCTGAATATTCTGTAGAAGATTATTTAAATGCAGTAACAGCAAATTTAATTTTAAATATAGGACCTGAACCAATTAATACGCCACTACACCAAAATTGGATACATCGACGCACAGCGTTGATACAAACAACCTTAGATGGCGCAGCTCAAAAATGGTTTTCAGTATTACCTATAGAAATAAAATCAGACTGGAAAAGATTTACACAAGAATTTTCAAAAATGTTTGACTCCGAAAGAAATAAACAACACCAAAGAGTTTTATGTAATGAAATTCGCAGATTACCAAATGAAACCATCAAACAATTAGCAGTACGTATCGAAACACTAGTTCGAAAAGCATATTCAGTAAATACACATGACTATAAAAACACAAAAATGACAGAAATTTTAATGACCTTAACACCTCAATTAAGGAAAATAGCAATAAAAAAGAGAGCAGCTCATCCTTCTTCAATTCGAGAGCCAGACTTAGATTTTCGAAAACTAGTAGACAAACTAGAGCAAGCGGAAATCACAGTGAAACTTGAAGAAACAGAAAATCTCAAATTTATACAGTAACAACAGTTCAGGAAAACCACTTCCGAACAACACCAGTTACACGAGAAATCAATCACCATATAACTCAAGTTATAGAGGAAGATCACCAGAACGAAGAAATAAACAGAATTCTTCACAAAATCATTATAATCGATCAAATAGTCGAAATAACTATTCGAGATCAAATTCAAATGCAACACAATTTGTTTCTAGATCCAATTCACAATCAAACCCAAGAAATAAACACTATTCCAATAATCAATCACGAAATTCATCATATAACAGAAATAGAAACTATTCGCATAATCGAAATAGAATTTATTCAAACAATCGAAATCAGAATTACTCGAACAATCGATCAAGAAATAATTCATATAACAGATCAAACTATCACAGATCAAATAATAATTATCAAAACAGATCACGGAATAATTCACAAAATCGAAATTCAAGTTATAATAATCAATATAGAAATTATTCCCAATCACCACATAGGAATAGTACACCAAAACATCAAAGCCATATTAATCAAGTACAGTCAAATGAAGAAACAACATCAGACCCCCCAGGTATTGATGACACAGGAAATAATGAAATACAACTAAATCAAATAAACTGTGAATCATCAGACACAGAAAGTGATACAGAAAATACCATCTCCATAAATGTGATAGAAGTCAAAAATGACTACGAACCTATTATATATGAACAACCTTTTACATCACATATATAAGAAAATCTATTGGAACTCCATCACAATTATTACATTGAACCCAACAATACTACACAAACTGCACAACAAATAAACGAAATTAACACGGCAAGTAAACCCAACGAAACTGACAAAAAAAAATGTTTAAATACAAATCATATCTATCAAAATATACAAGAAGAACAACCCAGAGAAAAAATTTGGACAAAAACTTTTCTCTTAGAAAGTCCAAAAAACAAAGAATTTCAACCACCAGATCTTGAAATTGATTTTTTAATTGATTCAGGAGCAGAATCAAACATAATTAACATTCCCACATGGAATGAAATCAAAACATTACACCCAAAATTAACGCTTCTAGTAGACAAACTAGTAGACTAGTAATTAACTAGTAGACAAACTAGAGCAAGCGGAAATCACAGTGAAACTTGAAGAAACAGAAAATCTCAAATTACAATATGTTAATCGAATTGAAACAAACACTACAAATATCAATAACATACAGGAATCAGATACAGACTTAGTTGAAAAAATCACTGAAATACTAAATATTTATGAAAAACACCCAAATTTTAAAGGCAAACCATCTTTCAAAAAATGGTGTAATTATTGCCGACGATACGGACATAGTATATCCGAATGTAGACAAAAGCAACAGGATAACCAAAACAAACCTCAAAAATATAAAGAACCAAATAAATCATTCTATCAATACATGAAGAAAGATCAAAATCTACCAAACAAAAATGTATACAGTAACAACAGTTCAGGAAAACCACTTCCGAACAACACCAGTTACACGAGAAATCAATCACCATATAACTCAAGTTATAGAGGAAGATCACCAGAACGAAGAAATAAACAGAATTCTTCACAAAATCATTATAATCGATCAAATAGTCGAAATAACTATTCGAGATCAAATTCAAATGCAACACAATTTGTTTCTAGATCCAATTCACAATCAAACCCAAGAAATAAACACTATTCCAATAATCAATCACGAAATTCATCATATAACAGAAATAGAAACTATTCGCATAATCGAAATAGAATTTATTCAAACAATCGAAATCAGAATTACTCGAACAATCGATCAAGAAATAATTCATATAACAGATCAAACTATCACAGATCAAATAATAATTATCAAAACAGATCACGGAATAATTCACAAAATCGAAATTCAAGTTATAATAATCAATATAGAAATTATTCCCAATCACCACATAGGAATAATAACCATTATAATAGTTCTAAACATCGATACAGAAGTAGTACACCAAAACATCAAAGCCATATTAATCAAGTACAGTCAAATGAAGAAACAACATCAGACCCCCCAGGTATTGATGACACAGGAAATAATGAAATACAACTAAATCAAATAAACTGTGAATCATCAGACACAGAAAGTGATACAGAAAATACCATCTCCATAAATGTGATAGAAGTCAAAAATGACTACGAACCTATTATATATGAACAACCTTTTACATCACATATATAAGAAAATCTATTGGAACTCCTTCACAATTATTACATTGAACCCAACAATACTACACAAACTGCACAACAAATAAACGAAATTAACACGGCAAGTAAACCCAACGAAACTGACAAAAAAAAATGTTTAAATACAAATCATATCTATCAAAATATACAAGAAGAACAACCCAGAGAAAAAATTTGGACAAAAACATTTCTCTTAGAAAGTCCAAAAAACAAAGAATTTCAACCACCAGATCTTGAAATTGATTTTTTAATTGATTCAGGAGCAGAATCAAACATAATTAACATTCCCACATGGAATGAAATCAAAACATTACACCCAAAATTAACGCTTCTTGCAGCCTCTAGTAAACTAGCAACAGCACAAGGATCAACATTAAAAAATTATGGAAAAGTTCAATTATTCCTCCTCCCCACAAGAACAATGGAGCAAAATAAAATTCTAAGCAAACCATTTAAACAAATATTTCATATCATTGATATTAAACACAATATCATTGGTATACCATTTATATCTAAATATATACCAACAATCAACATCTTGAATAGTAAACTACTAATCAAAGACAAGTACACAAAAACAAAAAATACAGCTCTAACATTTTTTCAAAGATTAAATAAACAACCACCATTCTTTTCAAAATTTTATCCAACTTATAACCAACAACGCAAACACCTGAAACCACTATCAGGAAACATATATAACTTTTCAATAAAACAAGTTCACCAATATGACAAAATAAACAACAACTCTTTATGTCAGACTTTGAGTTTAAACCTTTTCATAAGTTTTTCAAAATCACGGTTTCATCTATAAAATATTTGAAAAATACGATTTAAGACATCATTTTGCTACATGTGTATAACAACACACCGTACCAAGTAACATTACCCTTAGGACTTTTAGGATATTGCAAAACAAACGCTACAATATCACCCGTATATGAAAAAGCATACCGCGTAAATAATATACTCCAATTATTAGATATTTGTCAATCCACAATTCTTAACGAAGAACTATCCATAAATAGTATAATAAGCAATGAAAAGAGGAACACAGATTATTTCACAAAAACACCATATTTTAAACCAACATTCAATATAACAAACTACACAAAAGAACAACAACAATTTTTGACGATGTTTAACTTTGAACACTCGCAAATTACATAAATCGAATTTGACGAACTAGCAAAACAACTGTTAAAGTATTCAACAGTCTATGCAACATCAAAATTTGATGTTGGGAAAATCAGTTCATCACTCCATCTCCCGTTAAAACCTGACGCAGTTTTCAAAAAACAAAGAGCAAGTAAAGTACCAATTCAATTACACGATAAGGTAAATAGATTACTGGATATTTTAGAACAATACAAAATTATCTCACCAGTAAACAAAGAAGAACAACCAAAAGGAAACACATTTTTTAACCCTGTTATCATCCTAGCCAAAGGAGAATCATTAAAAATAGTTTTAGACGCTAGATATCTCAATTCATTAATAGACGAATCAAAATGCAATTGGCCTATTGAACCAATAAAAGTTATTTTAACAAAAATAAATGGAAAATACTTTACAACCGCAGACATGAATAGTGCATACAATCGAATGCCACTAGATGAACAATCACGACGTTTAACACAATTTGTTATTGGAAATCAACAATATGAATTCAATCGCCTCTTCTATGGAATATCCAGCATTTTCAGCTTTTATGAGCAAAATTTTTAGACCACTAATACTTAAGAAAAAAGCAATCACCTATTTAGACGATGTTTTTATGCAATCACAGACAAAAGAAGAAATGTTTACAGTTTTAGAACACTATCATAAAATACTTCAGAAGGAAAATCTGAAGGCCGCCCCGATAAATCACAACATAGAAAGAAACACAATCACTCCATTAAAATCACGCATTGATGCTATTCAAAAACTTCAACCACCAACAAACAAAAGGAAAATCCAAGAATTCCTTGGAATGTTAAATTTCTTAAGCAAGTACGTTTACAAAATGCAGTTATACTTAAGACCATTCTACAACACCCTCAGACAACAGAATAATTTTGAATGGACAACAGAACATCAAACACGATTTGAAGAAATCAAAACACTTCTCACTGAACAATTATCAAAAACTATTTCAGATCCAGAATAACCATTTTATGCCATGTGCGATGCCTCTGCGAGGCAACGGAACAAATAAATGAATCTTATTTCAGCAAACTCTAAACTATTCACACAAGCTGAACTTAGACTCTCTACTCTTATGAGAGAATGCACAACCATAATATATACACTTACAGAATATGAATTTTTAATACTTGGATCTAAACATCCAACAGTTTTTTTTACAGATCATAAACCCATAATTTTCCTTTTTACACAAAAATCAAATCCAAACCATAGAGTTTATAGATTTCAACTAACTTTAATGAAGTTCCCAAACTTACATATAAATTGGTCAGCAGGAAAAAAACTCGCACTACCCGATACTCTAAGTAGAATTACACCATCTGAATTGTTAACAAGAAAAACAACAGTTGAAATAACAAAAAATATAAAATTTTACCTTGCAAAAGACGAAACATCACCCCGACCAGAATGCAAATATGCAGTAAAAACTGACATTGAACAATCACAAATAAATAATCTCCAACACTTCCCACTTTACTTAGATTGCCAAAATAACCACTACGAAGTTGATCTACTTGGAACATCAATTTTCAAACCAATTCCATACTCACAATGGATACAAAATAACACTCAACAAAAACGAATAAAACACCACTCGCATAAAAAAGACCTTTTTCCGTTAATTGAAAAAGAAAACTTAACTGATAAAATAAATTTATCAGGACCACAAACAAATGATTCAAAATACACAATAAATCAAGTTTTTTACCTCCATGACCCACTTGACACAATTCTCTTATCTAAATTAGAAATTGAAAACATTTTTCTCCCTCCAACAGATAAAATTACAATTAACAGCTTGAAACAATATCAAAATCTTGACCCAGTAATTAGACCACTAAAATCACGGCACAAAAACAAAACTAAGCCCGTAAAGGCAGATACCACAATTTTAGGAAATAAAACACTCCTCCGATAAATTCGAAAATTTAATAATACAACAATTAACGAAAACACAGACCTTCTAGAATATCATTTAAACGATTCTACAGTTCCCTGTCTCCCTTTAAGTATGATTCTAATAGCTTTTAACATTTCACATACACAAAACATTAAACGACACTCTGGATCAGAGAAAACATATTCAAATTTTACACAAAATTTTTACTTCCCAAATGCACCAATTTGGATGAAAGTACTATGCAATGATTGTATAGTATGTCAACTAAATAAACCTTATTCAAATCAAAAACAAATAGCACAAAAACAAGATTTTAAAGGACAAAGTTTATATTTTAACCACCGTATATCATTTGATACAAAAAGACCAGTTTCACCATCCTCTGAAGGAAACTCTTACATTATGGTAATTGTTGACGCATTTACACACTATGTAGCACTCAACCCAGTACCACATTGTAACGCTTGCTATGCTTAAACAACACTTTACGAACACTGGATAGCCAAATTCGGATTACCCGAAATTTTAGTCACAGACAACGGTACAGAATTCATAAATAATCAAATCATCACATTATGTCATTTATACAACATTAAGCACAAACCGCGTACATCTCATGCACCTTGGACTAACGTTTTAGTCGAAGGTATGAACCGTTCACTACAATAATATCTTAGATGTATCATAAATGGAAATGATACAAGATACACAGAATGGTCAGCAGATGTAAAACTATTTCCCTCAGCATATAATTCACAAATTACGACAACTCTAGGAATGTCACCATACGAAATGGTTTTTAATCAAAAGCCACGTAAACCAATTATGTTTACAGCAAATTCTCATAAAAATACACAAGGTCATTGCCAACCAAATAAAGACTCAATTTGTTATAACCTACCTTTACACACACATGATGAAGATCATTTTCATCACCCACAAATCCTTAAATTAGCCTCCTGTACACACACCGAATGGATTTTAAATAGAAATAAAAAACACAATGAAATTTATCAAAAAGTAACAAAAAAATTGTTATAAAGGCAGAACATTAATGAACAAATAAATTCACGCTTTACACCAGCCTCAGATTTAAAAATTGGAACATTTGTCTTAATACCAAATTTTAAAACCCAAAAAGGAATTTCTAAAAAACTACAACCCCTTCGTAAAGGACCATACCAAATAATCGCCAAACCCACCGACGTAACATATAAAATCACCGATTCAGACCAAAAAGAAATTGTTCATCATAGAAACAATCTATTGCCTTACTACCCAAAAGAATACGCACTACGCGAACTAACTCAATTATATTCTTTCACAGGTTTAAAAGTTATTCAAAATCACCCACATATAGAAAATGAAATAAATGAACAAAACGACATTCACCTTGAAAAACAAAATAAAAAACCAACTACAACCAAAAACAATACAAAAAAGCTAGATCAAAAAACACCTCAAAAAGAAAGGAAAAATAGGAAAATGATAGAAAAAATTATACCCCAAGAACAAGTCAAAAAATCAGAATATAGAGAGTCCTCATGATTTAGAAATCAACCACGTAAAAACTACAAAACATTCATCCCACAATCTAAAATATTAAAGAAAGTTGAATTTCAAAAACAGCTTTAATTTTAAAATAAATACTATTTGCACCTCTGAAACATTTTGAACTTTCATTTTTCAAAATAACATGCTGAAAACACACAGCGATTCTAGTTCAAAATTAGCCAATAGGATTCATCCAATCCGTCACCTTCTATAACTTTAACACAAACCAACTAGACGAAAAATATTAAACTCCAGGCATATCTATAACTATAACTCTACGACCTCCAGGTCAAAAATAAGCAAACCACTCCAACTTGACAACTAAAATAAATATCACCATAATATCATAACCCTCCCTTATCTAATAAACCAAAGATCAACAATATTTCCCCAACTCAGCCCTCAAATACCCCCCAAACAAATATGTTAAATTAGCCTAAAGTAAAAGAACGATCATTTTATTTAGCCTAAAGTATAAAAATCTCAAAAATACCCCAGATCATTTGACAAATGAAAATAAAGACAAAGAAGACCTCCCGATCACCATAAAAATTGCCCCCAACAATTTTTTACAAAACTCAACCCACTTGTCAAAAAACTAATAAATAAGCCGACCACACTTGAAAATTGCCCCAAACAACAAAAAATATTCGATCACGAAGCCATTTCTTAAATGCTCTTCTATCAAACAGTCACTAAAATTATCACAAACCTCAAACAATTTTTTACGATACTTGAAACTTTCATAATATTTCTTTTTGATATCCTTGAATCTTTTCTAATACTCTTAATCATTTTTTGTAATATTTTTTTAATTTTCTACACTATATTCGAACTATTTCTCCAACTTTCAAAAACCCTTGATTATATCCACAGGTACGATTTATAAAACTTGTCTAAATGATACGAACTATTTTCAGTAGAACTGATATTTTTCTACTATTTGTAATTTTCATAACATTTCTATCATCCCTCATTTTGACTATATGCAAATGTATAAAGAAAGCAATCATCACATTCGCTCTAGCAACAATCCTCCTAATTCTTTTCTTAGAAGAATACTTTAATAAACATTAACTTTTTCACTAAAAGAATAGACCAAAAAGCTATCATCATACACACGATGAAGATCATTTTCATCACCCACAAATTCTTAAATTAGCCTCCGGTACACACACCGAATGGATTTTAAACAGAGATAAAAAACACAATGAAATTTACCAAAAGGTAACAAAAAAGTTGTTACAAAGGCAAAATATTAATGAACAAATAAATTCACGCTTTACACCAGCCTCCGATTTAAAAATTGGAACACTTGTTTTAATACCCAATTTTAATACTCAAAAAGGAATTTCAAAAAAGTTACAACCCCTTCGTAAAGGACCATACCAAATAATTGCAAAACCCACTGATGTCACATATAATATCACCGACTCAGATAAAAAAGAAATCGTTCAACACCGAAATAACCTATTACCTTATTATCCAAAAGAATACGCACTCCGCGAACTAACTCAATTATATTCTTTTACAGGTTTAAAAGTTATTCAAAATAACCCACATACGGACAACATAACAAAGGAACAAAATGATATTCACCTCGGAAATCAAAATACAAAATCAAACACCACAAAAAACAATACAAAAAATCTCGATCAAAATACATCTCAAAAAGAAAGAAAAAATAGAAAAATGACAGAACAAATAATACCCCAAAAACAAATCGACAAATCAGAACATAGAGAGTCTTCACGACTTAGAAATCAACCACGTAAAAATTATAAAGTATTCATCCCACAATCTAAAATATTAAAGAAAGTTGAATTTCAAAAACAACCTTAAATTCTACATTTAAAAATCTTTGCACCTCTGAAACATTTTACACTTTCATTTTTCAAGATAACATGCTGATAAACACGCAGCGATTCTAGTTCAAAATTAGCCAATAGGATTCATCCAATCCGTCACCTTCTATAACTTTAACACAAACCAACTAGACGAAAAATATTAAACTCCAGGCATATCTATAACTATAACTCTACGACCTCCAGGTCAAAAATAAGCAAACCACTCCAACTTGACAACTAAAATAAATATCACCATAATATCATAACCCTCCCTTATCTGATAACGCAAAGATCAACAATATTTTCCCAATTCAGACCTCAAAAACCCCCCAAACAAAAATGTTAAATTAGCCTAAAGTAAAAATACGACCATAGTAATTTAGCCTAAAGTACAAAATTCTCAAAAATACCCCAGATCACCTGACAAATAAAAATAAAGCAAAGAAGACCTCCCGAACACCATAAAAGTCGCCCCCAACAACCTTTTTACAAAACTCAACCCACTTGTCAAAAAACCAATAAATAATTCGACCACACTTGAAAATTGCCCCAAACAACAAAAAAATATTCGACCAAGATGCCATTTCTTAAATGCTCTTCTCTCAATCAGTCAACATAATTGTCAACATTTTCATAAACTTTTTAACAATATTTAAACTTTTATTCATATTTCTCTTTGATAGTTTTGAAGCTTTCATAATAATTTTAATCATTTTTTGCAATATTTTTTTAATTTTCTACTCCCTATTTGAAATATATCTCCAACTTTCCCAAAAATTGATCATATTCACAGGTACGAAAACCCAAATTTTTTTAAAATGATTCGAACCATTTTTAGTAGAACAGATATCTTTTTACTATTTGTAATTTTTATAATATTTTTATCATCCCTAATATTAACATTATGCAAATGCATAAAGAAGGCAATTATAACATTCGACTTAGCAACAATCCTTCTAATTCTTTTTCTTGAAGAATACTACAATAAACATAAAATTTTTCACTAAAAGAAATAAATCAAAAAACCCTCAAAAATTGCTAACCAACAATCACACAGTCAGTATTCACCGACGACATCCCAAGAAAACCCGACAATACCTACAACTACCCAAAACCCCCAAACATCTACACAAATTTCTTTCCAAGATAACCCATACACTTTTGAAGAACGACACGCTCGCCTATCTGAACCATTAGAACCAGTTCAGCGACAGGCACCTCTAAGTGAACCAACATATAACTTGTACCCAACACTACCACAGGAATTAAGTAGAATAAGAAATATTAGTCAAAACCAAAATACAGTTGAAATGAATAGACAAATTATACATCCACGACGAAATAGAAATTTTCAAACCCCTCGAGTTCATTTTGATATACCCCAATCCCCATCACCAACTACTCCGGAAAACCCAATTTGCATATTACCGGAAACCCCTACACTTCTTTCACAACGTAGCACCTCAAGTATACCCTCAGATTACTTAGGTTCAACACCAACATCTGAACAAATACGTGAAAATCCTTTTAACCCCCCAAACCAAACATCACGACTACCATATTGGACAACACAATCATTCACACAAGGTGAACCAAATTTAATAAATGACCCAATAGATATTTCTACGGATACAACAACATCATTATCACTACCAGAAACATTATCACTACCGTCAACACCATCAATAAGCCAGATTTCACCGACGCCTTTCCCTTTAAATTTCCCAAATAACCTCGACGCTAGATATCGAGAACAATCATCAACAAATATCCCTTTAAGATTAGACTGGAACACATTCACAGCACCCCCACCATTATTTGGACAGCACCCAGAAAGTAACCGACTCCACAACTGGGCACTCCATAGACTACAGTATAGACAAGACATCCACGAAGACATTCGTGACCATAACATCCAAATACTCCAACAAAATAGTCTACAATTAAAATTTGAAATCACGGTTAAACTAAACAACATTGCTCAACATCCTTACCCATTAAACCCACCAAATATAACAGCTCAATCACTACCACCACCACCATTCATAACAACTGAAGTAATATATAAATACGACAGATATACCAAAAAGACAATTGGTTACATAACATTTTATAACCCGTACTCAGGATTATCATATACATGTATGTTTTAAAAATATTGATATTCATCCAACTCCTTTTTCTAATCATCTTCGATCAGAACATAAATCCTTCTCCCCGCACAGGACCCCAAGAATTATTAGTAACACATTACGATTGTGAAGAAAATGAACAAAAAACACTACACAAAAATGCAATAAATCAAGTATCACAATGCGAAACGGAACCACAAGCTATAGAAACTACAAATGTAATAGCAACACTATATTCAAAAGCCCGAGCAACAACAGTCATAGGATATTAATTTACAGCAACATTCTCCGAAAAGAAAGTACATTGTTCACAAGTTTCAAACGGAAATAAAAACCGACTTGACCACGAATCATTCTACCAAAGTAATATAGAACGACTTCTACTTCTAAATCCCGATGATTGTAAAAACGAGCTACTCAGACTAAACATCACAAGAAATAAAAACACCGACAGAAAACTAGTATATTTTCAAGTCTTTCCCGATTCTGTACATCAAGCAGAACTTGAAAGATATCAAGGACATTTAAAACTAGATGAAAAAAACCCATACAACGGCGCACACGGAAGATTAACTTATGACATACACGATAAGCACTGGATACCACACATTGGTATAAATAATCCATCAAACTGCAAAGCAGACACAAAAAATAAAGGATATCAAGGAATAATGTTTTTCGATTGGAAAATACAACTCGAAAAAATACAACTCACACGAGATTTATCTGACAACACAATGATCTATCAAGGAATTAGACTACCTTGTAAAAACGATCAAGGTTATTGTGATCCTACAACACGGACACAAGCAACAATTGTTTGGTTTCCCGAAGATACATGTACAACATTTCAAGTAGCAAAAATACACGCTCGAATGATAAAATTTCACGAAAAATATTTTATACAATCAATTCCATATGAACAAGTCAATCCATCACGAAAACAAAGTACTGATTTTCAAAATATCCATAATATAGAAAATAAATTAACACGTTTTCAAATATATCAAGAAACAGAAATCGCAAGCAAATACAGAAACCCACTTCACAAAACACAATATTCTGAAATATTAGTTGAATACGATAAAGGTTTCGACATGACCACTGGAAAAATAAAAATTGACCCCTATGCCACAAGTCATCCTCTACACGAAGGAACATCATATATACCAGTTAACTTTCAAAAAAGTAATGGTCACCCTGGTGGACATCTAAAGCCACATGACACTAGAAGCACACGTTTACAAGAACTATCACTAATGAATAATTCTTATTTTGGTAATATCCACTATGATATCCACTTAGATATGAAATTAGACTACACGATTAGTCGAATTTTTCAAGAGATGTCACTCTCCGAATTAGAAACACTTCACCAACTATGCGAATTAGAAAGAACACAAATCCTACAATCACTTGCACTAGCAGTATTAAAAATACCCTACGCAGGATATTTACTATCAGGAAATAGATCAAATTTTCTAGACTACGAAGGAAACATCTTATGGTTTTATACTTGTACCAAAAAAGTATCACCACTATATGTTTTTGAAGATAAAAGATGTTATAAAAAAATCCCTATCTTTTATAAAAATAAAGTACATTTTGTTGACACACTTTCAAGACGAACATATTTTTGGGATACCGCAGTCCCATGTGGATTGGAGATTAGCCACAATGTAGTACAATTGAACCCTGATGAAAATAAACATTTTCTTCTTACCCCATACCCCACATTACTTCAATCACTCAAAAAATTTTCACCCGAAAGCATCAGAGCTATTGCTCGTAACCCAAATAATGATTTACAATCAATTGGAATATATTCAAAATTTGATATCCAACATCACATTAGAACACAACAATTCCAGGAATTATTAACACAAATGGACACTATACAAAGACAATCAATTGACCAAAACTTACGCAAACTTGCCGAAACAGCAGGATTTGCAGATATCTATACACAAGATTATAGCGGATATTTTGAAGATATTAAAGACTCTATATATCTAAACGGTGAAAAATACAGACCACAAGATATTTCACCCATAAATATTTTTAGCTTTGTTACACTAAAAAATGAAATTCTCGATTTTCTAGGATGGCCCTATTACATCTTAGAAAAATTAACTATCCTATACGCAATGTTTAACTTTATAGGATTTCTTTTTTCACTTTTAAAAGGAATCTATAACACATGTGGTATACACACTCAAGTAAATAGACAAGCAAGTGTAGCAGGCATACTATTTGCAGGATTTTTGGAATTTTTTCATCATCAATTTACAAAATTCTTCTAGACGCACAAATCAAAGAATATAATACAAAAATAGCAACAACACAGAACACGTACAACGAAGAACATAATAACATAGAAGTAACGCCTACAGCACCACAGCTGCCACCCCTACCACATAACCATCCATTATCCTTAGTCCCACGAAATTTCCGAAACCTAGCAATAACACATAACCCAAATTTTAGACCAAACATATCGCAAAGTCCCATACAACACATAATGACACATCATTCACAAGATGAAA
The DNA here is from genome assembly GCF_963678635.1 of Symsagittifera roscoffensis. Taxonomy (NCBI): domain Eukaryota; kingdom Metazoa; phylum Xenacoelomorpha; order Acoela; family Convolutidae; genus Symsagittifera; species Symsagittifera roscoffensis. The sequence goes on from NC_087069.1 coordinate 1,775,516, forward strand.
ATACATATGAACAAATTATAGAACAACCCCATACCACCGCTTTTCAGTCTCAAAATAATAATTTTTTTAGCCCACGATGAGCCGACAACTTGGATCCCTACACCGCTCAAATTCCCATCCAACAAACCTCAACACTCCAATCACAATAATCCCACTTTTTGCTTTCCCGCCACCCGATTTTCCAACTAGTAATATAACATCAAGCATGAATTCGGATACTAATTCAGATATTTCAGTTTTATACTCCACTTCACAACTCAATAACCCTAATATAGAAACCCCTGACGAATTTGCAGACTCCGAACCATCTCCATCCAATAATTTTCAAACCAACTCCTCAGTTTTTTCAAAGCCCCCTTTTCAACCAATCCCAACAAATAATCCACTCCCGCCCATTTCTACTCCCTCTTATGCTTCACAAGTAACCCTAACCTATTCTCCATTTCATTCCGACCGATCATCTAATTCTCCCGATACTCCCCAAATTTCCCAAGAACTTGATAATTTTATCACCCTACAACAACAGCTAATACACCCTAACACCCTCACAATTAATCAAATTTCATCCACAATAGAATCCTCAAACCCACCTACTCCTACACCCTCCTCAGCCTATACTGCATCATTAGCACAATCATCAACATCCACCGAATCATCAAATAGCACTAACCGAGCTTATCGCACTTTTAAAAGGAAATTCCCAAACCATCCATTCCCGACCAAACCAGGAACAGCCCGTGAATATATTAACCATCCACACCACACCAACACGAAAGATTTTCTAGCATTCACCTTACCTTCATTTCCACAATATACTTTAAACACACCTAATGACACTAACGACACACGTAGTTTTGTAGATGAACATGTTTTAATGCCTACACTTCATTGGACAAAATATTATCATTTTACTAATCCCCTTTTGCCTCCAACTATCTAATACTCATAGCGATATAGAAAAGCATAAAGATTTGCTATATAGACTCACCGCAACACTAACACCTAGACAATTTACTTATATAGGATATAAAAAATCACTAAAAACATTCACTGCACCCCGAGCTAACGAATTTACACTAGAATATTACGACCATAATATCATCCGAACTAATCAAGACCAATTTTTAGATGACGACCGCTTCGCTAACCCACAACTAACAGAAAAATTCTTCATAAAAACATCATATGTATTCACACTCAATATTTTCGATCGAAAATATGATAACATCATTTCTGAAGCACTAACTGATATGCAAGCTTACGAAAGTTTTAAAGAAAAATTTCAATTATTTTCACTAACCTTTCACTTCCTTGCACCACATGAACGCGATTTGCACTGTTCCTATGACATCATGTTACGCACTAAACAAACTCACACATATACATACTATCGCTTCATACAAAATCATTTTGATCTACATACTCCATCAAGACAACCACATCATCGTTTCAGTTTCTTAACTCGAAGTACACCTCACCATTTTTTCTAAACTTCACCTATTGCATCAAAGATACTAACCTCCACGGCATCCTCCGCAATTATGACCCAATAACACAGATGTATATATTTTGTCCCATCACGAAGACCTTTAATGCTGAAGAATCCAGACCCTTCGTTATCCCACATGAATTTATCCAACCTATAGAAATCCCTATATTAGAATTTATTCATAATACTAAATACAATCACAAAATATATAATCTCATTCAAAACACACCTTATGAGTTTGCAGTTGGCACCGAAGAACTAAAAACTATTACAGCACTTCCATTGCTTTGGCCACTGCTTCAAACTAAAAACATCATTCGCATACTAGCAAAGTTACTAACAAATTCCGACATGATACACGACATCTTTGCCCGCGGTTTTTTCCCAGACGATTAACAGTCAAGTATAATTTCAAATATTCTTTACTAATAAATTTAAATTAACACTAACCATTTTTTACTCATGTTTCTTTTAGATTTTTAGTCTTCATACCACGATCATCTGCAAAAAACAGAAAAGAAAAATAAAAAATAAAAACTTGTTAAAATTATTCTAAACTTCATTAATATTTTCACAAAATAATCTGATAAAATTTAAACAAAATGTAGTAAATTAATTTATAAATTATTCCCCCATAAAGCAGTAAATCTAAATATGATGAAAATTTATAATTTTAAATTTCCCCCAAAACTAGCAGTAAAATTGAAATTCTATGTAATAAATTAATAAAATAAAAATGCAGTACTAACCTTTTGATATTTTCATTCAGTCGCACAAGAATTCTATCCAAACTCGCACAGCTCGCCCACAAAGAATTGTTTAAATAATGAATTTCATTTTCAAGTTTTCACACTCAACAACTCTAACACACGATAACAAGTTTCAAACTTTCCTTTAACCCGGTTGGAAAGGAATTATATACTAAAACAAACTAACCAACGCAGCTTACTAAACACCACAAACCATAAAATAACAGCATGACTAAGAAAAGAAAACCAACGGTACCCAAACCGGATTAACCCAGTTTAAAACTGGATAATTTATTCTTTTGAAGACTATTATAAAGTCTAAGAAAGAAATAATAAAACACAAAAAAGTCGAAAGACAAACCCATAACAAAAACAATTTGATTTTTGAAAAAAGGACACAACCAAAGGAACATAAGAAAGACCAACATAAACCCAACATAAAACGTTATCACATAACAGGACCTCTCAAAGAAACCGCACGAAATCATACTCCCACTCCTGGCCTAACCCACCAGAGAGGACGTCCTGAGCATGCTCTATAGCCGGCCTAACCCACCGTGCTACATCCACGATTTGTGACCACACTTCTATTTTTAATAAGAGGTACTCAAGGGTGAGTAACTCTTCAAAATAACCGAACTAAAACTAAATGTTTTTGTGAAAACAACTAACTAAATTCATAATTAAAAACCTGAACTAATAAAAATTTTATACAATGTAAATTATACCTTGCAGTATATAGATCAGCACACAACAACAAAGACGAACATCCAAAGACAAAATGACCCCACTACACTCGAACAAGAATGGCTAACCACAACCGATATGCCGTCCACAATCACAACTCAAAGGATTTAGAGTACGACTTGACTTCGCAGAAAAGGACTTCATTGAACTAGACCAATGACCACCTCGATATTCAAGTATACGTACAGATCCGAGTTACAAGGCATCCCCTCCACGCACAATCTCCACGCCATTCCCGACGAGGTTGAACACAAAACAAGTTCTCTACATAATACAGAAAAACCCGTCATAGCAAACCATTTTGAAATCAGATTGATTTCGTTGGGAAACACAGTCGTTGTCACAAGAAGACACAACGATTAATGCCCTAAACTCCAGCGTCCTGGAACTTCTCTAACAAGAGGAACCGGACAAAAATGCGATGTTCGCCCAATACCAACGTTCATCATCCATCCTTTGAATTGCAGAAAGAGAATTCTAAAAAACTCAGTAAAACCCGGATGGGTGGAACCTGATCCAAACTACATTTTATGATTGGATAAATTAGATATTTTACCACTGTAAAGTATTTAATATTAACCAATCATGATCCATCTAACTAACAACCCACTTATTTGTAAGTGCTGAAATTACTTGTAATTTCAGCACCAGAGAGATTTGAATTTAGCTTTGAAATTAGTTGTCTCTCCAAGAGGACTTCAGCAGCCGCAACAAACCAGTATACCCTAGATCTATTGAGCCTAGCAGAGACTAGTTAAACACCCTGAGACTAGAAAGTATAAGCGTAAGATTAGGATCGGTATTAGACTAAGAAGTTGCACGAATCTATCCGGCCGAAAATAAGATAGCGTGACGAGCAGACGGTGTACCCTATCCGAAATTACTCTATGAGTTAACCACATCGGTCATAACTCAATGCGGACTAATTAGGTTGTCTCACACATGTTTGGTCTTCATAATTATTAACCTTGTAAAATCACTCGTTACACCATAAAATTGATAGTCGTGTGAGGTGGGGGATGGGGGGTATTGGAAAAAGAGTGGGGACTTCGTATAAATAGTTGTCGTGACAACCATTATGGTCATCGCTTACTGAAAAACCCTTCCGTATTATAAAAATGATGTTTATGTGAGGAGTTCTTGCGCCTGATCTTGCTCCGTTAGGGGCGGAGGATATTAGCGCTGGCAGACATATTATAGGCCGTATAAAGTGTGCACGGAAAACGCATCAAAGCACAAGATCTTCAGACATTAGAGCGTTTTCAACTTGGACTAAGCGGTATAGCTTATAATGGTGAAAAATTTAATGCTCTCAGCAATTATTAAGTTTTTCTGTTTTGTTTGATTTTTACTAGGATAGATGCAAAGGTTTGAAATTAACTTTCACTTAGTTGCGTTTGTTTAAGGTCTAATTCATGTTTCCAGCTCTCCTCACCCAATTGAACAGGTTTAGCAATCCACCTCTTGTTCTTTGCAAATTTTCTTGGTACTGGACTGTTTTTTCAGTAGTTTCTTTAATCCGTTCACCTGATCCTTTTCACGGCCTTTTCCCCCTTTTGGTCTCAGGAGCGTGCAGAAGTACTGCATTGAATTCAATTTTAGGGTTCTCACATTAGGGTTCTCGACTTTCTTACATCTCTTAGTAATTTTTTTATTCCTGGAAGACGTCTTACTTTTGTAGTAGTCTCGGAATCTACGAGCTTCTTTTCGGCACGAGGTGCAATCGTCGTCTAAAGTCCAATACCACCCGCCTATTGGATAGTTTTCCATCGAATGACGAACTCTGACCAGCTCTGTCTGCAGTTCCCTCTCTGCATTTGCTGTTGCATAATCTAACAGGCAACTGCAGGTTGCCAGAAAAAAAGCCAGACAAGAAATCAACTTCGTCATTTCTCGCAAAATAAAATAAATGAAATCATTTAAATTTTTCGCGGGAATTGATCCCAAGAACTTTGACCGCCAATTTTTTAGAATTAGTAAATCAAACAAAACATGTGATAAGGAATAGCCCAGCACTATATATTCCCTTCGCCGATGAAAACTGCTTTCTAAAAACATTGTCGAATAAATAATTGAGTAATTTAAAACTATTCACTCCAGGTTGATTGGGTGCACTAGCGGGATAATAGTTGCCACACCTAATGATTTTACCATCGAGCGACGATGCAACTTCTGCGTTCCAATTTTTGATTGTGCGGTTTGTTAAACAGGTAAAAGGAAACCCTCAGCGTTTCTCGGGAGACCGACAATTATTTACATGGAAGGGTCCAAAGTACTCGCCAACGCAGTTCGTGGTAACATGAGCACTCTACTAGAATATCGGAAATCATTGGCACAATGGTTTTTGCTTTCGCTTTCTACAGCTTACGCACTCCGTTTCAATAGCTCTTAGTGCAAATCTTAATCATAGTACAACAAATTGATGATGAATGTCAGAAAGGTGGTAGTCTACGCATTGAAGAGCGAGTTTAAAAATCGAAAGCTTTCGAACGAGACTATGTACGTCAATATCTCACAATGCTGACCCAGTAGATAAAATTTTGGGGTCAACGCCTCGAGGCAATTGGGATTGTCGGAAATGGCAGTGAGCGAACGGCCGTTAACCGAACTTTCGCCTAAGCATATTTCAGTGTTCAAAATATTGTCGGTCATTTTTCTTGGCCCTAAGATTGAGTAAAATAAGTGCTTACAACCTCAAACAAGTCACTCCCTAGCTCTCATTCCCATTTGAAATGATGCAGTACGTGGATGGTACTCCGACTTGATGCATCTGCTTATGGGTGACAATGGAGCTTCTGCAAACTAATTTTTGATGAAAATCAGAAGCTTTTCTTGTCATACAAGATTGGTGCACTTGTCCGATCAATTCAAATTGACGAGGGTATTTCTGGCCTGGTGATGAAGCGCTCAACAGCCATTAAATGTTAATTTGTGTCCATGAACTGCGGGTCGTCAAACATGTAAATAAAATCTTCCATTGTTTCTCGAAAGATTGACTCCGCGGTTTTAGAACGAAGAATGGCGGTAACCTGAGCCTTCTACTGGAAGATCGGACATCTTGTTGCATAGGTTCCTGCTTTTCGCTCACTTCATCATACGCACTCTGTTTCAATAGGTCTCAGTGCAGAATTTAATCGTATTACATCAAATTGCTGATGAATTATGGACAAGTAGTCGACGCATTGATGCTCGTACTCGTACTAAATGTAGAGACAGCGGTGAAATTATCGTGTTAGACGATGAAGGCCATACAAGCTTTTGGATGACGAGTTTCTAAGGCGGTTGCGAAGAAATGTTGAATACTGCTGGTATATCGTATCGAACCATTCATTCCGATGAAAGGTAAGAGGGCGATATACAACTGGACTTTTCACAAGTTTTCTCGAGCCAACGGTTACACTCGACTGGGTTGATTCTAATTGAGAAATTTGAAAAAGTTTTATTTGTGTCATATCAAGTTCCAATGGTTCGATGATGGCTTTAACTGAGGTTCTAACAAGAGGATGTCTTTTGAAGAGTCTCAATAGATATGCAATTACGCTCTATATATTAGAGAATAAGCTATACACTTCACAAGGGAAGACGAAATCAGTCGAAACTACAGTGCACGGAAAATTTGAAGAAGAAAAGTTTTATAGAACGAAGGGCCGTTGACCCTACTAATTTGTTTCAGGAGTCAGCAGTTACACCTCTAGTTTCTGTATTTGCGGGGTTGTCACCTATCAAAACATAAAGCTAATGTTCAGTTACTACCCGAATTGCAATAAACGCGGTCTGTTTCCTTGAGAACTTCAACCACTGAAGTACTGTGATGCTCTCACTCCACATAAACACTTTAGAAATAATCAGTGTCAGAGCTTTCTCGATATCATTTTTTGATGAGTAGCAAGAAAAGCAGCTTGATGTTCCAACTATGGAATTTAGAGCATCTTCAATGGGACTAATCTTGCTTTGCCAAAAACAAAGTTAAATTGACATTCGGATGTGGCGTTTATTTTGAGCGCGAAAGAATGCAACTTAACAGGAAACGGCCAAAGAGGTGTCAACGAACATGTGCAGCTCAATCTCATCCACTGGAAAAATAAAATAAGATTGAAGTATCGTGGAATGACCTGAATTTATTTTAGTGCCATTCATTGAGTCTGTAGTAAAGAAAAATTCGAAGCGTGATGTCCCAATTCCAACCACTCAATTGTCGGCTATATTTGAGTAATAACCGTCACGCACGCTATATGGAGTGACGAGACCGAATGGGTGGAACACGCTTGGCAGAAAACTATCAACCGGTTGCTCTGTAACATAGTTTTTGCTTTCGCCGTTAACCTCTCTGCTCGCAAGCAACGTAACAGTGACGTAGTCCCATTTGAGACCAGGAACTTGCTATGCGGTTCCGGCGTGTTCTGAGTGGTAAGCTAATCTTTAGTGTTTTTAGTGCTAGTTTTAGTGCAATTTAGCTCCAAAGACAAAGCTGGAAAATAGCTACTCAAGTTAGGTGAGCTCAGCCTAATAAAATTTGCAAGCTCAATCAAACTGCGACTCAATTTTAGTGCTGTTCCCGGATTTTTTCACGGAACCAAGGTGATCATCCAGGTAAAAATGGTATAACACGACGTAAACGGCTTTGATTAACGATCTCATTTAACAACCGGTGTTCGGCGAAGAAATTATTTAGCAAAAATTGGAAGTTTTTTGCTCCGAATGTACACCTGTTAATTTTAGATACCCTCACATTTAATGTGGAGTCCTCACGCCACAAAACTCTTAGGAACAGTCATTGCAACCTAGTAACCCGACCTGCATAAAAAACTTTTCGATTTTAGCGGATACTGAGTACTTGTCCTCTCGAAAGCGCATTAGAATGAACGATAGCTTTTGTAGCAAATCTGGGTCGACAAGGAGCAAAATATTTAGCAATTTTCCGTGAAATTTTGACGTACGCTTCAAATTGATCCGAGCCTTGTCGATTTCGTTCCGGCTTAGAACTGGGTGCAATTCGGTTAGAATGAGCAGCGATTTTTTTGAATGAAAAAAATCCAGTGTACCTTGAAATTTACGTAAAGCTTAGAAAGAAACTTAAAATTATTTTTATTTGAATTGAGCGTGCATGACAGGTAGCAATTATTTGCAAAAACTGAAACTGCAAAAAGCAGAACGACGAATTTTGCTCTTCAGAAAAGACGGCAATCTGAAGTAAGGAGAGCTACGATTAACTAACTACGGAAGAAAAACTCTCATCCAGGAAAGTAATGATTGTACCTTTGCTATCGTTACTTCTCAGATCGGGAAGGCTGATAACAAGTAGCGCAAACATTCTTGGTAGTGAAAAAGACGCTTCTTCAACGAAATTAGAGAAAATGGATATCTGAAATTGGACTCAAAAACTGCAATTTTGACAAATTTTTAGGTCTGTTGACATGTCTTGAATTCACCACTGCTTCACTTGATTGGCAAGTGCTTCATTTTCAAGCTTGCAATGGAACTTGGTGGCTTAAACACCAGTTGGCGAAAGAAAAGGACCACTGAGTACCCAGCAAAGGGTCTTGGGGTTGCCACGGAGGTTTTTTGATTCTCTCCTTAGAAGTTTTTGAGAGACTTGATAGCATGAAAGTTATATTGATTCAAAATTATCTCAACATCGGTGTTGTTGAACTCACTATCGCAGACGTTTTTTGCAGAATGGGAACGCCTATATTTTCGGAACCAACGCTTAATCTCTTTGACAAACGGCTGACGCTAAACATGAATTCATAGTTATCGATATTGTTAAAAAGGTTCATTTTGACCTGCTCGGTAGGGACGCATTCTATCAAGTTGAAGCCTTCCTCGAGAAAATCTAATTTTTAATCAATCAGATAGAAACTTATGCGAGACTTGCCGATACCACTGAGTGGGTACAAAAAAATGACACACTACGAGAGCAATAGTCGAGTCTGTGCATGAAAATACTGCAATTGTAAAACAGGAAGGAGTCTTGTGACGTTTTGGTACAACTACGAAACGTGAATTGAGACGACGAAGTCGCTAACTAGCTGGAATTTGACGAGGCGGTACTACTCAAGTCGAATAACCTACGTTAATATTGCTGTTAACCTCCTTTGAGTCCGGTTGCTGTTTAACAGAGTCTTTGAGAGTAACGATCTTGTCTAAGACGGCTGAGCGGTGAAGAACGTAATAGCATAAATTGAAGATTTTTGAAATTGTTATGTTAGAACATACTCACATCTGATGTGGAGTCCTCTCACATCGAAAAAGCAAGGAACATTGATCGCAATCTAGTAATCTGACCTCTATTATTATGAAATCGGTTTCAGTGGAAACGACGTATGTCTCCTCTAGGAAGCGCATTAGAACGAACGACAGATCTGTAGCCAGTCTGGATTGACAAAAAGCAAGTTAAATATTTTTTTTTATTCAAAAATAACGAACCGCACATTGAAATTTACGGTTAGCAACGTAAGTTAAAGAGAAGTTACAAAATTGTTTTTATTTTTTGGGTCGAGCGTGCATGACTAGTAGCAACCGGAATTTTTGCGAGAACTAGAACCGCGAAAATCAGAACGACAATTTTCGCTCATCAGAATAAGACAATAATTTGAACGAAGGAGACGGAAACCTCGAACTACAATCAATTAACTACGAACGAAAAAGATTCGGTCCAAAAATGGACGGTTGTACTGTTACACTCGTTAATGGACATAATTCACAGATCGAAACACTTGCTAGTAGTGATGAAGACGCCTCTTCAACAAGTTTCGAACGGCCCTTGTAGTGTCAGAATACTATTGGCTAAAGACCAGACTATGTTCCAGATTTTTTTCATACGCTTCGCTTTTAAAGTATCAGCTGTGGAACGGGTATCAAACTTTTAAACAACCCATACAATTCTAGCTCTTACCACTTCTTCACTTGGTTGGCAAGTTCAACATCTTCAACATTGCACTGGATCTGGTTGGCTTAAACACCAATTGGCGAAGGAAGAGAGCCACTGAGGAACCATTCAATGGGCATGCGGGCAGCCAGAGGAATTTTTTTGATTCTTCTCAAAAGTATTCTACAAGGTTTGAGAGCATGAAAATCATCTTTGTCCCATATTACCTCAGAAAAAGGTTCACTCTATCTCCAATGGATACTGTGATTTTTTCTCTAACTGTACAAAAAACAATAAATTAATTTAGAAGCTTATTGACTCTGTTTTTAGAAGGTTAGTTACTGTAACTGTACAAAAACAAAAGTAAAAAATTATTTTAGAAGGTAAGTAACTCTGTCTGGGGTTCCCGACACCATGGAAGGATCCTAATGATTCTGCATGCGCTCGAGTTAATTTTCATGGCTGAGCCGATATCTTGTGAACTGTAACAGGTTCGTTGATCGAATTTTACGAACAAATGTTTTGAATTGGCTCTGCTAGAGACACTTAAAAGTAATTAATGCTCAATCTTGACGCTAGCCAACTGGTCGTTAGAGGATTTAACCGTATTTTCCAGCTATATGGGTGGTGAGCTCTTACCAGGACGACCTAACCATTCTCAAAATTGTCACTAATACCTGAAGTGTATTGCTCTTTGTTGATCAAATCTTGCCCTACACGCTTTTCAAGAGTCTTGAATTGAACCAACGAAACGTAAAAGTTATCTGGAACAGGTTATGGTCTTCAGCCCAGAGCACTCTGACAGTAAAACGGCTGCCATCACAAAACGTGATGGCGGCACTTGTAGTGTCAGAATACTCTTGGTTAAAGACCAGACTATGTTCCAGATAATTTCCATACGCTTCGCTTTTAAAGTATCAACTGTGGAACGGGTATCAATTTTTTTAAACAGCCCATACAATTCTAGCTCTTACCACTTCTTCACTTGGTTGGCAAATTCAACATCTTCAACATTGCACTGGAGCTGGTTGGCTTAAATACCAATTGGCGAAGGAAGAGAGCCACTGAGGAACCAATCAATGGGCATGCGGGCAGCCAGAGGAATTTTTTTGATTCTTCTCATAAGTATTCTAGAGGCTTGAGAGCATGATAATCATCTTTGTCCAATATTACCTCAGAAAAAAGTTTACTCTATCTCCAATGGATACTGTGGTTTTTTCTCTAACTGTACAAAAAACGATAATTTAATTTAGAAGCTTAGTGACTCTGTTTTTAGAAGGTTAGTTACTGTAACTGTACAAAAACAAAAGTAAAAAAATATTTTAGAAGGTAAGTAACTCTGTGTGGGGTTTCCGACACCATGGAAGGATCCTAATGATTCTGCATGCGCTTGAATTAATTTTCATGGCTGAGCCGATATCTTGTGAACTGTAACAGGTTCGTTGATCGAATTTTACGAACAAATGTTTTGAATTGGCTCTGCTAGAGACACTTAAAAGTAATCAATGCTCAATCTTGACGCTAGCCAATCGATCGTTAGAGGGTTTAACCGTATTTTCCAGCTGTTCGGGTGGTGAGCTCTAACCGGGACGACGTAGCCATTCTCAAAATTTCCACTAATACCCGAACGTAATGCTCTTTAATGATCAAATCTTGCCCTACACGCTTTTCAAGAGTCTGAAATTGAACCAACGAAACGTCAAAATTATCCGGAACAGGTTATGGACTTCAGCCCAGAGCACTCTGACAGTAAAACGGCTGCCATCACGAAACGTGATGGCAGCCATTGTAGTGTCAGAATACTCTTGGCTAAAGACCAGACTATGTTCCAGATATTTTTTATACGCTTTGCTTTTAAAGTATCAGCTGTGGAACGGGTATCAATTTTTTTAAACAACCCATACAATTCTAGCTCTTACCACTTCTTCACTTGATTGACAAGTTCAACATCTTCAACATTGCACTGGAGCTGGTTCGCTTACACACCAATTGACGAAGGAAGAGAGCCACCGAGGAACCAGCCAATGGGCATGCGGGCAGCCAGAGGAATTTTCTGATTCTTCTTATAAGTATTCGAGAGGTTTGAGAGCAAGAAGATCATCTTTGTCCAATATTACCTCAGAAAAGTTTCATTTTATCTCCAATGGACGCTTTGGTTTTTTCTCTAACTATACAAAAAATGATAAATTAATTTAGTGACTCTGTTGTTAGAAGATTAGTTACTGTAACTGTACAAAAACAATAGTAAAAAAATGATTTAGAAGGTAAGTAGCTCTGTCTGGGGTTTCCAACACCAAGGAAGGATCCTACTAATTCTGCTTGCGCTCAAGTTAATTTGCATGGCTCAGCCGATTTTTTTTGAACTGTAACAAGTTCGTTGATCCAATTTTACGCACAAATACTTTGAATTGGCTCTGCTAGAGACACTTAAAATTAATTAAAGCTCAATCTTGACGCTAGCCAATTGACCATTAGAGGGTTTAACCGTACTTTCCAGCTATTCAGGTGGTGAGCTCTAACCGGAACGACGTAACAATTCTCAAAATTGTCACTAGTATCCGAAGCGTAATGCTCTTTGTTGATCAAATCTTGTCCTACACGCTTTTCAAGAGTTTTAAATTGAACCAACGAAACGTAAAAATTATCTGGAACAGGTTATGGTCTTCAGCCCAGAGCACTCTGACAGTAAAACGGCTGCCATCACGAAACGTGATGGCAGCCATTGTAGTGTCAGAATACTCTGGGCTAAAGATCAGACTATGTTCCAGATATTTTTCATACGCTTTGCTTTTAAAGTATCAGCTGTGGAACGGGTATCAATTTTTTTAAACAACCCATACAATTCTAGCTCTAACCACTTCCTCACTTGATTGGCAAGTTCAACATCTTCAACATTGCACTGGAGCTGGTTGGCTTAAACACCAATTGACGAAGGAAGAGAGCCACTGAGAAACCAGCCAATGGGCATGCGGGCAGCCAGAGGAATTTTCTGATTCTACTTATAAGTACTCGAGAGTTTGAGAGCAAGAAAATCATCTTCGTCCAATATTACCTCAGAAAATATTTATTCTATCTCCAATGGATGCTTTGTTGTTTTCTCTAATTGTACAAAAAACGATAAAATAAATTAGAAGCTTAGTGACTCTATTTTTAGAAGGTTAGTTACTGTAACTGTCCAAATACAATAGTAAAAAAATAATTTAGAAGGTAAGTAACTCTGTCTGGGGTTTTCGACACCAAGGAAGGATCCTACTGATTCTGCATGCGTTCAAGTTAATTTGCATGGCTCAGCCGATATCTTATGAACTGCAACAGGTTCGTTGATCCAATTTTACGAACACATGTTTTGAAATAGCTCTGCTAGAGACACTTAAAAGTAATCAATGCTCAATCTTGACGCTAGCCAATCGATCGTTAGAGGGTTTAACCGTATTTTCCAGCTGTTCGGGTGGTGAGCTCTAACCGGGACGACGTAGCCATTCTCAAAATTTCCACTAATACCTGAAGCGTGAAGCTCTTTGTTGATCAAATCTTGCCCGATACGCTTTTCAAGAGTCCTTAATTGAACCAAGGAAACGTAAAAACAATCTGGAGCAGATTATGGTCTTCAGCCCAGAACACTCTGACAAAAAAAACGGCTGCCATCACGAAACTTGATGGCAGCCATTGTAGTGTCAGAATACTCTTGGCTAAAGACCAGACTATGTTCCAGATATTTTAAAGTATTGCTTTTAAAGTATCAGCTGTGGAACGAGTATCAACTTTTTTAAACAACCCATACAATTCTAGCTCTTACAACTTCTTCACTTGATTGGCAATTTCAACATCTTCAACATTGCTTCGGAGCTGGTTGGCTTAAACACCAATTGGCCAAGGAAGAGAGTCACTGAGAAACCAGCCAATGGGCATGCGGGCAGCCAGAGGAATTTTCTGATTCTACTTATAAGTATTCGAGAGGTTTGAGAGCAAGAAAATCATCTTCGTCCAATATTACCTCAGAAAATATTTATTCTATCTCCAATGGATGCTTTGTTGTTTTCTCTAATTGTACAAAAAACGATAAAATAAATTAGAAGCTTAGTGACTCTATTTTTAGAAGGTTAGTTACTGTAACTGTCCAAATACAATAGTAAAAAAATAATTTAGAAGGTAAGTAACTCTGTCTGGGGTTTTCGACACCAAGGAAGGATCCTACTGATTTTGCATGCGTTCAAGTTAATTTGCATGGCTCAGCCGATATCTTATGAACTGCAACAGGTTCGTTGATCCAATTTTACGAACACATGTTTTGAAATAGCTCTGCTAGAGACACTTAAAAGTAATCAATGCTCAATCTTGACGCTAGCCAATCGATCGTTAGAGGGTTTAACCGTATTTTCCAGCTGTTCGGGTGGTGAGCTCTAACCGGGACGACGTAGCCATTCTCAAAATTTCCACTAATACCTGAAGCGTGAAGCTCTTTGTTGATCAAATCTTGCCCGATACGCTTTTCAAGAGTCCTTAATTGAACCAAGGAAACGTAAAAACAATCTGGAGCAGATTATGGTCTTCAGCCCAGAACACTCTGACAAAAAAAACGGCTGCCATCACGAAACTTGATGGCAGCCATTGTAGTGTCAGAATACTCTTGGCTAAAGACCAGACTATGTTCCAGATATTTTAAAGTATCGCTTTTAAAGTATCAGCTGTGGAACGAGTATCAACTTTTTTAAACAACCCATACAATTCTAGCTCTTACAACTTCTTCACTTGATTGGCAATTTCAACATCTTCAACATTGCTTCGGAGCTGGTTGGCTTAAACACCAATTGGCCAAGGAAGAGAGTCACTGAGAAACCAGCCAATGGGCATGCGGGCAGCCAGAGGAATTTTCTGATTCTACTTATAAGTATTCGAGAGGTTTGAGAGCAAGAAAATCAACTTCGTCCAATATTACCTCAGAAAATATTTATTCTATCTCCAATGGATGCTTTGTTGTTTTCTCTAATTGTACAAAAAACGATAAAATAAATTAGAAGCTTAGTGACTCTATTTTTAGAAGGTTAGTTACTGTAACTGTCCAAATACAATAGTAAAAAAATAATTTAGAAGGTAAGTAACTCTGTCTGGGGTTTTCGACACCAAGGAAGGATCCTACTGATTCTGCATGCGTTCAAGTTAATTTGCATGGCTCAGCCGATATCTTATGAACTGCAACAGGTTCGTTGATCCAATTTTACGAACACATGTTTTGAAATAGCTCTGCTAGAGACACTTAAAAGTAATCAATGCTCAATCTTGACGCTAGCCAATCGATCGTTAGAGGGTTTAACCGTATTTTCCAGCTGTTCGGGTGGTGAGCTCTAACCGGGACGACGTAGCCATTCTCAAAATTTCCACTAATACCTGAAGCGTGAAGCTCTTTGTTGATCAAATCTTGCCCGATACGCTTTTCAAGAGTCCTTAATTGAACCAAGGAAACGTAAAAACAATCTGGAGCAGATTATGGTCTTCAGCCCAGAACACTCTGACAAAAAAAACGGCTGCCATCACGAAACTTGATGGCAGCCATTGTAGTGTCAGAATACTCTTGGCTAAAGACCAGACTATGTTCCAGATATTTTAAAGTATCGCTTTTAAAGTATCAGCTGTGGAACGAGTATCAACTTTTTTAAACAACCCATACAATTCTAGCTCTTACCACTTCTTCACTTGATTGGCAATTTCAACATCTTCAACATTGCTTCGGAGCTGGTTGGCTTAAACACCAATTGGCCAAGGAAGAGAGCCACTGAGGAATGAGCCAATGGGCATGCGGGCAGCCAGTGGGTTTTTTTATTCTTCTTATAAGTATTCAAGAGATTTTGAGAGCATGAAAATCATCTACGTCCTATATTACCTCAGAAAAGTCTTATTCTAACTCCAATGGATGCTTTTAGAAAATTAGTTACTGTAACTGTACAAAAACAATAGTATAAAAATAGTTAAGAAGGTAAGTAATTCTGTCTGGGGTTTCCGACACCAATGAAGGATCCTACTGTAGCTGCATGCTTTCAAGTTAATTTGCAAAGCTCAGCCGATATTTTTTGAACTGTAACAGGTTCGTTGATCCAATTTTACGAACAAAGGTTTTTTTTTTGGCTCTGCTTGAGACACTTAAAACTAATTAATGCTCAATCTTGACGCTACCGTAGGTTTAACCGTACTTTCCAACTATTCGGGTGGTGAGCTCTAACCGGGACGACGTAACCATTCTCAAAACTGTCCTTGATACCGGAGCGTAATGCTTTTTGTTGATCAAATCTTGTCCTACACGCTTTTCAAGAGTTTTAAACTGAACCAACGAAACGTAAAAATTATCTGTAACAGGTTATGGTCTTCAGCCCAGAACACTCTGACAAAAAAAAACGGCTGCCATCACGAAACTTGATGGCAGCCATTGTAGTGTCAGAATACTATTGGCTAAAGACCAGACTATGTTGCAGATATTTTTCTTACGCTTCACTTTTAAAGTACCAGCTGTGGAACGGGTATCAACTTTTTTAAACAACCCATACAATTCTAGCTCTTACCACTTCTTCACTTGATTGGCAAAATCAACATCTTCAACATTGCACTGGAACTAGTTGGCTTAAACACCATTTGGTGAAGGAAGAGAGCCACTGAGGAACCAGTCAATGGGCATGCGGGCAGCCAGAGGAATTTTCTGATTCTTCTCATAAGTATTCGAGAGGTTTCAGTGCATTAAAATCATCTTTGTCCAATATTACCTCAGAAAAGGTTTATTCTATCTCCAATGCTCCAATGGATGCTTTGGTTTTTCTCTAATTGTACAAAAAACGAAAAAAATTAATTTAGAAGCTTAGTGACTCTGTTTTTTAGAAGATTATTTACTGTAACTGTACAAAAACAATAGTAAAAAATTAGGTTAGAAGGTAAGTAATTCTGTCTGGGGTTTCCGACACCAAGGAAGTATCCTAGTGATTTTGCATGCGTTCAAGTTAATTTGCATGGCTTAGCCGATATCTTTGAACCATAACAGTTTCGTTGATTCAATTTTCCGAACACATGTTTTGAATTGGCTCTGCTAGAGACACTTAAAAGTAATCAATGCTTAACCTTGACGATAGCCAATCGATCGTTAGAGGGTTTAACCGTTTTTTCCAGCTATTCGGGTGGTGAGCTCTAACCGGGACAACGTAACCATTCTCAAAAATGTCACTAATACCCAAAACGTAATGCTCCTTGTTGATCAAATCTTGCCCTACACGCATTTCAAGAGTATTAAATTGAACCAACGAAACGTCAAAATTATCCGGAACAGGTTATGGTCTTCAGCCCAGAGCACTCTGACAGACAGAAAAAACGGCTGTCATCACGAAACGTGATGGCAGCCATTGTAGTGTCAGAATACTATTGGCTAAAGACCAGACTATGTTGCAGATATTTTTCTTACGCTTCGCTTTTAAAGTACCAGCTGTGGAACGGGTATCAACTTTTTTAGACAACCCATACAATTCCAGCTCTAACCACTTCTTCACTTGATTGGCAAAATCAACATCTTCAACATTGCACTGAAGCTGGTTGGCTTAAACACCATTTGGTGAAGGAAAAGAGCCACCTAGGAACCAGTCAATGGGCATGCGGGCAGCCAGAGGAATTTTCTGATTCTTCTTATAAGTATTCGAGAGGTTTCAGTGCTTTAAAATCATCTTTGTCCAAAATTACCTCAGAAAAGGTTTATTCTATCTCCAATGCTCCAATGAATGCTTTGGTTTTTCTCTAATTGTACAAAAACGATAAATTAATTTAGAAGCTTAGTGACTCTGTTTTTTAGAAGATTATTTACTGTAACTGTACAAAAACAATAGTTAAAAATTAGGTTAGAAGGTAAGTAATTCTGTCTGGGGTTTCCGACACCAAGGAAGTATCCTAGTGATTCTGCATGCGTTCAAGTTAATTTGCATGGCTTAGCCGATATCTTTGAACCATAACAGTTTCGTTGATTCAATTTTCCGAACACATGTTTTGAATTGGCTATGCTAGAGACACTTAAAAGTAATCAATGCTTAACCTTGACGATAGCCAATCGATCGTTAGAGGGTTTAACCGTTTTTTCCAGCTATTCGGGTGGTGAGCTCTAACCGGGACAACGTAACCATTCTCAAAAATGTCACTAATACCCAAAACGTAATGCTCCTTGTTGATCAAATCTTGCCCTACACGCATTTCAAGAGTATTAAATTGAACCAACGAAACGTCAAAATTATCCGGAACAGGTTATGGTCTTCAGCCCAGAGCACTCTGACAGAAAAAACGGCTGTCATCACGAAACGTGATGGCAGCCATTGTAGTGTCAGAATACTATTGGCTAAAGACCAGACTATGTTGCAGATATTTTTCTTACGCTTCGCTTTTAAAGTATCAGCTGTGGAACGGGTATCAATTTTTTCAAACAACCCATACAATTCTAGCTCTTACCACTTCTTCACTTGATTGGCAAGTTCAATATCTTCAACATTGCACTGGAGCTGGTTGGCTTAAACACCAATTGGTGAAGGAAAAGAGCCACTGAGGAACCAGTCAATGGGCATGCGGGCAGCCAGAGGAATTTTCTGATTCTTCTTATAAGTATTCGAGAGGTTTCAGTGCTTTAAAATCATCTTTGTCCAAAATTACCTCAGAAAAGGTTTATTCTATCTCCAATGCTCCAATGGATGCTTTGGTTTTTCTCTAATTGTACAAAAAACTATAAAATAATTTAGAAGCTTAGTGACTCTGTTTTTTAGAAGGTTATTTACTGTAACTGTACGAAAACAATAGAAAAAAAATATGTTAGAAGGTAAGTAACTCTGTTTGGGGTTTCCGACACCAAGGAAGTATCCTACTGATTCTGCATGCGTTCAAGTTAATTTGCATGGCTTAGCCGATATCTTTTGAACTGTAACAGGTTCGTTGATCCAATTTTCCGAACACATGTTTTGAATTGGCTCTGCTAGAGACACTTAAAAGTAATCAATGCTCAATCTTGACGCTAGCCAATCGATCGTTAGAGGGTTTAACCGTACTTTCCAGCTATTCGGGTGGTGAGCTCGAACCGGGAAGACGTAACCATTCTCAAAATTTCCTTTAATACCTGAAGCGTAAAGCTCTTTGTTGATCAAATTTTGCCCTACACGCGTTTCAAGAGTCTTAAATTGAACCAACAAAACGTCAAAATTATCCGGAACAGGTTATGGTCTTCAGCCCAGAGCACTCTGACAGTGAAACGGCTGTCATCACGAAACGTGATGGCAGCCATTGCAGTGTCAGAATACTCTTGACTAAAGACGAGACTATGTTCGAGATATTTTTCATACGCTTCGCTTTTAAAGTATCAGCTGTGGAACGGGTATCAATTTTTTCAAACAACACATACAATTCTAGCTCTTACCACTTCTTCACTTGATTGGCAAGTTCAATATCTTCAACATTGCACTGGAGCTGGTTGACTTAAACACCAATTGGCGAAGGAAGAGAGCCACTGAGGAACCCGCCAATGGGCATGCGGGCAGCCAGAGGAATTTTCTGATTCTACTTATAAGTATTCGAGAGGTTTGAGAGCAAGAAAATCATCTTCGTCCAATATTACCTCAGAAAATATTTATTCTATCTCCAATGGATGCTTTGTTGTTTTCTCTAATTGTACAAAAAACGATAAAATAAATTAGAAGCTTAGTGACTCTATTTTTAGAAGGTTAGTTACTGTAACTGCCTTCTGTAACTGCCTACAAAAACAATAGTAAAAAAATAATTTAGAAGGTACCTAACTCTGTCTGGGGTTTCCGACACCAAGGAAGGATCATACTGATTCTGCGCCCGTTCAATTAATTTTCATGGCTCAGCCGATATCTTTTGAACTGTAACAGGTTCGTTGATCCAATTTTACGACCAAATGTTTTTTGTTTTGCTCTGCTAGAGACACTTGAAATTAATTATTTCTCAATCTTGACGCTGCCGTAGGTTTAACCGTACTTTCCAGCTATTCGGGTGGTGCGCTCTAACCGGAACGACGTAACCAATCTCAAAATTGTCACTACTACCCGAAGCGTAATGCTCTTTGTTGATCAAATCTTGCCCTACACGCTTTTCAAGAATCTTAAATTGAACCAACGAAACGTAAAAATTATCTGGAACAGGTTATGGTGTTCAGCTTAGAGCACTCTGACAGTAAAACGGCTGTCATCACGAAACGTGATGGCAGCCATTGTAGTGTCAGAATACTCTTGGCTAAAGACCAGACTATGTGCCAGATATTTTTCATACGCTTCGCTTTTAAAGTATCAGCTGTGGAACGGGTATCAATTTTTTCAAACAACCCATACAATTCTAGCTCTTACCACTTCTTCACTTGATTGGCAAGTTCAATATCTTCAACATTGCACTGGAGCTGGTTGGCTTAAACATCAATTGGTGAAGGAAAAGAGCCACTGAGGAACCAGTCAATGGGCATGCGGGCAGCCAGAGGAATTTTCTGATTCTTATTATAAGTATTCGAGAGGTTTGAGTGCATGAAAATCATCTTTGTCCAATATTACCTCAGAAAAGTTTTATTCCATCTCCAATGCTCCAATGGATGCTTTGGTTTTCCTCTAATTGTACAAAAAACGATAAATTAATTTAGAAGCTTAGTTACTCTGTTTTTTAGAAGGTTATTTACTGTAACTGTACAAAAACAATAGTAAAAAAATAAGTTAGAAGGTAAGTAACTCTGTCTGGGGTTTCCGACACCAAGGAAGTATCCTACTGAATCTGCATGCGTTCAAGTTAATTTGCATGGCTTAGCCGATATCTTTTGAACTGTAACAGGTTCGTTGATTCAATTTTCCGAACACATGTTTTGAATTGGCTCTGCTAGAGACACTTAAAAGTAATCAATGCTTAACCTTGACAATAGCCAATCGATCGTTAGAGGGTTTAACCGTTTTTTCCAGCTATTCGGGTGGTGAGCTCTAACCGGGACGACGTAACCATTTTCAAAATTGTCACTAATACCCGAAGCGTAATGCTCTTTGTTGATCAAATCTTGCCCTACAGGCTTTTCAAGAGTCTTAGATTGAACCAAGGAAACGTAAAAATTATCTGGAACAGGTTATCTTCTTCAGCCCAGAGCACTCTGACAGAAAAAACGGTTGTCATCTTGAAACGTGATGGCAGCCATTGTAGTGTCAGAATACTATTGGCTAAAGACCAGACTATGTTGCAGATATTTTTCTTACGCTTCGCTTTTAAAGTACCAGCTGTGGAAAGGGTATCAATTTTTTCAAACAACCCATACAATTCTAGCTCTTACCACTTCTTCACTTGATTGGCAAGTTCAAGATCTTCAAGATTGCACTGGAGCTGGTTGGCCTAAACACCATTTGGTGAAGGAAGAGAGCCACTGAGGAACCAGCCAATGGACATGCGGGCAGCCAGAGGAATTTTCTGATTCTTCTTATAAGTAATGGAGAGGTTTGAGAGCATGAAAATCATCTTTGTTCAATATTACCTCTGAAATGGTTTATTATATCTCCAATGGATGCTGTGGTTTTTTCTCTAACTGTACAAAAAACGATAAATTAATTTAGAAGCTTACTGACTCTGTTTTTAGAAGGCAGTTACTGTAACTGTACAAAAACAATAGTAAAAAATAATTTAGCAGGTACCTAACTCTGTCTGGGGTTTCCGACACCAAGGAAGGATCTTACTGATTCTACACGCGTTCAAGTTAATTTTCATGGCTCAGCCGATATCTTTTGAACTGTAACAGGTTCGTTGATCCAATTTTACGAACAAATGTTTTTTGTTTTGCTCTGCTAGAGACACTTGAAAGTAATTATTGCTCAATCTTGACGCTGCCGTAGGTTTAACCGTACTTTCCAGCTATTCGGGTGGTGAGCTCTAACCGGAACGACGTAACCATTCTCAAAATTGTCACTACTACCCGAAGCGTAATGCTCTTTGTTGATCAAATCTTGCCCTACACGCTTTTCAAGAGTCTTAAATTGAACCAACGAAACGAAAAAATTATCTGGAACAGGTTAGGGTCTTCAGCCCAGAGCACTCTGACAGTAAAACGGCTGTCATCACGAAACGTGATGGCAGCCATTGTAGTGTCAGAATACTCTTGGCTAAAGACCAGGTTATGTTCCAGATAATTTTCATACGCTTCGCTTTTAAAGTATCAGCTGTGGAACGGGTATCAATTTTTGTAAACAACCCATACAATTCTAATTCTTACCACTTCTTCAATTGATTGGCAAAATCAACATCTTCAACATTGCACTGGAGCTGGTTGGCTTAAACACCATTTGGCGAAGGAAGAGAGCCCTTGAGGAACCAGCCAATGGGCATGCGGGCAGCCAGATTATTTTTCTGATTCTTTTTAAACGTATTCGAGAAGTTTGAGAGCATGAAAATTTTCTCTGTCCAATATTACTTCAGAAAAGGTTTATTCTATCTCCAATGCTCCAATAGATGCTTTGGTTTTCTCTAACTGTACAAAAAAAACGATTTAAATTAATTTAGAAGCTTAGTGACTCTGTTTTTAGAAGGTTATTTATTGTAACTGTACAAAAACAATAGTAAAAAAATAAGATAGAAGGTAAGTAACTCTGTCTGGGGTTTCCGACACCAACGAAGTATCCTACTGATTCTGCATGAGTTCAAGTTAATTTGCATGGCTCAGCCGATATCTTTTGAACTGTAACAGGTTCGTTGATCCAAATTTCCGAACACATGTTTTAAATTGGCTCTGCTAGAGACACTTAAAAGTGATCAATGCTCAATCTTGATGCTAGCCAATCGATCGTAGAGGGTTTAACCGTACTTTCCAGCTATTCGGGTCGTGAGCTCTAACCTGGACAACGTAACCATTCTTAAAAATGTCACACATACCCAAAGCGTAATGCTCCTTGTTGATCAAATCTTGCCCTACACGCATTTCAAGAGTCTTAAATTGAACCAACGAAACGTCAAAGTTATCCGGAACAGGTTATGGTCTTCAGCCCAGAGCACTCTGACAGAAAAAACGGCTGTCATCACGAAACGTGATGGCAGCCATTGTAGTGTCAGAATACTCTTGGCTAAAGACCAGACTATGTTCTAGATATTTTTTATACACTTCACTTTTAACGTATCAGTTGTGGAACTGGTATCAACTTTTTTAAACAACCCATACAATTCTAGCTCTTACCACTTCTTCACTTTATTTCAAAATCAACATCTTCAACATTGCACCGGAGCTGGTTGGCTGAAACACCATTTAGCGAAGGAAGAGAGCCACGGAGGAACCAGCCAATGGTCATGCGGGCAGCCACAGGAATTTTGTGATTCTTCTTATAAGTATTGGAGAGGTTTGAGAGCAGGAAAATCATCTTTGTCCAATATTACCTCAGAAAAGATTTATCCTATCTCCAATGGATGCTGTGGTTTTTTTTCTAACTGTACAAAAAACTATAAATTAATTAAGAAGCTTAGTGATTCTGTTTTTAGATGGCAGTTACTGTAACTGTACAAAAACAATAGTAAAAAAATAATTTAGAAGGTAACTAACTCTGTCTGGGGTTTCCGACACCAAGGAAGTATCCTACTGATTCTGCATGCGTTCAAGTTAATTTGCATGGCTCAGCCGATATCTTTTAAACTGTAACAGGTTCGTTGATCCAAATTTCCGAACACATGTTTTGAATTGGCTCTGCTAGAGACACTTAAAAGTAATCAATGCTCAATCTTGACGTTAGCCAATCGATCGTTAGAGGGTTTAACCGTACTTTCCAGCTATTCGGGTTGTGAGCTCTAACCGGGACGACGTAACCATTTTCAAAATTGTCACTAATACCCAAAATGTAATGCTTTTTGTTGATCAAATCTTGCCCTACACGCGTTTCAAGCGTCTTAAATTGAAACAACGAAACGTCAAAATTTCCGGAACAGGTTATGATCTTCAGCCCAGAGCACTCTGACAGTAAAACGGCTGCCATCACGAAACGTGATGGCAGCCATTGTAGTGTCAGAATACTCTTGGCTAAAGACCAGACTATGTTCCAGATATTTTTCATACGCTTCACTTTTAAAGTATCAGCTGTGCAACGGGTATGAACTTTTTTAAACAACCCATACAATTCTAGCTCTTACCACTTCTTCACTTGATTGGCAAAATCAACATCTTCAACCTTGCACTGGAGCTGGTTGGCTTAAACACCAGTTGGAGAAGGAAGAGAGCCACTGAGGAACCAGCCAATGGGCATGCGGGCAGCCAGATGATTTTTTTGATTCTTTTGATAAGCATTCGAGAGGTTTGAGAGCATGAATTCATCTTTGTCCATGTTTTCTCAACATCGGAGTAGTTGTGGACAATATGTTTAGGTGGGAATTTTTTCTTGCAGAGTGGGAACGCTTTTAATTTCGGAACCAACGCTTGACTCTCTTGGACGAACGGCGTAACGCTAAGCGTGTTTTCAAAGTTTTTGATCTTGTCAAACGCTTTCAGTTCGGCCTGATGAGTAAGGACGGATTCCGTCGAATTCAAGCCATTCGCCAGAAAATCCTACTTTTAACAATTTAAGTTTAAACATTTTGCGAGGCTTGCGGAGACCTATCAGTGGGTGCAACAAGAAAGACACATTACGAGAGCAACGGTCAAGTCTGTGCTTGAAACCATTCCATTTGTAGTGCGAATCGACGAGGCATTACTGATAAACATCGAATACCCTGTATTGTTGTTACTGTTACCCTCCGTTGAGTCGCGGCACAAAAAGATTCTGTTCTTTTCTTAAACTCAGATAAAACAATGAACAGAATCAGCTTATTTCAAAAAACTTTTCCACAAGAGAGTAAAATAAACGGAATTTTTTTGAAAAGTCTAATTGCACCAAAAATAGCTATTACCCACAAAAGATCAAAAAATGTAAGCTTTTTCACGCTTTTGAGAAAAAGCTTGATGTCATAAAGTTTCGAGAAATGAAAGACTTTCACGCTATTGAGAATGAAAATTGTATATGTTCAAGTTTGTTCAAACATAAATTTTATCGCAAATTGACTTGCCACCCATTTTATTTTTATGTTCAATTAACCTTATCAGCGTAAGCCTTTGTTTTTATTACGCTCTAGAAATTTGCCATACCAGATGGGACTCAGACGGCCTAGATAAGGAGTGGCCATCGTGTGTGATAACCACTGATGCGTATTCAATTGATTGAACAGCTAAATCCGATTTAATTGAAACTTGTGGCTTCTTCTATTTCTATGTCATTTTTAAGATTGGAGATAGAATAGACTAATAGAGTAATTTGGTAGTCTGTGAGATCGACAAACCGATGTCGAACCAATTGATAACTGACTTATGTCTCACGAAACCGAAGCTTTCAACCCTCACAATGCAAACTTTTGATGTGGTCAATCAATCAACCGATGTATGCAGCACGAATCTGTTGTGCCATTGTCTATCGTTCAGTATCCCAACGCTAGTAACCGGAACTCAATGTATATATCAGAAATTTTTGTATGATTCAATGTTTTTTGTCAATTAACAGTTCGTTTGGCAACGCTGTTGAAACATTTTTAACATTGTTTTGATGACTTCCTTGGTGCTTTTCATGGTGCTAAATTAAACTCAGCGATTCTGACTATTATAATTTTGGCCACACATTGCGAGGCCAAAGTGTGCATTGTCTGCATTGTAAGCGCATTTCAAAACAGGCTAAATCAGATTTGTCGCGGAATCCGCAACATTGCTACTTTTCTTTGATCTTCTATGCTGTTTGATCTTCTACTTACATGAAAGGATTCCGCTTATATTTTGCGGAATCCACTTACAGTTGCGCAATCCAGAACAACTAGCTATATTTGCTTCTTGCGGAATCCGAAACAAAAAAAAATTTGACGATATATCTTACGTTACAGGTATATGTATGCAGAATCCCTTGAAATTTTGTTTGTGGAATCCACTTACATTTTGAAACATATTTTAAGAATTATCTCTGGAATCCAGGAACATACATAAACAAAATTGTGCTCCTATCCAGTGCACAGTTTGGCCTTGTAATGCACATAATTCATCGTTCCAGGAATCGACCGATAGAGGGTTTAACCAAACTTTCCAGCTATTCTGACAACACTTTCCAGCCATTGTAGGGTCAGAATACACTTGGCTAAAGACCAGACTATGTTCCAGATATTTTTTATACGCTTCACTTTTAACGTATCAGTTGTGGAACTGGTATCAACTTTTTTAAACAACCCATACAATTCTAGCTCTTACCACTTCTTCACTTTATTTCAAAATCAACATCTTCAACATTGCACCGGAGCTGGTTGGCTTAAACACCATTTGGCGAAGGAAGAGAGCCACGGAGGAACCAGCCAATGGTCATGCGGGCAGCCAGAGGAATTTTCTGATTCTTCTTATAAGTATTCGAGAGGTTTGATAGCATGAAAATCATCTTTGTCCAATATTACCTCAGAAAAGGTTTATTCTATCTCCAAAGCTCCAATGGATGCTTTGGTTTTTTCTCTAACGGTACAAAAAACGATATATTAATTTAGAAGCTTAGTGACTCTGTTTTTAGAAGGTTATTTAGTGTAACTGTACAAAAACATTAGCAAAAAAATAAGTTAGAAGTTAGGTAACTCTGTCTGGGGTTCCCGACACCAAGGAAGTATCCTACTGATTCTGCATGCGTTCAAGTTAATTTGCATGGCTCAGTCGATATTTTTTGAACTGTAACAGGTTCGTTGATCCAATTTTCCGAACACATGTTTTGATTTGGCTCTGCTAGAGACACTTAAAAGTAATCAATGCTCAATCTTGACGCTAGCCAAACGATCGTTAGAGGGTTTAACCGTACTTTCCAGCTATTCGGGTGGTGAGCTCTAACCATGACGACGTTACCATTCTCAAAATTGTCTCTAATACCCGAAGCGTAATGCTCTTTGTTTATCAAATCTTGCCCTACACGCTTTTCAAGAGTCTTAAATTGAACCAACGAAACGTCAAAAATATCCGGAACAGGTTGTGGTCTTCAGCCCAGAGCACTCTGACAGTAAAACGGCTGTCATCACGAAACGTGATGGCAGCCATTGTAGTGTCAGAATACTCTTGGCTAAAGACCAGACTATGTTCCAGATATTTTTCATACGCTTCGCTTTTAAAGTATCAGCTGTGGAACGGGTTTCAATTTTTTCAAACAACCCATACAATTCTAGCTCTTACCACTTCTTCACTTGATTGGCAAGTTCAAGATCTTCAACCTTGCACTGGAGCTGGTTGGCTTAAACACCAATTGGGGATGAAGAGAGCTACTGAGGAACCAGCCAATGGGCATGCGGGCAGCCAGAGGATTTTTTTGATTCTTCTTATAAGCATTCGAGAGGTTTGAGAGCATGAATTCATCTTTGTCCATATTTTCTCAACATCGGAGTAGTTGTGGACAATATGCTTATGTGGAAATTTTTTCTTGCAGAGTGGGAACGCTTATAATTTTGGAACCAACGCTTGACTCTCTTGGACGAATGGCGTAACGCTAAGCGTGTTTTCAAAGTTATTGATCTTGTCAAACGCTTTCAGTTCGGCCTGATGAGTAAGGACGGATTCTGTCGAATTCAAGCCATTCGCCAGAAAGTCCTACTTTTAACAATTTAAGTTCAAACGTTTTGCGAGGCTTGCGGAGACCTATGAGTGGGTGCAACAAGAAAGACACATTACGAGAGCAACGGTCAAGTCTGTGCTTGAAACTATTCCATTTGTAGTGCGAATCGACGAGGCATTACTGATAAACATCGAATACCCTGTATTGTTGTTACTGTTACCCTCCGTTGAGTCGCGGCACAAAAAGATTCTGTTCTTTTCTTAAACTCAGATACAACAATAAACAGAATCAGCTTATTTCAAAAAAGTTTTCCACAAGAGAGTAAAATAAACGGAATTTTTTTGAAAGTTTTAATTGCACCAAAAATAGCTATTACCCACAAAAGAAAAAGCATGGTGTCATAAAGTTTCGAAAAATGAAAGACTTTCACGCTATTGAGAATGAAAATTGTATATGTTCAAGTTTATTCAAACATAAATTTTATCGCAAATTGACTTGCCACCCATTTTATTTTTATGTTCAATTAACCTTATCAGCGTAAGCCTTTGTTTTTATTACGCTCTAGAAATTCGCCATACCCGATGGGACTCAGACCGCCTAGATAAGGAGTGGCCATCGTGTGTGATAACCACTGATGCGTATTCAATTGATTGAACAGCTAATTCCGATTTGTTTGAAACTTGTGGCATCTTCTATTTCTATGTCATTTTTAAGATTGGAGATAGAATAGACTAATAGAGTAATTTGGTAGTCTGTGAGATCGACAAACCGATATCGAACCAATTGAGAACTGACTTATGTCTCACAAAACCGAAGCTTTCAACCCTCACAATGCACACTTTTGATGTGGTCAATCAATTAACCGATGTATGCAGCACGAATCTGCTGTGCCATTGTCTATCGTTCAGTATTCCAACACCAGCAACCGGAACTCAATGTATATCAGAAGTTTTGCATGATTTGATGTTTTTTGCTAATTAACACTTCATTTGGCAACGCTGTTGAAACATCTTTAACATTGTTTTGATGACTTCCTTGGTCCTTTTCATGGTGCTAAATCAAACTCAGCGTTTCTGACTATTAAAATTTTGGCCAAAAATTACGAGGCCAAACTGTGCATTGTCTGCATTGTAAGCGGAATTCAAAACAGGCTAAAACCAGATTTGTCGCGGAATCCGCAACATTGCTACTTTTCTTTGATCTTCTATGCTGTTTGATCTTCTACTTACTTTTACGGATTCCGCTTGTATTTTGCGGAATCCACTTACAGTTGCGGAATCCAGAACAACTAGCTATATTTGCTTCTTGCGGAATCCGCAACAAAATAATTGTGCCGACAAATCTTACGTTGCAGGTATATGTATGCGGAGTCCACTGAAATTTTGTCTGTGGAATCCACTTACATTTTGGAACATACTTTAAGACTTTTCTCTGGAATCCAGGAACATACAGACACAAAATTGTGCTCCTATCCAGTGCACAGTTTGGCCTCGTAATGCACATAATTCAGCGAATGTGATTTATCGTTCCAGGAATTAAAGCTTTTCCGTCTCTGAAATATGGTACAGTGATTAAATTGGCAAAATGACGGATTAAAAATTGAGAAACTTGGCCCTCTTTTCACTGAGCTAGGTTGGATATTCGATTCAGCACAACTAATAACTCCGTAAAATGGCTCTACAATTATGCTGAGATTAGGGTTGAAAAAATATTAAAGCCAAAATTTTAACCAACACAGAAATTTGTAACGACTGTTCGATTGAGACTGGGAAGCCTCAGAACTGATCAAGGAACTTAGAAGCCCGTAAAAAAGTAGATAAAAATTAATATCTGCAAATGCAATCTATGGGTTACTTGTTCGTTAACAGTGTTATTCAAATTTGATTTTCAAAAGTGGATTTCAAACAGAGCCGTTTCAAAAACTTTGTAATTTGAAACTCGAATGTATGGTAGTGTAAAAAAGCCGTTGAAATAACGATTGTTTCGTTGAGACTACGAAGCTTTGAAACTGATCAGTGATCTCAAAAACCCAAATTTTTTTTATTGAGTCCTAGCTAAATTTGCACCTGATTTAGCAATTTATGGAAAAGTTGGAAGGATTAGTGGTGCGGATAAATGTACCTCACTTTGCTTACTAAAAGATCATGGTCCCGAAATTTTATTCTCATTTTGCAAAAAATTATGTAGTTGCCACTGAAAGCTTGTCAAAGTTGAACCAGTATGTTTTCTTCCGCAAACTGTTCTTCTATTTGATTAGCATTATCTCGGTAAGGTTGATGAGCTAAGAGGCTTAAGACGAAAAGATAAAAAAATTCATACTCAAGAAAAGAGATCAAAACATTGAAGAATTAACTCAATAGATTTCAGAAGCAACCTGTTTTATCGACAATTTTTCTATTTTTACATCTACAAAGTGTGATTGAATGTTTGCAAGAGTTTAGTTGTTTTAAGAATGTGTAGAATTGGTCATTCTACTGTATTACATGCTATAGTAACCTGAGCGTAAGATTGATTCGTCATTAAGTTAAGTAGTACAGCAAACAAAGGGTAAAATTCGAAATAGTTCAATCTTCGAAAATATCGTCCCTCCTATGCCAGAAAACAATATTTGACAAAATTGGCAACCCCTTCTCCCAAATCGGAACTAAGAAAGCTAAGGTTATGAAATTCAGAGGAGCGATACTAGAGATGATTTGACCCGGGCATACAAAAACGGGACTCCTCAGACCCTTGAGGGGCAGGTGATAACGGTCCCCGGAAATGTAAAGGGCCCTATCAGAACTCGGTAACTAGCGGGTGGAATAGACTCAAATTCTAGTATGTTGTGGGCCTAGTTGAGGGACGCTTAAGTTTAGAACCCCAGACCCCTAAGACCCCCACTTCCGGTTTTATGCCCTAAGTAAACAAACCCACCCCTAAATTCCGGAAGTAGTTTCTCAGCCTCCAATGAACGCAGGGAGCTGAAACTTGGAGGGATGATAGGTAGTGGGGCAAGATACATCTTGTATTACAATTTGAACCAAATCCGGCGGTTGGACCGGAAGCTATTAGCATTTGGAAAAACACCCCCTTAGACCGGAAGTAGGTAAATTACGCGAAATAGTGAGCGAGGGCATATCGATTTTATTGCGGCAATGGACGTAAGATACGGACCCCGAAAAAAGACCCCTCGCGAGTGACAACCCTCCGGTGACTTCTTCCGGTGTTAATAGCCTTTTCCCGGAAAAAATGATAATGGACCTTAGAAATGGAATAACTTGTGAAGTATTGATGGGAAATGAATGAAACTTGGTAGTTAAGACCCCCATGGGATTCTGAACCCAAATATGGACGTTTGACCTCGGTTGACCCCTGGGTGACCTTAAGTTGACCTTTTGGCTTTTGACCCCAAATTTGTATAGAAAACCTCGCGATTAACACCGAAAAGTGGCGTGTTCCCCAGCTCAACCCCTGGAAATCAGAATAGGTCGCCTTTGCTAAAATTGGGAGGAAAACTTATATATTGGGAATTAGAGCACAAGCTAAAAGAGATTTAGCTTTTTCATTGCAACTTTGGGGTAGTGGATTTCTTTCAAAGTGGACTTGGGGAACATTGGGTTCAGTTTAGCTTCGCGAGTGATCTATTAATATCAACTCAACTAGACTAAAGAAAAGTAGTCCCAGAGCAATCTGATAGTAATAGAGGCGGCATTAGAGTTAAGTTTCCTAAATAGTATGAATGGACGGGGAATTTACTTGGCTTCCCGGAGATGACTTTCTGGTTTGATTTGATTGACCCCTAACAGACAAACTACGTTCCCCTGATAGCTAGAAGGTCGGGACTGGAATAGAGTACAGATAGAAATTTTAGATGCCAGAAATGAATTAGCTACCCATAAAAAGGGTCTCCCCCTATTCTTGGGAGGTCGGAACGTTAACGGGATAATTATAATAAAGACCTTGGGAATAAAGACTGAGTAAACATAGCATGGTTTGGAGGTTGAGTTGAATTCGAGAGCTGAAGTTCACAGACTACAGGAATGGTTGATTAGAATCGTATGAGATTTCTTTGCTTGGTCAAATTGTAACAACTACCGCATACCTGGTATCTCATAAGTGTGAAAATATTGATAAAAGAAACCGAAGTTGGCACGTGGCAGAGTTGAAAGGTGGAGGGATATAGTCTTAAACATGGGCAGACGGGTGATTTAGGCGGATGTCAGGACAGATTGGGAATAGCGTGACTTAACTAAAACTAAGTTTAAAGAAAGATAAGGAATTGGAGGGTACCGGAGAGCTTTTTAAGAGTCAGAACAGTTTTTGGCTACTATTAAGAGTAGTGGGTTCTCGATCAGAGTAGAGAACAATTATTGCTAGCGAGCGACCTGATTGGAACCCGAGTTTAAAACCGGGTTGAACTAGTTGGGTGAGCGAGTTTCGCTGGAACCCGAGTTTAGTACCGGGTTGAAATAGCTGTGCGAGCTAGTTGCACTGGAGCCCGAGTTTAGAACCGGGTTGAACTAGTTGTATGAGCGAGTTTCTCTGCTAGAGTAGGCGAGTTTCGAATCAAGTGATTGAACGGAACGGGACGCGGGCTTCAAAATAGAAGTTGCTAAATAGTAGTTAGGTCATTAAGGTCACTCTAATTTGATTTGATTTCCTTTGCGATTGAGAATTTACTCATTGTGCCCACGATTTGCTGAACTAGCTAAAAGCTCAAGAAGAGAGCCGAAAAGAGCCTAAATTAAGGGGGAAGTTGCGTAATCCTTTGATCGGCCGACTTAGTCCGACCACCAACATAACCCTTTCGGCATTGTGGATCATATCGTGTCTTAGTGTCCCCCGCTATCACACGGTATAGAGGGGAGAAACTCTGCGGCAGTTAAGTAGAGTGAAAGCGTGCTTAGAGGAGAACACTCCCCGGAAAAGAATCTACAGAATGCCAGTTTGTGTGCTTTGAAATTTCTGGATATTTCTAGACAGTTTCTGGTGTTTTTTAAAGCAACAAAAAACACCAGTATTTCCTTTGCTTTAAATTTGACCCTGATTCGACACTGGTTGGAACCTAATTTAATTCTGATGGGACTATATTTAGATCCTATTTCGACCTTAGTTCGACGCTGATTCCACACTAGTTCAACCGTGATTCGACACTAGTTCGATCCAGATTTAACACCAGTTCGACTAAAACTTGGCCCTAGGACCTAAGTCAGGTGAGTTTTTTTTGGTCTGGAAAACTTTTCTTCTCGACTGACTTCGGCCTGGTCTAATCACATTCCAGGCAGTTTGACCTGTTTTTTAAGGTTCGAATCCTTGTGGTTCGATATTTGAGTCCTTGTGTCTGATTGACACAGTTTTCTTATGCTGCTACTAGGTCGACGAAAATGTTAATGCCCTCAAATCTTTGAACTTTTATTTGAAATTCAGTGCATTTGAGACTTCTCGTATATAAAAACAAAACAAACGTGACACAATTTCCACTCTATGCGCCACTAAGTAGGGCAGGTTGAGAAATTTGGCCTTCGTTTCAGCACCTTGGCTTCTCTGTTCAAGTCAGCACAAAATCATCGGAAAACTCTGTTTACGGGCTGTACAATATATCCCGAGAAAAAGGTTGAGAGATATATTAAGGCCAAAGTGTTAACAAACAGAGAGATTGCTTTATTGAGCTTCAAGAGTGAAGTCTGGGAACTGATCATTTTTTTCTTGTATCACTGAAAGTAAAATCGAAAACTTCGGCAAGATACGGAAAAAGTTGCCGAATTTTGTTTTTTTTTTGTGACCATTTAAAATCTTTCCAACAATACTTTTTCCGTATCTTGTCGAAGTTTTCGATTTTACTTTTAGTGATACAAGAAAAAAATCATCAGTTCCAAGACTTCACTCTTGAGGCTCAATCAAGCAATCTCTCTGTCATCATCGAGATCATCGTTGCCGATGAGATCATCGTTGCCGAACTTTTGTTTTTTTTGTGACCATTTAATATCTTTCCAACAATACTTTTTCCGTATCTTGTCGAAGTTTTCGATTTTACTTTTAGTGATACAAGAAAAAAATCATCAGTTCCAAGACTTCACTCTTGAGGCTCAATCAAGCAATCTCTCTGTTTGTTAACACTTTGGCCTTAATATATCTCTCAATCATTTTCTCGGGATAAATTGTACAGCCCGTAAACAGAGTTTTCCGATGATTTTGTGCTGATCCGTGTTGTTTGGCTCCGTGTAGTTCGAGCCTGATTCGGCTCGACCATAGTTCGACCTTTTCGGATGGTCCTTAGACCCTCATCTGACCTAGAATGACCCCGTTTAGATCCTAGTTCGACCGTAGTTCGAACATCGTTCAACCGTGAATCGGCCCAGGTTCGAACCTAGTTCGACCCTGATTCGACACTGGTTGGAACCTAATTTGATTCTGATGGGACTATATTTACATCTCGAGGCCTCCTGTATCTAAATGTTGATCGTTTTTACTTTAAATACAATTTTATTGCATTATGAAAACGTTAAAAGGCTTTTAAAAATGTTAGGAGATCAAAATGAAACGTCGAAATAGTTTTTCAAACTGAAACAACGAATATGAAAAAGCCGTAGCAATGATAGTTCCAAAATGAAACTGAAATGTGGACAAATGGAAAAGATTCGTTGAAATAATTTTTCAAATTTAAAATTGAATTGTGAGGATGTTGGAAACAGATCTAAACTAGAATTTATTATTGGATAATATTCTGATATTATATTTCTATAAAATATTGACTACTAACCAATCATACTCCATCAAACTAACAACCCACTTGTTTGTAAGTGTCGAAACTAGTTGTAGTTTCAACACCAGAACAATTTGAATTAAGCTTAGAATACAGTTGTTCTCATTCTGGAACTAACTCGCATAAACCGGTGTACACTAGATCTATTGAGACTAGGAGATATAAGAGTAAGATTAAGATTGGTATTAGACTAAGAAGGTGCACGAATCTATCCGGCCGAAAATAAGATAGCGTGACGAGCAGACGGTGTACCTTATCTGAAATTACTCTATGAGTATACCTAAAAGGATATAACTCATCTGGTGCGACCAAAAGTCTCGAACAAATCTTAACTAACCAAGATTTAGAAGAAGAAATTAGATTAGAATTAGACAAAAACAGCATTTCAAATATGTTATATGAAAGAACTTAGTAGATATGTCTCTACCACTCAATAGATCAGATCCAATATTCCGAACAAGACGAGAACTACCCGGTGTTGGAAAAAGACCTCGAACAAGAGACGACATACGACTAGGAAGAAATCTACCAATCGATTTCATGATCGTACGACAAAAACCAGATCAAACTTTTATATTTAGAAT
The DNA here is from genome assembly GCF_963678635.1 of Symsagittifera roscoffensis. Taxonomy (NCBI): domain Eukaryota; kingdom Metazoa; phylum Xenacoelomorpha; order Acoela; family Convolutidae; genus Symsagittifera; species Symsagittifera roscoffensis. The sequence goes on from NC_087069.1 coordinate 1,810,283, forward strand.
ACTTCCAGCAGTAAACTTAAGTTTTCATTTACTGACATAAAAATTTGAAGAATCATCTTCAAGGACCTTTCATGGCGCTAAACCTAATAATTATACAATAGCGACCGATAAAAACAACACTAGTCGTTTTCTTTATATCAGCTGTAAATAAAGTAACATCTTGAAAATTTTTTTATTGAATATATAAATACAAAAATTAGTTGGTATAAATCATAAATTGTTAGTATATATAAATCATCTCTTCATCCCAGCTTCATCACCTAAAACATAACAGCAAATCTGAAAAACTAACAATCATCAAAACTAAAACTTAACCTTTTTTACTTAACCTCTTATCGATAAACTATCAAGGCTTATCCTTATTTTGACTTCAATTAACTTCATTCAAAATAACAGATTATCAAGGCTTCCCTTGGATCTTTAAATTAAATTAAACTATATCTAAATTTCTGATCATCAAGGCTTATCCTTGGATCAAAAAGAATAGTTTTGTTCTCCCCAATTAATAGGATACATAAGGATAGACAAACAATAGGACAGACAAACAATAGGATACATAAGAACAAAAAGACAAACACTAAGAAAATTATTAGCAAACAAAAACAGATCATTAGGAAATGATTTTCAAAACGAAGTAACACAGTCTCAGAATCAGAAATAAGCGCAACACAAGAACTCCACAATTTAAAAGACTCAATAAATAAAATTGTTCAAATTGACGATCAAATATGTTTTACTGACTCAGAAACCGTGTCACCAGCATCAATAAAAAAAAAACGTAGAAAAAAAAATTGTTACACAAACAAACCAATACGTTTGTACAAGTGGAATCAACCAATAAGACACATTGAAAATTACACGCTAACAGCGATACAACACACAAATGATTCGAAATGAAGATAACCTAGAAGATTCAGTACTCCCATTTTTAACACATCCATTAACTGAAGCTCGAGGACAGGTACAATTTTGCCAAAATTTAATCGCAAATTTATTCTAAAAAGGAGAACGTCCATGCACAAAAGAATTTCCCGATGTAAAAAACAAAACACAACTTCTTGACCACTATCTTAAAGGTCTATGTAGTCTCACATCACAATATGGAATCTACACAATAGAAATCAGATCACCAAACGAATTTCATGACAAATATCGCATTCAAACTGATGTCGTAGATTTTGAATTTTCAAAAATTTTCACACAATACATCAAAAGTATCAAAACTCACAGAGAGCAAACTCAATATTCACAAACGATGTATTATCACTTATCTATAGCTATATACCCGTATTAGGATTGAAAGAACCTCAAAGCTATTCACCAACTCAAATATCTCAACATACAACAGTACGACAAGAAATACATGTATTTTCAAAATTTTTAAATGCATTCCGAGAAGATCTAACTAGTAATGACATAACACAACATGTTAAACACGATATACAAAAAATCTTAGCTTGGTTCAAATCGATTTTTTTAGTCATAATATTGATCTTATTGCACAAGCAAGAAACAATTTTAGACCACAAAATACAGATGACGAAACCGTATTAGCAGATCAAACAGATTATATTTGGGACCCTGAATGGTCTCATGAATCATTTATTAATAGACCAACAGATATATCAAGTCAAGCAATTAGCACAATCTCTACTCACAAAGATTATGTTAGAGTATACCCACTTACAATTAACCGAACACCTTCGAACTATAATTCATTTTTCGCTGAAAGAACAGGAAACAATATTTTGAATTCTACATTAAAAAATCAAGACAACTTTTATGGAACAAGAAATCCTACACAACAAGATAAACAAACTCCATAACATTTCGTAAATGAAGAAATAGTTGAAACAATAAGAACAACAGAAGCACAACAAAGCATTTCACCTATTCAACCCAATTTTACAACTCCAAAACTAAAAAAACTCAACGCTACAACAAACAATTATACAATCCACAGTGAAACCATCTTTTGCTCAAAAATGTTCAGATATGGATTACCCAACGTTTCGACCAGCAACAAAACCATCATATAAAGAAATAAAATCACAGAGAAATAATTTTGCAGAACATAATTATAACTATGTAAATAGGTCAAAAACAACCAAACCTTCCAATAAGAATACTCATATTCACAAAGTCAAAATATACCACAACCGACTTCAAACTCAGTAAATTTCAATGATCAACCACGATCCTCACAAAGTGAAAATTACCCATTTTTTCAACAAAAAACAATAACAAATAGATACCATACCAGAAACCAACCTCCTTATTATACATTTAATTAGTTTCCATCATTTGATGAAGAATACTATAATCAAAATCATCAACGATTTTATTCCAGTCAAAGACCTCGTTCTTACAATATTGACCAACCAAATATTTTCAAACCATACACACGAGATGAACAAATACGACAACCTAGAAACAATCCAACATCTTACATCAAAAATTTTCAACAGTAAAACCCAGTCAACACACAATCTTACCAACCAACTCAAATGCATAACAAAATCCCACTGCCATATCATTTAAAACACTATGAAATAATAAAAAACTTACAAACTTTTCTCAAATGCCCAATGCCGCAGAATCACTGCAAATGACTATGAATCCATACCTAATGGCTGGATCATCAATATCATCAAATACGCCACTAATGGTATTTACAGGCAATTACCCTGAATATTCTGTAGCAGATGACCTAAATGCAGTCACAGCAAATTTAATTTCAAATAAAGGACCTGAACCAGTAAACACGCCACTTCATCAAAATTGGATACATAGACGCACAGCCTCAATCCAAAACACACTTGACGGCGCAGCCCAAAAATGTTTTTCAGTTTTACCTAAAGAAATTAAATCAGATTGGAAAAGATTCACACAAGAATTCTCAAAATTGTTTGATTCTGAAAGAAACAAACAACCATCAAAGAGTTTTATGCAATGAAATTCGCAGACTATCAAATGAAACAATTAAACAACTTGCAGTAAGAATTGAAACACTAGTTCCAAAAGCATACTCACTCAATACCCATGATTATAAAAATACAAAGATGACAGAAACCTTAATGATGACTCTAACACCTCAATTGCAAAAAATAGCAATAAAAAAGCATCACATCCTTCCTCAATCCTAGAACCAGATTTAGACTTTAGAAAACTAGTAGATAAAGTAGAACAAGCAGAAATCACAATGAAACTAGAAGAACCAAAAAACCTAACGCTACATTATGTCAACAACATCCAAATAACTACTTCACAAATAAACAATGTTTACGATTCCGATACAGAAATATCTGAAAAAATCACTGAAATCCTGAACATCTACGAGGAAAACCCAAATTTTAAAGGTAAATCATCATTCAAAAATGGTGCAATTATTGCCGAAGATACGGACACAGCATTGCCAAATGAGACAAAAACAACAAGATAATCAAAACAAACCACAAAAATATAGAGAACCAAATAAATCATTTCATCAGTACAAGGAAAAACATCAAAACTTACCCAACAAAAACATTCAAAGTAATAATAGTCAGGAAAACCTCTTCCAATTAACTCAAAATACTCTAGAAAACATTCACCTTAAAATCCGAAGTATCGAGGACGATCGCCAAATCAAGGAAACTAACGAAATTTCTCACAAAACAGATACAGTTGATCAGACAGTCGAAATAGTCAATATCGAAATAACTATTCAAGATCAAATTCAAACCGACCGAAAATTTTGTATAATGCCAGTTCTCATTCATGTTCTAGAAATAGATATTATTCAACTGATCGATCTAGAAACTCTCTATAAAAAAGAAATAGAAATTATTCCAACGATAGGAATAGAAATTATTCAAACGATCGAAATCATAGATGTCAAAATAATAGATCACGCGATTCTTCTAACAACAAATCAAACTATCCTAGATCAAAATATACTAACTATCAAAATAGATCACGCGATAATTCACAGAACAGAAATTCAAGTTATAACAATGAACAAAGAAACTACTCTCAATCACAACATAGGATTACACACGTTATCAAAATTCACACTAAAATTATAAAAGTAAAACACCTAAACATCGAAGGCAAAAAAATCAAGTACAAACAACTGAAGAAACTCAACCAGACCCCCTGGTGTTGATAATAACGAAAGCACAGACTTGCAATTAAATCACATCAATTGCCAATCCACAGACAGTGGCACAGACAATGCAATTTCAAATAACATGATACATGTTGAAAATGACTACGAACCTATTATATACGAACAACCAATATAGTCACATATCTATCAAACTCATCATCAATTTCTCTTAAATTATTATACAAGACCTAGGAGCAGTAACAAAACAATAGAAAAATAGTAGAAGAATAAACAGGAGAAAAACCCACAGAATTTTCGCGCACAAATAACATTTATCAAAATATACCAAAAGAGCCGCATTTACCAAAACAAAAAAATTGGACAATCCATTTTCTTTTCAAAAGTCCAAAATGCAAAGAACTTCAAACACCAGACCTTGAAAATATTTTTTAATAGATTCCGGAGCGGATTCAAACATCATCAAGATCCCCACTTGGAATGAAATAATACCCTTTAAAACAACAAGCAGGCTAGCAACAACACAAGGATCAACCTTAATGAATTATGGAAAAATCAAACTTTTCCTCGTTCTCACTCGAATAGTGAAACAGAACAAACTTATGAGCAAACCATTTGAACAAACTTTCCATATCACAGATATTAAACATAATATCATTGGAATTCCATTTATTACTAAATATACACCAACTATAAATATCTTAAACAGCAGAATTCATACAAAAGATAAATACACAAGAATGAAAAACACAGCTTAAACATTTTTTCCAAGAATAAACAAACAACCATCATTTTTCTCTAAATTTTACCCTATATACAATCAGGAACGCAAACACCTGAAATCACTAGCAGGTTAAATTCATAATTTTTCAATGAAACAAGATCAAATTCAAACCGACCGAAAATTTTGTATAATGCCAGTTCTCATTCATGTTCTAGAAATAGATATTATTCAACTGATCGATCTAGAAACTCTCTATAAAAAAGAAATAGAAATTATTCCAACGATAGGAATAGAAATTATTCAAACGATCGAAATCATAGATGTCAAAATAATAGATCACGCGATTCTTCTAACAACAAATCAAACTATCCTAGATCAAAATATACTAACTATCAAAATAGATCACGCGATAATTCACAGAACAGAAATTCAAGTTATAACAATGAACAAAGAAACTACTCTCAATCACAACATAGGATTACACACGTTATCATAATTCACACTAAAATTATAAAAGTAAAACACCTAAACATCGAAGGCAAAAAAATCAAGTACAAACAACTGAAGAAACTCAACCAGACCCCCTGGTGTTGATAATAACGAAAGCACAGACTTGCAATTAAATCACATCAATTGCCAATCCACAGACAGTGGCACAGACAATGCAATTTCAAATAACATGATACATGTTGAAAATGACTACGAACCTATTATATACGAACAACCAATATAGTCACATATCTATCAAAATCATCATCAATTTCTCTTAAATTATTATACAAGACCTAGGAGCAGTAACAAAACAATAGAAAAATAGTAGAAGAATAAACAGGAGAAAAACCCACAGAATTTTCGCGCACAAATAACATTTATCAAAATATACCAAAAGAGCCGCATTTACCAAAACAAAAAAATTGGACAATCCATTTTCTTTTCAAAAGTCCAAAATGCAAAGAACTTCAAACACCAGACCTTGAAAATAATTTTTAATAGATTCCGGAGCGGATTCAAACATCATCAAGATCCCCACTTGGAATGAAATAATACCCTTTAAAACAACAAGCAGGCTAGCAACAACACAAGGATCAACCTTAATGAATTATGGAAAAATCAAACTTTTCCTCGTTCTCACTCGAATAGTGAAACAGAACAAACTTATGAGCAAACCATTTGAACAAACTTTCCATATCACAGATATTAAACATAATATCTTTGGAATTCCATTTATTACTAAATATACACCAACTATAAATATCTTAAACAGCAGAATTCATACAAAAGATAAATACACAAGAATGAAAAACACAGCTTAAACATTTTTTCCAAGAATAAACAAACAACCATCATTTTTCTCTAAATTTTACCCTATATACAATCAGGAACGCAAACACCTGAAATCACTAGCAGGTTAAATTCATAATTTTTCAATGAAACAAGATCAAATTCAAACCGACCGAAAATTTTGTATAATGCCAGTTCTCATTCATGTTCTAGAAATAGATATTATTCAACTGATCGATCTAGAAACTCTCTATAAAAAAGAAATAGAAATTAATCCAACGATAGGAATAGAAATTATTCAAACGATCGAAATCATAGATGTCAAAATAATAGATCACGCGATTCTTCTAACAACAAATCAAACTATCCTAGATCAAAATATACTAACTATCAAAATAGATCACGCGATAATTCACAGAACAGAAATTCAAGTTATAACAATGAACAAAGAAACTACTCTCAATCACAACATAGGATTACACACGTTATCAAAATTCACACTAAAATTATAAAAGTAAAACACCTAAACATCGAAGGCAAAAAAATCAAGTACAAACAACTGAAGAAACTCAACCAGACCCCCTGGTGTTGATAATAACGAAAGCACAGACTTGCAATTAAATCACATCAATTGCCAATCCACAGACAGTGGCACAGACAATGCAATTTCAAATAACATGATACATGTTGAAAATGACTACGAACCTATTATATACGAACAACCAATATAGTCACATATCTATCAAAATCATCATCAATTTCTCTTAAATTATTATACAAGACCTAGGAGCAGTAACAAAACAATAGAAAAATAGTAGAAAAATAAACAGGAGAAAAACCCACAGAATTTTCGCGCACAAATAACATTTATCAAAATATACCAAAAGAGCCGCATTTACCAAAACAAAAAAATTGGACAATCCATTTTCTTTTCAAAAGTCCAAAATGCAAAGAACTTCAAACACCAGACCTTGAAAATAATTTTTAATAGATTCCGGAGCGGATTCAAACATCATCAAGATCCCCACTTGGAATGAAATAATACCCTTTAAAACAACAAGCAGGCTAGCAACAACACAAGGATCAACCTTAATGAATTATGGAAAAATCAAACTTTTCCTCGTTCTCACTCGAATAGTGAAACAGAACAAACTTATGAGCAAACCATTTGAACAAACTTTCCATATCACAGATATTAAACATAATATCATTGGAATTCCATTTATTACTAAATATACACCAACTATAAATATCTTAAACAGCAGAATTCATACAAAAGATAAATACACAAGAATGAAAAACACAGCTTAAACATTTTTTCCAAGAATAAACAAACAACCATCATTTTTCTCTAAATTTTACCCTATATACAATCAGGAACGCAAACACCTGAAATCACTAGCAGGTTAAATTTATAATTTTTCAATGAAACAAGCTCACCAATACGATAAAGAACAAAAAAAACATCTCTATATGTCTGAACTTGAATTCAGACCAATTCATAAATTTTTCCGAGTAACAATTTCATCTATCAAATACATGAAAGACTCAAACTCAGACATGAATTTTTTACATGTAAATAACAATTCTCCATATAAAATAACCCTACCTCTAGGACTCTTAAGTTATTTTAAAACTAACCCAACAATTTTCCCCACGAAGGAAGTAGCGTATAGAGTAAATAATATTTTACAACTATTGGATATATGTCAATCAACAATTCTTGACGGAGAATTATCGATTAATAATATAATTAATAATGAAAAACGAAACACAGATTGTTTCACGAAAACACCTCACTTTAAACCAGCATTTCAAAAATCCAAATATATGAACGAACATTAAAAATTCTTAACAATGTTGATTTTCAAGACTCTCAGATAACACAGAAAGAATTTGAACAATTAGCTGATCTACTATTGAAATAATAAAAAACTTACGCAACATCTAAATTTAAAGTTGAAAAAATAAATTGACCACTAAATTCAATTCTAAAACCTCATGCAGTTTTTAAAAAACAACGAGCATGTAAAGTCCCAATTCACTTACAAGGCAAAATTAACAGATTACTTGACATACTAGAACAATATGAAATCATTTCTCCAGTAAATAAAGAAGAACAGCCAAAAGGTAACACGTTTACAAACCCTGTTATCATTTTAGCAAAAGGAGAATCATTAAAAATAGTTCTAGATGCGGGATACCTCAATTCTTTCATTGATGAATCTAAATGTAATTGGCCTATTGAACCAATTCAAGTAATTCTCACAAAAATAAACGGTAAGCATTTCACGACAGCAGATATGAATAGTGCATTTAATCAAATGCCGATAGACGAACAATCCAGACGATTGACACAATTCGTTATTGGAAATCAGCAATATGAATTCAACAGATTATTCTATGGAATTTCCATAGGACCAGCGGCATTCTCAGAATTCATGAGTAAAATTTTCCGACCACTCATACTCAATAAAAATGCAATCACATATTTAGACGAAGTTTTTATGCAATCACAAACAAAAGACGAAATGTTCATTGTCTTAGAAAACTATCATCAGATATTACTACACAAAAACATGAAAGCAGCCCCGGATAAATCACATTTTTTTCTAACACGTGTAAAATTTCTTGGACATATTATAGAAAAAAACACTATAACTCCATCAAAATAGATGCAATCCAAAAACTCCAGCCACCTTCAAATAAAAAAAAGTTACAAGATTTTCTAGGAAAGTGAAACTTCTTTGTGTTAAATTAAATACCTTTATAAAATGCAGTTATACTTAAGACCATTCTACAACACCCTCAGACAACAGAATAATTTTGAATGGACAACAGAACATCAAACACGATTTGAAGAAATCAAAACACTTCTCACTGAACAATTATCAAAAACTATTCCAGATCCAGAATAACCATTTTATGCCATGTGCGATGCCTCTGCGAGGCAACGAAACAAATAAATGAATCTTATTTCAGCAAACTCTAAACTATTCACACAAGCTGAACTTAGACTCTCTACTCTTATGAGAGAATGCACAACCATAATATATACACTTACAGAATATGAATTTTTAATACTTGGATCTAAACATCCAACAGTTTTTTTTACAGATCATAAACCCATAATTTTCCTTTTTACACAAAAATCAAATCCAAACCATAGAGTTTATAGATTTCAACTAACTTTAATGAAGTTCCCAAACTTACATATAAATTGGTCAGCAGGAAAAAAACTCGCACTACCCGATACTCTAAGTAGAATTACACCATCTGAATTGTTAACAAGAAAAACAACAGTCGAAATACCACAAAATATTTTCTTGCAAAAGATGAAACTTCACCAGGATTACAATGCAATTATGCTGTAAAAACTGACATAGACCAATCACAAATTAATAATCTACATTGTTTCCCACTATATTAAGACTGTCAAAACAATCACTACAATGTAGATCTACTAGGAAAAATTACATTTAGGCCGATACCATACCCATGGATTAAAAACAATACCCAGCAAATACCAATCAAAAAAAAATTATTCAAAACAGATCTGTTCCCTCCAATAGAAAAAGAAAAGCTAACTGATAATATAAATTTATCAGGCCCACCAAATAATGACTCAAAATATACAATAAACCATGTCTTTAACCTCCATGATCCTCTAAATACAGTACCTCTATCAAAAAAAGTAATTGAAAACATTTTTCTCCCAATAACAGAAAAAATAACACTCAACTTTTTACAGAAACATCAAAATTTTGACCCATTCATTAAAAAATTAAAATCATGGCACAAATTTAAAACCAAACCAATTGAAGCCGATATCACCATTCTAGGAAATAAAACCCTTAGATATTTCAGAAAATTTATTAATACCTCTATCAACGAGAATACAAATATTTTAGAATACCATACATCCGATATCAAAGTACCCTCCCTACCTTTAAGTGTGATGCTTATAGCTTTTCATACTTCCCACTCATTACACACTAAAGGACACTCAGGATCAGAGAAAACATTCTCAAGTTTTATTCAAATTTTTACTTTCTAAACGCACCAATTTGAATAAAACTTTTATGCAAAGATTGCATAGTATGTCAATTAAACAAATAATACCCAGACCAATAACAGACGGCAGAAAAAAACGATTTTAAAGGACAAAGTCTATACTTCAATCACAGAATTTCTTTCGATAAAAAGGTACCAATATCACCATCCTCAGATAGAACTCATATATAATGGAAATAGTAAATGCATTTACACACTACGTAGCACTTTAACCAGTACCTCTTTTTGATGCTTATTATGCATATACAACACTTTATGAACACTGGATAGCAAAATTCGGATTACTCGAAATCCTTTTTACAGACAATGGCACTGAATTTAAAAATAACGAAAAAATTACACTATGCCACTTATTTTTTTAAACACAAACCACGTACATCTCATGCAGCTTGGACTAATGGATTAGTCGAAGGCATGAACCGTTCATTACAAGAATATCTTAGATGTATCATTAACGTAAATGACACAGGATATACTGAATGGTCAACAGATGTAAGACTATTCCTATTATCTTATAGCTCACAAATCGCAACAACTTTAGGACTGTGACCCTATGAAATGGTTTTCAATCAAAAACGACGCAAACCGATAATGTTCACAGCAAATTCTTCAAAAAATACACAAGGTTATTGTCAACCCATTAAAGAATCAATATGTTATAATCTACCACTAGATACTCACAATGAAGATCACTTTCATGATCCACAAATTTTAAAATTAGCTTCCGGTACATACACCGAATGGATTTTAAACAGAGATAAAAAACACAACGAAATTTATCAAAAGGTAACGAAAAAATTATTAGAAAGACAAAATATTAATTCCCAAATAAATTCTTGATTCACACCAGCTACAAACTCCGAATTACAACCACTCCGAAAAGAACATATCAAATAATTGATAAACCCACCATATCAAATAATTGATAATTGATAAACCTGATGTAACATACAAGCTTATTGACCTAAGCAAAAAATTAAATTGTTCAACACCCAAACAGTTTTGTACCTTTTTATCCGAAAGAGTACGCTCTCCGCGAACTGACTCAATATACTCCCTTACAGGACTCAATTTACTCAAAATAACTCCGATCACGAACAAAATCAAAGCACTGACACGATTTCTATCCAAAAACCATTAGAAAGAAATAAAAAAGAAACAAAAAAAAACAAACATCAAAAAATTTAGATAACAAAAAGATAACTCAAACAGAAAGAAAAAATCAAAAATTAGAAAAAAAATTCTTCCACAAGATCAAAAAGAAAAATCTCCACATAGACAATTATCGCGACTTCGAAATCAGCCACGAAAACACTATAAACTTTCATTCCACAATCTGAAATATTAAAGAAAGTTGAATTTCAGATACCATTTTAAAATTAATTAACATTTTCACCTCTTGAAAGATTTTTCCATAACCCGAACATTTTCTCCAAATTCATGCTGAAAAACTTTTGAACAAACTAGTTTAAGTTCAGCCAAAAAGAACCTTTTCCTGAATCATGACCTCATTTTTGACACAACTTCTTTTGCCGACAAACAATCACCTTCAAGCGAATATCTAACTATAACTATAAGACCTCTAGGTCAGAAATAAGCAAACCGCTGAAAATTGACATCTGAAACAAACAAAATCTCAAAATTACAACTTTTCCCTATCAAGTAGAACAAAGATCAACAATATTGTCCCAACTTAGACCTCAAAATCCCCTCAAGCAAAAAAATTAATTTAGCCTAAAGAACAAAATGGACATGATCATTTAGCCTAAAGTACGAATTTCTCTTTGATACCCCTAATCATTCAATAAATAACAACAAAACTAGGAAGACTCTTAAGAGCCCTCAAAACTTTCCTTCACCAAAAACTGCCGAAACCCAACCCACGTGTCAAAAAACCAAAAAATTTTCCAACCGCACTCGAATTTAGCCTCAAAAAATAAAAATTAATTCGACGAAACGAATCATTTCTTCAAATGCTTCTTTCTCGAGCAGTCAGCCTTTTTCAGAATATTCTTTCAAACTTTTTTTCAATCCTTTCAATTTTTTTCAAACTTTACATAATCTTAATATCCGATACCCTAGAAAATTTCATCCTCCTCCTGATAATTTTTTGCAATTTTTTCATCATTTTTTATTTCCTAGCCCAGTCTACGTTAATTTTTCCAAAATCTTTGACCACCTCCTCAGGTACGACACTTCAAACAACTATCTAAATGTTCCAACATCTATTCAGTAGAACAGATGTTTTTCTTCTTTATGAGGGATGTCAGAAACGTGAAAAATATTATGAAAAGAAGAAAAACATCTGTTCTACTAAACAGATGTTGGAACAATTAGATAGTTGTTTGAAATATCGTACCTGAGGAGGTGGTCAAGGAGTTCGGAAAAATTAACGTAGATTGAGCTAGGGAATAAAAATTGATGAAAAAGTTGCAAAAAAATATCAGGAGGAGGATGAATAACTGATAACAACTCTAACCATTTTTAACACATTTCAAACTTTCTTTTAACCCGGTTGAAAAAGAATTAAATAATAATCCAAACTAACCAGCGCAAGCTTACTAAACACCACAGACCGCAACCTAAAAGCATGACCAAGAAAAGAAAACCCACGGTACCCAAACTGGATTAACACCAGCTTAGAACTGGATAAATCATTCTTTTGAAGACTACTTTTAAATCTGAACACAAAAGAACAAAACACCAAAAAGTCGAAAAACAAACCCAAAACAAACGATTTGATTTTTGAGAAAAATACAAAGCCAAGACAAAAAAGGAAAAAAAAGGAATAAAAAGGCACGAAATGTTGAAAATAAAAGGGACCCTCCAAAAACGTAAGCATGATTTATACTCCACTCCTGGCCTAACCTACCAAAGAGGATGTCCTGAGCATGCTCTATAGCCGGCCTCACCCACCATGCTACACCCACGCTTTGTTACCCACCAGCCTATTTTTGTCGAGAGTTACTCAAGTGTGAGTAGCTCTTAAAAATATCCGAACTAAACAATAACGCTTTTGCGATAAAAACTAATACAAGATCATAACTAAAATCAAAATTAACAAAAGTTTGTATATGTAAACAATACAATGCAGTATAAAGATAACATGCAGCCCAAAGACGAGCAGCAAGGAACTTGACAGCCCAATCACAATCCAACTACGGAATGGCAAAACACACCCGATATGCTGCCTACAATCTTTACACTCAACGGATTTAAAGTACGATTTGGAATCGCAGCAAAGGAAACCCATTGCAACCGAACAATGGCCATCTCGATGTTCATTTATACGCAGAGATCCAAGTCACCAGGCACCGCATCCAAAGT
>NC_087069.1:1823996-2275739 GCF_963678635.1 Symsagittifera roscoffensis
CTTGAGCTGCTGGTTTTCACCGACTAAAGAAAGAAAAAAAACCATAGTAGTACATAGGTCGCGATAATTTTTGATCAAAATGGTAGTAGAACAAGAGTTTCAAGGAAAAAATCTTTGCAGCAAACACATAATTTCTTTATGTAGATTTATGAAATGTTATAGTCTGTGTAACCTTTAGAAAGTTTAGTCTTTCTTATCGCAGGAGCCTTTAGATGTGAAAAACTCCCCCAAAACTTGTGGTTTGCGTGGAAGAATTTGCCGAAGTGATTGTTGCTCAAAGCAAGACCGCTGATGAATGTTTTTCTTGCGTAAAAAATTTTGCTCAAAAAAGTTTGAATGTGCAGCAAATCATTGATTCGTTGATTCATTGCTGTTTTAGTCCAAATCAGAGCCTGATTTATTATCAAGGCCAATCGATGCAATTACATAGACTCGGCGCTAAGTTTTGCTGTGAGCACAGCACGGGATGATAGTTTGTTTTAACCTTTAAGCAAAAAAAATATAAATTTGGAACGAATTTGCTTAATGGGTTTATTAGATATAGAAAAATGAAAAATGACAAAAATCCAAAATTCACAGGCATTTATGCCAACGGATGTTTTAGGATCTCTTTAACTAATTCTGCCTATCTAGTGCATAAGAAGGTGGAGGAATTAGTTACTCGGTTCGACATTCGCATATGCTCATCCGTTAAATTATTCCTTCTAGGGGTGGAGATTTGGTACTAGAGACTAAAGGTGGGATTTTGTTTAAAACCCCTTGTTTTGAATATGAATAAATAACAAAGACGCAAAAAAGTAGTAAAACAAAGAGGCTCAATTTACCTTGAAGAATATAATTTCACCGCCCATCGAAGAAAATTACGATGAAAGCACGGAACTTGTTTATTATTGGCTCATAGACTCCGAGCAGCGAAGTAAGCAAAATAAATAGACTTGATCCAAAAGTTCAAGTTTTGCGTCATCAAGAGAAGACAAATTTTTGACGGTTGAAAGATAAACCCAACAGAGTGAGAAAGGCTTGATAAGATCTATCAAATTTCAATGCATTAAAAAAGCAGGTGCCAAAGATTAATTTTCTTATCTGCTAAATTATTACCTAAAAAAACTGCTAACTGCATTTCAAATGGTATGAGGTAAACCACCGTATAAACAGAATACAAATAAAAATAAAAATGAAAAAAAATGGCAAAAATGGGTAGAGAATGAGAATAAGCCTATATTGAAATAAGATAATTTTGATTTTTTAATATCGCCCCTGGGAGTAAATGGCAGAGAAAAATTGGATTTATTTGATAATCGCCAAGCAAATATTCACTAAGTCTGGCTAATTGAGTTTTGAGCTATTTGGTCTTCCAGTTAATCAGTTGGAAAATTGGCACGATTGCTTCGAACTCGTTTGAGTAAAACAGATTAAAATGTCCAGATTTGTTTTTTTATATCAGATTAGATTAGAAAAAGAATGTGGTAGTTTTTACCAGAGTAAGTAGAGAGATCTACTGCCAAGTTGGCATATTAGCAGTTAAAAAAGGCTAACCAGTATAAATATATTTCGTCGTGGGAATAGCTCGAAAATTATCTACTTCGCTTCCTGTCTTTACATGCCCGGATTTCCTCGCCTTTCAACCTCGTGATTACCTTTTAAGACAAAAAACGAAGGAAAAACTGGCTATTGTTGTTTGAAGTTGTTTTGATTTTTTTTGGCTATTTCAAAAGCTGTTAGGTCGCTACTTTGGACGTCCAGGGAATAGAGAGGCACTCCATCATTTTTTGAAATGCGAGCAAAAACTTGGGTGCATAAATTATGTGATAAAATGCAATTTATTCACGTCCAAATGTTCTAATTTTAACAAGCTATAGTGATGAGTTTCTAATGAAGATTTAAAGCTGGATGATGAATGGAATGATACATAATATAAGTAGCGATACGGTATGTGCACCCGGAGCAAATATGAGATAGGCGAGTGATTTCAAATGAAAACGCACTTGGCTGGAAATCGAAATCCCTTTCAGACTGTTGTTTCGAAGCAATTACGCCAGAGCTAAGGAGTGTAGTAATTTACCGCCCGGGGATTCTGGAGTGATAAATGTAGGCTTAAATATAAACGAGGAGCAGATGAAGTAACAGGTTTACTTCAGAGATATTCATTTTTGATCAGGATTTTCTGAAAAAAATTGAGGGTTTATTGCTTGTCAAAGATTGGGAAACTCTAAATAATGTTTTGTAGTTCTTTACTGTAGATGCAAGCCAAATGATGTGGGAACGTCCAGTTGACACCGAAAGTGCGAGTTAGTTTAGAGAAAAAAATCGCCAGTGAATTTGTAAATTTTCTGTAATTGTAAATTTTGACTAACATAATAGGTAGTATCGAGTAGTGTGTTAAATGGTCTAATTGTTTCTTTTCATAGGGGAATTGGGAGTAGAGATTGTATAATACATGCCTTAGACATGGGATAGTCATGAAGATTGTCTGCCTTTTGGCGACTGTTCGTTGAGATAATGGTGTGTTTTGGGAAAGTTTTTGCATCCTTTTTAATAGACCACAAAAGCACCTGAGTGCTTTTATGGTCTGCTAAATAGACCAGACCTCTGATTACGTCACCAGTGTCTAGATGAAGTTAAGTATGAACACAACTTAGAGTAATCTACGAGTGCAATTCAATCGACAAGCAGTCCAGTTCGAAAGGCAGAATTATCGCATTCTTAGTGTGTTTTCAAGCGCACGGCAGTTAGATCAGTTGCGGATATATGGTGAATGGGAGAAGGGCGGTGTCCCTCTCAGGAATTCAACACCCTCAGCAACCAAAAGGCTATTTTACAAGACTTATTTTCACCCTCCAACCCTAAAGTTGTTCTAGAGACGCCTTTAGCGCCGCGTCAATATGTACTAACTTTTATAGGGAAAGCACGCCGTTAAATTGCTATTTCCGGTCAAAATTTTCCAGAGAGTACCAACCTACAAACGGGACTTTTGGGATTTTGTGTAAATTTTGACTGCAGCGCAGAAAATTTTGGCTAACTAGAAGGTTTTTCACTGTTCCAAGGAAGCACCGGAAAATCACCCCCTTGAAAAACTCCTCCATAAACACAACGCCTTGACTAAGATGCCAATCAATCTCAAGAAATCACAAAAGAGTTGGTTTCGACAAAACATATTACTCTTGCATGAGGTGTACAAATTAGGCTCTTTGATCAATCTGCTACAAAACTAGCTCCATAGCGCAATGCTACTAAACTATTTGATGCCTTTTTGGGTTTGATTGATGGGGCATTGATTGGTCCTCATCTCCTGCGGATGGGGATAGAAACCTAGTCTCCTTTAGCTCCAATCCAATTTTCATACCCACTCAATCTCGTACACTTGATCCGGAGAATTCAGCTCACAAATCCGAATCTTCCTGTAGTCGATCCCCTATTAATCTATATTTGTAACGAGTTTCAAATGCGGTCATTTGGGGGCGTATCGGTGAAATTAAAGTTTACATTTGACTTTCATCGAGAAAAATTTTTGCAATAATCATTTATCAAAATCTGATAACAACAAGATGTTTACACCGCTTGATGTTTATGATTGCGTGATATGATTGATCTATTTGAGCTAATTGATTAATACCAATCATAAAAGCAAAATTGTCACCGGTTGTAGCATGGACGAAGAAAAACCTTCTGGGGGTTTACAAATTGACTAATTTGTGCACTCCGTTTATTCAAATTCGGGCTTACGTGTATTATCACCAAGGTAGCAACTTGCCGTTACTTTGCTGCATCAAAAAGACCTTTCATCGCAATTTCCCTAAGTGCCCATCTGAAGAGACAATCCTCTAATAATCGCACCTAATACCAAACCTTCTAACGCTTCAAAGCAACACTTTTTATCTTCCATTTATACAGCTGATTTGTTGAAACCGAAATTTGAGATAAATGTTTGATGTAAATCTAGGTATGATTGTCCAAAACTAAAAACTATGACTAGATAAAGGAGCAAAAATATGCGAAATGAACCAGAACTCAAACCTCCCTCCCCTCCCCTTTCCACTTCTTCCCTCCCCTAGAAGTCCGCATTTGAAATGAACTTTAATAAAAAAACTGGTCCCACCAGGTGGGCTGTGACAGATTTCGTCCCATGACAGATCTCGTTCCATTTTAATTTCATCAGATTTCGTCCTATTTCAAAGCGTAAACAGATTTCGTCCCACAAATTTGGATATGGGATGATAAGATGTTGGATATGGGACGAAATCTGTATGGGTCGAAATCTGTTAATTAAATAAAAAGGACGAAATCTGTAGTACGAACGAAATCTGTGCCAATCACCAGGTGATGATGAAAACGTGCAACCATACATCGTCTCTTGAATTGACGGATGAGGCCACCAAAGTGACCCAGTGTGGACTGTTTGGAACTTTTGGGAAGAGTCGAGACTGCGAAAGTCAAACGAGTTTTCCCCAATCGAGTATATTGAATCCTCAATATATTGTTGGTGTTTTCACATCTTTTACCTTGTTGGAAACATGAAGAATTTCGCAAAAAGATCTCAAATTATAATTATGGAAAGCCAAACGTTAAATCTAGTTTTTAATACACAGAAAAAATTATTTGCGGAAAGCTTATTTGGGGCCATATAATGAAACAAGCCAATATTTAGTTTTGATGTAAGAAAAGTAAAAGTCGAAGCTTTTCCCCCCGCAGTTCTCAGCTTTAACAATCAGTTTTTTTTCACTGAAATGTTAGCTTAAAAGTCAAACCTCAAAAAGCTTACACTACACATTTTTATTATGGATTTCCAAAGAACCGAGGTATTTGAACGTTTCAACACTCGCATTACTTATTGGTTTCTGCTGAATACATTTCTAAATAGAATTATATTGCTCAAGATAGAGCAAAAGGGTGAATGCTCCGATTCCTTTTTAATGTCGAGGAAAAATCTAGGTGGTGGGTCTGTGAAGAGATGTATCAGCAACCCGAAAACGGGCAGACCAGATCAGCAAACCGAAGATGAAGTTACCTTATCAGTGAACCAAAAATTGTGAAACATTGTATTGTGAACCAAAAACGTATTTTTCAAAATAACAATGCTTTCAAATTAATGTTTTTTCTAGTTGACCTGTAAATTTGCCAGGAATTATGCAAAAAAATGTTGCGAATTAAGTTATACAGTTCACGAATTGAAATACTGCATTTAATCTGTGAATTTTTTTTCCAATTTGCTTCTTTCAAGCTCAGTTAGTATGTCTCAACCGGACTGTGTGTCGCACGCACACTAGATTTAAAACTTCAAATTCTTTTAAACGTAATTATGAGACCCCTTATGGCTCTAGGTTATCGCTAGTGACTCTAAATGCGGCGACTTTAAAACGAAATTCAAAAAAATTTATGTTAGTTTTCAAATTTTACGTTGTTCAAGAAATTTACGTTGTTCAATTTTACGTTGAGTTGTTCAAGAAAAATTGAAGAGCTTTAGGGCCATCTATTTAGACATTAGAAAATCGCAAATTGATAATTTTCACAAAAATAGTCATTTTTTCCTGTTTACTTGCTTTCATTGTCTTTTTCCAACTGTCTGTTGGCTATGATTTTTCATAGCGGACTTTTTTTAAGACATTGATAGACAAATTTTTGTAAATGTAGTTTTTTATTTATCCTATTTATCCACAAATATTTGACTCAGCAACTTTTCTCTGACTTCCTGTCTGTCAGTTTTTCATGCTATGTTTCTGTTTTTATCGCAAGTGGTGCTATGCAAAAAGGCTTGAAACCAAAATAAACGTTCGATATTTGGATCTTGGAAATCTAGCCGACGACTATAAGATAGTGCCCCACGACCTTATAAACATAATGAAAAAAAAAAAACTTTGGCCAAACCTAAAAACAGACAAAAGACCGACCACAGGTACGCAGTACAATACAATACAATAATTTCTAAATTGAAAAACAACTGAGCTGGAAAAGTTTAGGAGGTTATTGATAAACTGGATGCAGAATATGGTTTTTAACTCCTACAAAAAAGCTTTAGCGTACAATTTTTTTTTCAAATTGATTAAGTGGAAAGATACAATTGCTTTTTAGAAAAAATTGAATTAAAAAAACATATTTGAAAATGAATGATAGCCATTTTTGCAATCAGATCTCCCGGCAGCCAAAGGTGGCATGGGTCTTTTCTCAGCTCACCTATTAGCGTTACGCGCTTTTTTGGCCTCAGCAGAAGGAGCGAAAAATAGCTCAGGTGAAAATTTTGACTTGAAACACGAGGATGTAACATATAAAGGCGCAATAAAACTTTGGTTTGATGCAGCAAAAAGGGAATTAGCTCCGAAAAACTGAAAACAAAAATTTGATAAGCCCCTCATTGATAAGGAAAATTCTCAAATGATTTTGAAACTAAATTCTACTGATTTAAATATATTGGGTGCTCATCAACATATGTTGGTATTGAAATGGTTGAATGTCATACCGTGTAAAAGTCTCAGAATAAAATTGTCAAATATACAGCTCAGAACTGCAATTGGACTCCGCCTAGATTCAAAAATTGGTGAAAAACATATATACGTTTGCGGAAATTATGTAACCGAAGAAGAAATACATGACCGATCTTGTCTAAAAAGTGCAGAGAGATTCTCTTGGCATTCAAACTTGAATGCCTTTATGAATCAAAATTTCGCCTCAACTGAAAATCCTTTCCTGTTAGAGTCACGACACCTTCACGGAAAAGATTAGACGCGACCAGACGGTTTGAGGTTCATCCCGTGGACTGTTGGTAGGCGGCTCGTAAGAGATGTAAAGATAGTTGTCTCCATAGGCTCTACTAGCATAAGCTCAGGCTCGGTTGTCCATCAAAAAAAGAGATTTCATTGAGGATGAAAGTAGTTTTCAACCAATAGTTTTTAAAGTTCAGGATGTCACCGGCTCTAGCACTGAGGTTTTCCATAAAATTTCTGTGACAACTTGAGCACGTGTACCGAGGAACTCGGGGCAGGTAATTTTGTTAAGCAGAAAAATTCCCTCGCAAAACAGGTTCCGAACGCTGCCTGTCTACTTGGCAAAATTAACGATAAAACAAATTTCGGAGATTTTTTTTAATTTTTAGATCCAAGGGGAGAAAGTGCAGCTCAGTATAAGTATCTGATGGACCTATAGATTCATAGCAGTTCAATCTTCTTGAGTTTCTCTCAATTAGGGTTTATTCTGTGCCGATGTTAGCTTTCTCAATCTGGTTGACTTGAATTCCAGCCATCTGACTCTTTTCTTATATCCACGTTTTACTTTTAAAATAGGATACAAACTTTAAAGTTTTCATTGAAGAAGTAAAAGAAGTATGGAGGTTGCAGTGGACTTTTTCAGCATCCAGATGGACGTTTTAAACGCAAAAAACATTGAGGGATCTAAAAGAACTTTATTTTCAGTTGAAATCAGCAGCAAAAACCTAGAAAAACCGAGAAAGATACAGGAATAAATTTAAAAAACAGTTAAGCAGGGTGGGTGTTAAGTATGGCAACGTCAAGCTTGGTCTCCAAGTTTTTATTACCGTAGGAATTCAACGGTTATAACGACTTCGAAAGCTACCTAACAAACATCGAGTTATCAAAAGAACTACAAAACTAGAAACGACCTGTAAGTGGAACCGAAAGGGATGAACAGCAGTATTACTTCGCGTTAAGACTGCAAAAATCAGCAAATGAATTTTAACGCACCTTTCCAGACGTTAATAGAAATAGTAATGATCAGAACGCTATGAGCAGTGGTCTTCCGAGGACGGCTATTGCGTCGCGTGCAGCAGGCAGGTGAAAAATTGACCAGTTTACTGGGCGATTTGCAGCAATTGACGTTGAAATTGTACCAAGAGGATTCCCAAGACATTCGGAATCACTTAGTGCTTCGAGCGAGATGGTCTCAAAGGGATCGACAAAACTCAAATTAATTTTAAGCTACGCAAGACAATTTGGGACAAGGACATGAACATCGCAGATGCTTTAGAGCGTGTATTTCACCTGGAATTTGTCATTAGAATTGAGGCAGAAGAACAAACGCCGCGAAGAGCAGCCATATGGAGGTGTAAGAAAGACATACTAGGAGACTCTGTAAAAAGATGTGTGAAAATAATACTCGGAGCAGTGATGGTCAAAGAGGATGGGAGAAAAACGCGACAGGAAGGGAACCGATATTGGGGAAAAGATTCAAGAGATCGTGCAAGAACTCCCACCCCTGGACCAAATACGCGCAAAAAAATGACACCTCTAGAAGTAAAAATGACTGAAGCAACGTTTTTGATCAAAATTTAGCAAAAAGATCTAAGTATGAGTGTATGATAATCAAGAAAGATAGTTTCACCATTGTATCTTATTTACGGTGGTGATTTGCAAGCGTTATCAAATCAGTACATTAGCAATTTGTCTAGCAGAGTCACTGAATTTGTGACATTCGACCAGAATGTATCGAAAAGCAGTTCTAATTCGAATTTTTATTATAGCAGCTGAGCGAGAAAATTGGCTGTTTTAGCACATTAACGGTGTTAGTCGATCAATTTGACGAATTGGGAATGGTCAATTC
Organism: Symsagittifera roscoffensis; assembly: GCF_963678635.1. Lineage (NCBI taxonomy): Eukaryota > Metazoa > Xenacoelomorpha > Acoela > Convolutidae > Symsagittifera > Symsagittifera roscoffensis. The sequence continues at coordinate 1,832,541 of NC_087069.1, forward strand.
GGTGTGACATGTTAATTTATAAAATTTCGTTGTAAAAGAAAGACACGTTGCGACGTCGACAATTCGCGACAATTGAAAACTGAAAAAACACAGAACAACAATATTCTGAGATACAGAAGAGTCGGACAAAAAACAACGACAAACTGAGAAAAGATAATAATTTACGTTCATTCCGAGTTGTAACGATTGTGCCGCTACAATCGTTAAAAAGCAATTCTCGAGAACCAGGAAGCATGTTGGGACGACGTGTCCAGCCTTCCGGTAAGAGACAAGACAGCTCTTCGTCCGAATTCAAACATCCGGAAGGGTCTCGGGAGAGAACTTAAACGTTATTTTAACAAAATTTTAGCTTCCCGGAATGTCTTGAGTTGAATTTAACTAATAGTAAATTCTTTTTCAGAATATGAGAAGCTAGGAGTTGAGGGAAAGGGTTGATACATCTTCGATTGAGATGATGATTTTTATCTACTGAGCAAAAACAATAGTAATATAATAAGTAGTACTAGCCCTGTTTTTAGGAGTGACCTCATGGTCTGGGGATACTGAGACCCAGCCATGAGCTCACTATTTTGCATGTAATTAAGTTAATTTGAGCGTTCTGGTCGAAGCCGGAGAACAGTAACGTTTTTGTCGACCCGATGTTGAAAAGGCCACCAAAAGAACTGGCTTTGGTAGAGACGGTGAAAAGCATGTAGAGCTTTGTTTAGACGCCGGCCAGTCGTTTTATAGCTTAGCTTCACTTTCGGTCGATATGTACTTCCGCGCGAATGTTACATAGATATTTTTATGGCGCTCCTGGGTGTTATTCTTTCTTAACATCATGACCGGCAGAACCGTTAACGAGCACTTCAAAACAAGGCCCTAACTACCGGGGCGGAAGGGTAGCTCGGAACGCGGAAGCCTTCCGGATTCCCGTGAATAACTTTTTACTGTACTAATACCGATTAATAAAAAGATCGATAGGCCATGCTTTCGCAGTCTGTAATCATACTGAAAATCTAGTTCAAGCTATCATTTTCCCTTTTGCTCCACGTCAGGATTCTGTCCCCACTGAGTTAGTTTTAGGACACCTGCGTTATCTTTTTACAGATGTACCGCCCCAGTCAGGGAATGATGATTTTTATCTACTGAACAAAAACAATAGAAATATAATAAATAAGTAGTAGCCCTGTTTTTAGGAGTGACCTCGTGTTCTGGGGATACTGAGACCCAGCCATGAGCTCACTATTTTTGCATGTAATTTAGTTAATCTTAGCGTTCTGGCCGAAGCCGGAAACACTAACGTTTTTGTCGACCCGATGTTAAAAAGGACCACACAAATAACTGGCTTTGGCAGAGACGGTGAAAAGCATGTTGAGCTGTGTTTAGACGCTAGCCAGTCGTTTCATAACCTAGCTTTATTTTCCGTCGATATGTACTTCCGGGCGAATGTTAAAATTTCTCAATTCTGAACCTTTGTCAACCAACCGAATTATTCTGAGCTGTTTGCATTTTATTTAAATGTTCTATTGTTTAATTTTTGAAATGTTGGTTGTTAAATACCAACTCCGATTTGTTATAATAAAAGTTGTTCGTGTAGATTTTTTTTTGTATTCATTCATTCAAAGTTTTTGCCTTAATTATATACAATCAAAGGGAAGGAGACCCGCAGCAAAACAAGAATGTTTGAACCAGGGCAGGGTCGGATGTTTTTTTATGAACTTCTTGGTATTCTAGTAAGAATTGTCCGTTCATTAAATTGAGGCATGTTAGTTGGTAAATTTCTTTTTTCAAATTGACTGGTGCTGCTAATGCGTCATAATTGGCTTGCGTCACTTAAGAAATTTTGTAGAATCAAAGAATTACTCGTTCAAATTTTTCCAAAAGTATTTTCGGTCATATTCTTGCTTCTGTGACCGAAGATAAATTGCTGTGATAAACTTATTAAATAGTTTCATGTGATATGATACGCTCATAATGGTACGCTTGTAAGAAGAAGGCCCGGTACGGGATTTTAGAGACAAGCTCGTCAAGCCGCGATACACCCCCTCTACCCGGACATACCCGCCGGAACCTCCACCCGTGAAAAACCAGGTTGTTATCGCTTTCAGTTCTTTTTTATTTTTGTTTTTTAAAGCTATTTCTCTACAATCGATTTAACAATCTATTCTTTCTCTTGTTTTGTCTGTTTTGTACCCTGTTTAGTGAATGTCCTTGCCGAAGTACAGGCCGAAGTGGCTACCCAACGTCGCAAGATAAGCAGCAATGATTCTACCACATCTGCTGCTCCCCAGAACTAAATCAGAAACAAACGCATCAAACTCCAAAACACTGAACCGCCGCATAATTTTATGGAAGCAAGGCCTATCATACGAACTTTTCACAAAAGCGAAAGCTCTCCAAATTAGACATCCAAAACAGAAGAAGTCCGAAGTAAACGAGCACCTGAGTGTTTTTTTGGTCTGCTAAATAGACCAGACCTCTGATTACGTCACCAGTGTCTAGATGAAGTTAAGTATGAACACAACTTAGAGTAATCTACGAGTGCAATTCAATCGAAAAGCAGTCCAGTTCGAAAGGCAGAATTATCGCCTTTTTAGTGTGTTTTCAAGCGCACGGCAGTTAGATCAGTTGCGGATATAGGGTGAATGGGAGAAGGGCGGTGTCCCTCTCAGGAACTCGACACCCTCAACAACCAAAGGGCTATTTTACAAGACTTATTTTCACCCGCCAAACCTAAAGCTGTTCTAGAGACGCCTTTAGCGCCAATATTTACAAACGTTTTTAGGGAAAGCACGCCGTTATATTGCTATTTCCGGTCAAAATTTTCCAGAGAGTACCAACCTACAAACAGGACTTTTGGGATTTTGTGTAAATTTTGACTGCAGCGCAGAAAATTTTGGCTAACTAGAAGGTTTTTCACTGTTCCAAGGAAGCACCGGAAAATCACCCCCTTGAAAAACTCCTCCATAAACACAACGCCTTGACTAAGATGCCAATCAATCTCAAGAAATCACAAAAGAGTTGGTTTCGACAAAACATATTACTCTTGCATGAGGTGTACAAATTAGGCTCTTTGATCAATCTGCTACAAAACTAGCTCCATAGCGCAATGCTACTAAACTATTTGATGCCTTTTTGGGTTTGATTGATGGGGCATTGATTGGTCCTCATCTCCTGTGGATGGGGATAGAAACCTAGTCTCCTTTAACTCCAATCCAATTTTCATACCCACTCAATCTCGTACACTTGAATCGGAGAATTCAGCTCGCAAATCCGAATCTTCCTGTAGTCGATCCCCTATTAATCTATATTTGTAACGAGTTTCAAATGCGGTCATTTGGGGGCGTATCGGTGAAATTAAAGTTTACATTTGACTTTCATCGAGAAAAATTTTTGCAATAATCATTTATCAAAATCTGATAATAACAAGATGTTTACACCGCTTGATATTTATGATTGCGTGATATGATTGATCTGTTTGAGCTAATTGATTAATACCGATCATAAAAGCAAAATTGTCACCGGTTGTAGCATGGACGAAGAAAAACCTTCTGGGGGTTTACAAATTGACTAATTTGTGCACTCCAATTATTCAAATTCGGGCTTACGTGTATTATCACCAAGGTAGCAACTTGCCGTTACTTTGCTGCATCAAAAAAACCTTTCATCGCAATTTCCCTATGTGCCCATCTGAAGAGACAATCCTCTAATAATCGCACCTAATACCAAACCTTCTAACGCTTCAAAGCAACACTTTTTATCTTCCATTTATACAGCTGATTTGTTGAAACCGAAATTTGAGATAAATGTTTGATGTAAATCTAGGTATGATTGTCCAAAACTAAAAACTATGACTAGATAAAGGAGCAAAAATATGCGAAGTGAACCAGAACTCAAACCTCCCTCCCCTCCCCTTTCCACTTCTTCCCTCCCCTAGAAGACCGCATTTGAAATGAACTTTAATAAATAACTGGTCCCACCAGGTGGGCTGTGACAGATTTCGTCCCATGACAGATCTCGTTCCATTTTAATTTCATCAGATTTCGTCCTATTTCAAAGCGTAAACAGATTTCGTCCCGCAAATTTGGATATGGGATGATTTGATGTTGGATATGGGACGAAATCTGTATGGGTCGAAATCTGTTAATTAAATAAAAAGGACGAAATCTGTAGTACGAACGAAATCTGTGCCAATCACCAGGTGATGATGAAAACGTGCAACCATACATCGTCTCTTGAATTGACGGATGAGGCCACCAAAGTGACCCAGTGTGGAGTGTTTGGAACTTTTGGGAAGAGTCGAGACTGCGAAAGTCAAACGAGCTTTCCCCAATCGAGTATATTGAATCCTCAATATATTGTTGGTGTTTTCACATCTTTTACCTTGTTGGAAACATGAAGAATTTTGCAAAAAGATCTCAGATTAGGGCCATCTATTTAGACATTAGAAAATCGCAATTTGATAATTTTTACAAAAATAGTCTTTTTTTCCTGTTTACTTGCTTTCATTGTCTTTTTCCAACTGTCTGTTGGCTATGATTTTTCATAGCGGACTTTTTTTAAGACATTGATAGACAAATTTTTGTAAATGTAGTTTTTTATTTATCCTATTTATCCACAAATATTTGACTCAGCAACTTTTCTCTGACTTCCTGTCTGTCAGTTTTTCATGCTATGTTTCTGTTTTTATCGCAAGTGGTGCTATGCAAAAAGGCTTGAAACCAAAATAAACGTTCGATATTTGGATCTTGGAAATCTAGCCGACGACTATAAGATAGTGCCCCACGACCTTATAAACATAATGAAAAAAAAAACTTTGGCCAAACCTAAAAACAGACAAAAGACCGACCACAGGTACGCAGTACAATACAAAACAATAATTTCTAAATTGAAAAACAACTGACCTGGAAAAGCTTAGGAAGTTATTGATAAACTGGATGCAGAATATGGTTTTTAACTCCTACAAAAAAGCTTTAGCGTACAATTTTTTTTGCAAATTGATTAAGTGGAAAGATACAATCGCTTTTTAGAAAAAATTGAATTAAAAAAACATATTTGAAAATGAATGATAGCCATTTTTGCAATCAGATCCTCCCGGCAGCCAAAGGTGGCATGGGTCTTTTCTCAGCTCACCATTTAGCGTTACGCGCTTTTTTGGCCTCAGCAGAAGGAGCCAAAAATAGCTCAGGTGAAAATTTTGACTTGAAACACGAGGATGTAACATATAAAGGCGCAATAAAACTTTGGTTTGATGCAGCAAAAAGGGAATTAGCTCCGAAAAACTGAAAAAAAATTTTGATAAGCCCCTCATTGATAAGGAAAATTCTCAAATAATTTTGAAACTAAATTCTACTGATTTAAATATATTGGGTGCTCATCAACATATGTTGGTATTGAAATGGTTGAATGTCATACCGTGTAAAAGTCTCAGAATAAAATTGTCAAATATACAGCTCAGAACTGCAATTGGACTCCGCCTAGATTCAAAAATTGGTGAAAAACATAGATACGTTTGCGGAAATTATGTAACCGAAGAAGAAATACATGACCGATCTTGTCTAAAAAGTGCAGAGAGATTCTCTTGGCATTCAAACTTGAATGCCTTTATGAATCAAAATTTCGCCTCAACTGACAATCCTTTCCTGTTAGAGTCACGACACCTTCACAGAAAAGGTGAGACGCGACCAGACGGTTTGAGGATCACCCCGTGGACTGTTGGTAAGCGGCTCGTAAGAGATGTAAAGATAGTTGTCTCCATAGGCTCTACTAGCATAAGCGCAGGCTCGGTTGTCCATCAAAAAAAGAGATTTCATTAAGGATGAAAGTAGTTTTCAACCAATAGTTTTTAAAGTTCAGGATGTCACCGGCTCTAGCACTGAGGTTTTCCATAAAATTTCTGTGAGAACTTGAGCACGTGTACCGAGGAACTCGGGGCAGGTAATTTTGTTAAGCAAAAAAATTCCCTCGCAAAACAGGTTCCGAACGCTGCCTGTCTACTTGGCAAAATTAACGAAAAAACAAATTTCGGAGATTTTTTTGATTTTTAGATCCAAGGGGAGAAAGTGCAGCTCAGTATAAGTATCTGATGGACTAAGATGCCAATCAAGCTCACAAATCCGAATCTTCCTGTAGTCGATCCCCTATTAATCTATATTTGTAACGAGTTTCAAATGCGGTCATTTGGGGGCGTATCGGTGAAATTAAAGTTTACATTTGACTTTCTAAAAATTCCCTCGCAAAACAGGTTCCGAACGCTGCCTGTCTACTTGGAAAAATTAACGATAAAACAAATTTCGGAGATTTTTTTAATTTTTAGATCCAAGGGGAGAAAGTGCAGCTCAGTATAAGTATCTGATGGACTAAGATGCCAATCAATCTCAAGAAATCACAAAAGAGTTGGTTTCGACAAAACATATTACTCTTGCATGAGGTGTACAAATTAGGCTCTTTGATCAATCTGCTACAAAACTAGCTCCATAGCGCAATGCTACTAAACTATTTGATGCCTTTTTGGGTTTATTGATGGGGCATTGACTGGTCCTCATCTCCTGCGGATGGGGATAGAAAGCTAGTCTTCTTTAGCCCCAATCCAATTTTCATACCCACTCAATCTCGTACACTTGATCCGGAGAATTCAGCTCACAAATCCGAATCTTCCTGTAGTCGATCCCCTATTAATATATATTTGTAACGAGTTTCAAATGCGGTCATTTGGGGGCGTATCGGTGAAATTAAAGTTTACATTTGACTTTCATCGAGAAAAATTTTTGCAATAATCATTTATCAAAATCTGATAACAACAAGATGTTTACACCGCTTGATATTTATGATTGCGTGATATGATTGATCTATTTGAGCTAATTGATTAATACCGATCATAAAAGCAAAATTGTCACCGGTTGTAGCATGGACGAAGAAAAACCTTCTGGGGGTTTACAAATTGACTAATTTGTGCACTCCGTTTATTCAAATTCGGGCTTACGTGTATTATCACCAAGGTAGCAACTTGCCGTTACTTTGCTGCATCAAAAAGACTTTTCATCGCAATTTCCCTAAGTGCCCATCTGAAGAGACAATCCTCTAATAATCGCACCTAATACCAAACCTTCTAACGCTTCAAAGCAACACTTTTTATCTTCCATTTATACAGCTGATTTGTTGAAACCGAAATTTGAGATAAATGTTTGATGTAAATCTAGGTATGATTATCCAAAACTAAAAACTATGACTAGATAAAGGAGCAAAAATATGCGAAATGAACCAGAACTCAAACCTCCCCCCTCCCCCTTCCGCTTCTTCCCTCCCCTAGAAGTCCGCATTTGAAATGAACTTTAATAAAAAACTGGTCACACCAGGTGGACTGTGACAGATTTCGTCCCATGACAGATCTCGTTCCATTTTAATTTCATCAGATTTCGTCCTATTTCAAAGCGTACACAGATTTCATCCCAAAAAATAGGATATGAGATGATAGGATGTTGGCTATGGAATGAAATCTGTATGGCACGAAATCTGTTAATTAAATAAAAAGGACGAAATCTGTAGTACGAACGAAATCTGTGCCAATCACCAGGTGATGATGAAAACGTGCAACCATACTTCGTCTCTTGAATTGACGGATGAGGCCACCAAAGTGACCCAGTGTGGACTGTTTGGAACTTTTGGGAAGAGTCGAGACTGCGAAAGTCAACCGAGTTTTCCCCAATCGAGTATATTGAATCCTCAATATATTGTTGTTGTTTTCACATCTTTTACCTTGTTGGAAACATGAAGAATTTCGCAAAAAGATCTCAAATTAGGGCCATCTATTTAGACATTAGAAAATCGCAATTTGATAATTTTTACAAAAATAGTCATTTTTTTCTGTTTACTTGCTTTCATTGTCTTTTTTCCAACTGTCTGTTGGCTATGATTTTTCATAGCGGACTTTTTTTAAGACATTGATAGACAAATTTTTGTAAACTTAGTCTTTTATTTATCCTATTTATCCACAAATATTTGACTCAGGAACTTTTCTCTGACTTCCTGTTTGTCAGTTTTTCATGCTATGTTTCTGTTTTTATCGCAAGTGGTGCTATGCAAAAAGGCTTGAAACCAAAATAAACGTTCGATATTTGGATCTTGGAAATCTAGCCGACGACTATAAGATAGTGCTCCACGACCTCATAAAGATACTGAAAAAAAATAAAAAAACTTTGGCCAAACCAAAAAACAGACAAAAGACCGACCACAGGTACGCAGTACAATACAATTTTAGGTCAATCCCAATAAGTATGACAAAAAAACTAAATTCAAGGATTAACTTGTAATCTTGGGCTCGCCGATAGGTGATTTTTGTCGCAAATAATTTCTAAATTAAAAAACAACTGAGCTGGAAAAGTTTCGGAGGTTATTGATAAACTGGATGCAGAATATGGTTTCTAACTCCTACAAAAAAACTTTAACGTACAATTTTTTTTGCAAATTGATTAAGTGGAAAGATACAATCGCTTTTTAGAAGAAATTGAATTAAAAAAACATATTTGAAAATGAATGATAGCCATTTTTGCAATCAGATCTCCCGGCAGCCAAAGGTGGCATGGGTCTTTTCTCAGCTCACCTATAAGCGTTACGCGCTTTTTTGGCCTCAGTAGAAGGAGCGAAAAATAGCTCAGGTGAAAATTTTGACTTGAAACACGAGGATGTAACATATAAAGGCGCAATAAAACTTTGGTTTGATGCAGCAAAAAGTGAATTAGCTTCGAAAAACTGAATACAAAAATATGAACAGAGCCCTTCATTGCTAAGGAAAATTCTCAAATGATTTTGAAACTAAATTCTACTGATTTAAATATATTGGGTGCTCATCAACATATGTTGGTTATGAAATGGTTGAATGTCATATCGTGTAAAAGTCTCAGATTAAAATTGTCAAATATACAGCTCAGAACTGCAATTGGACTCCGCTTAGATTCAAAAATTGGTGAAAAACATAGATACGTTTGCGGAAATTATGTAACCGAAGAAGAAATACATGACCGATCTTGTCTAAAAAGTGCAGAGAGATTCTCTTGGCATTCAAACTTGAATGCCTTTTTGAATCAAAATTTCGCCTCAACTGACAATCCTTTCCTGTTAGAGTCACGACACCTTCACAGAAAAGATGAGACGCGACCAGACGGTTTGAGGTTCACCCCGTGGACTGTTGGTAGGCGGCTCGTAAGAGATGTAAAGATAGTTGTCTCCATAGGCTCTACTAGCATAAGCGCAGGCTCGGTTGTCCATCAAAAAAAGAGATTTCATTAAGGATGAAAGTAGTTTTCAACCAATAGTTTTTAAAGTTCAGGATGTCACCGGCTCTAGCATTGAGGTTTTCCATAAAATTTCTGTGAGAACTTGAGCACGTGTACCGAGGAACTCGGGGCAGGTAATTTTGTTAAGCAGAAAAATTCCCTCGCAAAACAGGTTCCGAACGCTGCCTGTCTACTTGGCAAAATTAACGATAAAACAAATTTCGGAGATTTTTTTAATTTTTAGATCCAAGGGGAGAAAGTGCAGCTCAGTATAAGTATCTGATGGACTAAGATGCCAATCAATCTCAAGAAATCACAAAAGAGTTGGTTTCGACAAAACATATTACTCTTGCATGAGGTGTACAAATTAGGCTCTTTGATCAATCTGCTACAAAACTAGCTCCATAGCGCAATGCTACTAAACTATTTGATGCCTTTTTGGGTTTATTGATGGGGCATTGACTGGTCCTCATCTCCTGCGGATGGGGATAGAAAGCTAGTCTTCTTTAGCCCCAATCCAATTTTCATACCCACTCAATCTCGTACACTTGATCCGGAGAATTCAGCTCGCAAATCCGAATCCTCTTTTAGTCGATCCCCTATTAATCTATATTTGTAACGAGTTTCGAATGCGGTCATTTGGGGGCGTATCCGTGAAATTAAAGTTAACATTTGACTTTCATCGAAGCAATTCAATCTTCTTGAGTTTCTCTCAACTAGGGTTTATTCTGTGCCGATGTTAGCTTTCTCAATCTGGTTGACTTGAATTCCAGCCATCTGACTCTTTTCTTCTATCCACGTTTTACTTTTAAAATAAGATTCAAACTTTAAAGTTTTCATTGAAGAAGTAAAAAAAAGTATGGAGGTTGCAGTGGACTTTTTCAGCATCCAGATGGACGTTTTAAACTCAAAAAAGTTGGAAGGATCTAAAAGAACTTTATTTTCAGTTGAAATCAGCGGCAAAGACCTAGAAAAACCGAGAAAGATACAGGAATAGTTTAAAAAAACAGTTAAGCAGGGTGGGAGTTAAGTATGGCAACGTCAAGTTTGGTCTCCAAGTTTTTATTACCGTAGGAATTCAACGGTTATAACGACTTCGAAAAATACCTAACAAACTTCGAGTTATCAACAGGACTACAAAACTAGAAACAACCTGTAAGTGAAACCGAAAGACTGCAAAAATCAGCAAATGAATTTTAACGCACCTTTCCAGTCGTTAATAGAAATAGTAATGAGCAGAACGCTATGAGCAGTGGTCTTCCGAGGACGGCTATTGCGTCGCGTGCAGCAGGCAGGTGAAAAATTGACCAGTTTACTGGGCGATTTGCAGCAATTGACGTTGAAATTGTACCCAGAGGAGTCCCAAGACATTCGGAATCACTTAGTGCTTCAAGATGGTCTCAAAGGTTTCGACAAAACTCAATTTAATTTTAAGCTACGCAAGACAATTTGGGACAAGGAGATGAACATCGCAGATGCTTTAGAGCGAGAATTTCACCTGGAATCTGTCATTAGAATTGAGACAGAAGAACAAACGCCGCGAAGAGCAGCCATATGGAGGTGTAAGAAAGACATACTAGGAGACTCTAAGAAAAGATGTGTGAAAATAATACTCGGAGCAGTGACGGTCAAAGAGGATGGGAGAGAAACGCGACACGAAGGGAACCGATATTGGGGAAAAGATTCAAGAGATCGTGCAAGAACTCCCACCCCTAGACCAAATACGCGCAAAAAAATGACACCTCTAGAAGTAAAAATGACTGAAGCAACGTTTTTGATCAAAATTTAGCAAAAAGATCTAAGTATGAGTGTATGATAATCAAGAAAGATAGTTTCACCATTGTATCTTATTTACGGTGGTGATTTGTAAGCGTTATCAAATCAGTACATTAGCAATTTGTCTAGCAGAGTCACTGAATTTGTGACATTCGACCAGAATGTATCGAAAAGCAGTTCTAATTCGAATTTTTATTATAGCAGCTGAGCGAGAAAATTGGCTGTTTTAGCACATTAACGGTGTTAGTCGATCAATTTGACGAATTGGGAATGGTCAATTCGGTGTGACATGTTAATTTATAAAATTTCGTTGTAAAAGAAAGACACGTTGCGACGTCGACAATTCGCGACAATTGAAAACTGAAAAAACACAGAACAACAATATTCTGAGATACAGAAGAGTCGGACAAAAAACAACGACAAACTGAGAAAAGATAATAATTTACGTTCATTCCGAGTTGTAACGATTGTGCCGCTACAATTGTTAAAAAGCAATTCTCGAGAACCAGGAAGCATGTTGGGACGACGTGTCCAGCCTTCCGGTAAGAGACAAGACAGCTCTTCGTCCGAATTCAAACATCCGGAAGGGTCTCGGGAGAGAACTTAAACGTTATTTTAACAAACTTTTAGCTTCCCGGAATGTCTTGAGTTGAATTTAACTATTAGCAAATTTTTTATCAGAATATGAGAAGCTAGGAGTTGAGGGGAAAGGTTGATACATCTTCGATTGAGATGATGATTATTATCTACTGAGCAAAAACAATAGTAATATAATAAGTAGTACTAGCCCTGTTTTTAGGAGTGACCTCATGGTCTGGGGATACTGAGACCCAGCCATGAGCTCACTATTTTCGCATGTAATTTAGTTAATCTTAGCGTTCTGGCCGAAGCCGGAAACACTAAGGTTTTTGTCGACCCGATGTTAAAAAGGACCACACAAATAACTGGCTTTGGCAGAGACGGTGAAAAGCATGTTGAGCTGTGTTTAGACGCTAGCCAGTCGTTTCATAACCTAGCTTTATTTTCCGTCGATATGTACTTCCGGGCGAATGTTACAACTTCTCAATTCTGAACCTTCGTCAACCAACCGAATTATTCTGAGCTGTTTGCATTTTATTCAAACGTTCTTTTTTTAATTTTTGAAATGTTGGTTGCTAGATGCGTGCGAATGGAGAAGGATATTAAGTCACTTCAACCAGACATCAATTAAGCTTTGCAAAACAATTGCTAAACTATCCTGTACAATAGCAAGTAAAGTTGTCCCCCATGAAAACTTAACAGCTTAGAACTCGTGTCGCCTGATACCTCTGGACAAAAATTCAGGGGTGCGGCCCATTGGTATAGGCGAGGTTCTGCGAAGATTAATTGGCAAAAAAATCACCCAATGTATAAAATCAGACCTTAAAAATCTCGAAAAAAACTTCCAACTCTGCTTATGCCAGAAGTGTGGAATCGAATATGCTATCCACAGCTTGAGGAAGGAGTTTGAGAAACCGGAAACGGAAGCCATACTACTTATTGATGCAGAAAACGCCTTCAACTTGCTCAATCGAGAACTTGCTCTAAAAAATGTACAAATCCTTTGTCCGGCACTACATCATGCGCTGGCCAACTCATATAAACATCCCTCAAATTTATATGTCAAAAACACGGTTTTGACATCTACCGAAGGCACAACGCAAGGTGAACCCCTCGCAATGGCTATGTACGGAATTGGAATAATCCCACTGATTGAGCTCCTGCAAAAACCAAATGTCAATCAAAAATGGTACGCAGATGATGGAAGCGCAGCAGGTGATCGTAAGAGTCTCCGTGCAATACTGGACAACCTAGTTGTGTACGGAAAGGCTTTCGGGTACAATGTGAAGCCTTCCAAGTGTCAGCTTTCATAGTAAAGGAAAACTATTGTGAAAGCGCCATAAAAGTATTCGAAGGCACAAATATTACAATGGTAGACGGTTTTAGAGTCCTTGGATCGGTCATAGGAACACCATCAGCATGCGATAAGTACATCAAAAGCGAAATTGAAAAGACAGCTACCCTAACTGAAAAGCTTTCCAAAATGGCAAAAACATCACCACAAAATGCGTACTCCAGTTACACAAAAGGAATTCAAAATAAATTAAGTTTTCTAACCAGAACAACTCCGGAAGCGTTTAAGAAAATGGATGAATTTGAGAAAAACGTAAGACAGCAGTTACTTCCTAGTATTACTGGTAAAAGCCATATAACCGATGAAGATCGCAACATTTTTGCACTACCACTAAGAATGGGAGGATTAGACCTCCTCAGTAACAAGGACTTTTCCAAACATTATGAATGGTCACGAGCCATTTGTGATCCGTTAGAAAACAGTGATACAGAAATAGATGAAACGGAACAAACACTGATAAATACAAACATCAAAACTGAGAAACATTACATCACACTCTCAATAAAGGCTAAAATTTTGGGAAATTGCTCATCAGAGAAAAACTGACAATAAATCTAGCGTCACAGAAAGGAACATCGAATTGGCTAAGCGTTCTCCCCCTAAAAATTACAATTTCTCTCTCATCAAATTAGAGTTTAAAGATGGATTACATCTGAGATATGGATGGGAACCTCCAAACAACCCACATACATGCCCGTGTGGACAACCGTTCACACTGACCCACTCCCTACACTGTCCCAAAGGTGGATACACTCACCTAAGACATAATGAAATTCGCGATACCTTTGCGACACTCCTGGACGAAGTATGCCCTGATGTTGAAATAGAGCCGAAACTTCAATCGTTGGAAGGCGAAATCTTTCACAACAAAACAACCACTACTGATGATGACGCTCGACTTGACATCAAGGCAAATGGACTCTGGGGAGGTCGATTCAGCCCAAGTTTTTTCGATGTAAAAGTTTTCAACGCCCATGCTTAATCCTGCCCTAAAAGTATATCTGACGCCTGCAAATATCAAGAGAGTGTCGAAACATTAAAATACCAACAAAGAATTCTGGATGAGGAACACAGCAGCTTTGTTCCACTAATTTTTGCGTGTACCGGAGGAGCAGCACCGGGCTCTACAAAAACCGTCCAGAAATTAGCAGAGAAACTAAGCGAAAAACGGAACGAATCATACTCGGACTCAATTAGCTATATAAGAACAAAAATAAGTTTTGCACTTCTGAGAAGTGCAATCCTCTGCTTTAGGGGGTGCAAAATACTTAAAAATACATCCAACATAGACAATTCTATCTGTGCTGTAATCGAAGAGGGTAGATTTTAATTGACAATTCTCTCGATGCATTAAAATAGACTTGATTTATTCAGAAATTTTTGTCGATGTATTCAAATAGCGTTGGTATGGCGCTATCCAACCTGTTAACGTACCGTCGCATGACGGAAGGGCTCATTTTCTGTATGCGCAGTGCAGCTTCGCATCTGTGTAAAATCTATATTTTTGTATCACACAATAGTAAGTGTCGTTCTTTGACATCTAAATCAGCAGATAACAATAATTTACACACTAGAACAGATTCCGTGTTGACCATTCTCTGGATCTTGATCTGATTGTACTCCCTTCCGAAATCTGGAATATACTCATTCATCGGTAGCTCCCTCCGCCTCATTCGCTCGAACGTAGCATAGAGTTCAAAAACTTTGCTGTTGTTGTTGTTGCCTTTTGGGGATCTATTCGTCGTCGGGTCAAGGGTTGTGTGGAGGTTCAGAAATATTGCTGTCTTCTTTGGTTGCTTCCAGAGATTGGCTGGTGTTAATTTTGTTGGCTTTGAAGTGAAGTTAAACAGATGGTTCGTCGTGTGGCTTGTTTGCTGGCAGTCCGGGAAGAGTTCACTTACTGACGCGTTTATTCACAACCAATTTAAATTTCTAGCGATCAGTCGGTTCATTTTAATGTCTTGTTTTTAATTTCGCTTTTAATCGCCATCATGTTTGTTCTCGAAACTGTCCGAAATTTGAACGACGAATTGAAATACGAGCTGTATAAAGACTTGATCGAAAATGTTACTTATTTTAAACGAATAATCGATAACTTAACTGTATCAACCAAAGATGAAGAAAAAAGAAACAAATTTATTGATCTAGAAAATTTTAAAAACATGGGCAATTCGAAGATACTGATAGATACTGATACAATAGTAATTAAATGGCATTATGTAGCCAAAAAATCAGAATGCAAATATTTAGGCCTTATTCTTGATTCAAGTTTATCTTTTCATGCTCAAATCAAAAAAATTCTCCAAAAAATGGCACAAGGAATTAAAACTATAGATACAATTGGGCAACAACTGCCGACATTATCATTAGTTGCCTTGCTTCATTGTCTTGTTTTATCACATTTAGATTATTCAGCAATATTTTTACAACAAATTAATGCTACTTTGATGCTATCTCTAGAGAAACAGTTGAACTGGGCGTTAAAAAGAACATATTTCAGATCGAAATTTAAATCTTCTTCCCTTCTTCGCATTAGCAAATCGTTCATTGGAATCGAGAAAAGAATTGAGTTAAAGTGTATAACATACTTATACCAATATCTTACAAACAAAAAGAAGGCTTTTCAAAATACATTGAGACTACCGACAGCCAATTATAGGCTCAACAAAAGAACGAAACAAATTATTTTTGACAAACATTGTTCAACCGCTTCTCTACAAAAATCATTTTTTCATTTGACTTCTAAAAAAAGGAATTCACTGCCCATATTTTTGCGCAATTTAGAAAAATCGAGAGCAGGATTCAAGAAAAAATTGAAAGAATTTTACGTGAGTGAGTTGAGAAACAACCCAATATGTACAAATACAAATACGTGGCGTGATTTCCGTTTTTGCTAATTCTATATGTTTTAATTTTCTTTAATTTTCCAGACATTGTTTGAAAGAGAATCTGTAGATACTCTGTATATACGCTGTATGTTTGGACTATCTATAAAATTGTTTGTAAAGTTAAAATACCAGCTCGTTCTTAATTCTTAAAACTGATGTTTTTTTAGTATCCGTAACTTCATATATTCTAATCAACCAATTTCTGAACTGTAACCGAACTTGTTTTGCTTTGTTTTGTTTATTGCTTGTTTTCTGATGTTGTGTTTTTGTTTGATAAAACCAATGAATTTTAACCAACTTTATTATTTACACTTTGCTATACTGATGCCTCGGCTTTTTACTGTATAGTAATTCAGGTTTTCTTTCTTCTTCTTCTTCTTCTTCTTCTTCTATTCTATTCATTTACGAGTTCAGGAACTTTCAGTAGCTGAATCTGAGCTGTGCCAGTGTTCTTCTGGTTGTTCTTGGTAAGTCGGTTTCTTCTTTAGCTATTTTTGGCGGATTGTGTCCGAGGACGGCTGGGTATTCGTAGTTTTCTGAGGTGTCGCGTACTTCATTGGTTTGGATCGTGTTTTGTAGGTTTCTGTACTTCCTTTCGGTCAAAGTTGCTGTCGAGTAGAGGTTCAATGTATCTGTCTTCATGGCGTGTTTGAAGGGTTTCTTTCATTAATGTTGGTGGGTTCTTGGATTCTTTTGTGAGTTCGTATCCGGGATGATTTGGCAAGTGGTTGGCGAGATGATGTTGTATAGTTCGCATTTTGAGGTGTTGTCTACCTGGGAGGACATGTTTCTTGGTGAAGGTGGTCTATGTGGGTCATGGCCTGGCATCCGGTAATTGGTCTCAAGGCGCTGTTTTGGACCTTCTGCAGTTTTCCGATGTTGCTGTAGGAGAACATAGGAAACTTATTAAATAGTTCTTTAAAGGTCATATGTTTCTACGAGGTAGCCAGGGTTGCCTCATATTTCAATAATCCACATTATTGGTGCAAGTTCTCTATATCACGCCCTTCACCCGAAGAACAGTGACGATCAGGAACTCATCCAACTAGCTGACCTTTTGCGAAAATACGTAATCAGCGACCGTGGTGTAAGCCTACACCCAAAAGCCAAAAATCAAGACAAAACGGTTTAACAATTGTTGTTAGATATCAGCCTCGAAGACTCAGTCATCATTTGGCACGAAGTCATAAACAAAACTATAACGAGCCACCCCAACGACAGCCGCATCCCCTTAACCCCGAGCGAACTACTTGACGAACTGCGAGCCCTACGGCAAATCAGTGGAATCGTATATTGTCAAAGTATTGAAGCGACAAACGTCCTTGCTGACCTCCGCCAACTATCAATACCAGTTATTGAAATAACAACAGAACTGATCTCACGCAAGAAACAGCAAAATCAAGAACTGGTTGACACTTATCTGAAATTGCATCAGCCGGATTTTTTCGAATACACTCGCTTGAAATCATCATAAACAACGATTGCAACCTGTCCGTTCTTCTAAGCAAAAGGCGAAAACAGAAACCATCAAAAAAGCAACGCGAGAAGCAACGGGAAGCAAAATAACAACGGCTAGAAGGAGAATCCCGCTGAATAGGTTAGTAGTGGTAGTAGTAGAAGCCTGGGCACAAAATTATTGTCCCAGTCTTAAACGACTGTACACAAACAAAAAACTGGACTTCATTGTCCCGGTCTTTACGTTGGTACTTTGTTATATCCTCTTAAGAACTGGACTTCATTGTCACGGTCCTTTCTCCCCAATTTAAGAACTGGACTTTGTTGTCCCGGTCTTATATCCCCTGACTAAGAACTGAACTTTGTTGTCCAGGTCTTAGACTCTAAGACTTATCCTATCTCTATCTCTATTACTACTTCGATCTAGTATTTGTTCTATAAGTATATCACATCATCTCAAGAAAACACCCTTAAAAACTACAAGCGAACATTAATCAAAATGCGAGAAAACTGCAACAGCTGTAACAGAAAACTCAAAATGGGACCTAAGTTCTCATGTTATACATGTGACAAGGTCCTACATCTATCCCCTGAATGCACTATGTTCACTAACGATGAAGTCAAAGTCCTCATCAAACTGAATGATAACCTCCTCGACATCTGCAATGACTGCAAAACCAAACGTGACGATCTTGTCAAAAACAAAACTACAACAAGTAACAAACTTGACGAACAACTTGATAACCTGCAACTACAAATGAAGGTTCTCACCGAAAAAACGGAGCAATCCAGAACTGTCATCACTCAAGTACAAGCCGATATGAAAACACTTAAAGAAAAACCCAACAATTTCCGAGCAGCTATGGGAAACGTAAACCCAGGAAGAGTGGTTAAATCGCCAACTGTACCAAAAGCTCAACTTGGTATCCGAATACGCTGTGTTCCCGAAAGCAAAGAAAAAAGCGACATTGAACGAATGCAAGAAGATCTGGGGACAATCGACAGAATACTTGCATTCCTCCAAATTGACAACCAAAAATTATACAAGGCAACTCGGATTGGAAAATTCAATCCCGATAATGGCCTCGTACCCTGCTGTTCAACACCGAGAGTAGCATAAGTAAAAATTTGATCCTAAAATCGACTTCCATTATAAAAGACTTCTCGGAACTTCGGGTCTTCATCAGTCCCGAGTTATCCAAGGCGGATGCCGAAAAGGAAAACAACTGTCTCAAGAAAAGGAGGGAACTGATAGTAAAAAATCACGACCCGAGCAAGATAAAAATCAGAAATCGTAAACTAGAATTGAAAGAAAACGATAAATGGATTGTTTACGAAGAAAGTAAAATTTCCCAGGAACCGATAATAATGCAGACCAAGCTGGTGATGTTGCCATTACCGGATGACTAAGACAGATGAAAATGTTGACATTCAACACCAGAAGTATCCTGGATATAAACAGGAGAATGAAATTGTCAAACGCAATAGCAAACTCAGAATACGATATTATCTGTCTCTGTGAAACCTGGCTCACAAAAGACGTAACAACTGCTTCGCTCTTCCTAGAGAACTATCAAGTATATCGCAATGACCGAGAAACATCAGATAACAGAAAAACAAAGCACGGAGGTGTACTCATTGCCATCAAAAATGAAATCTCACATGACTTACATTCCATTGAGAGTCTCAAGTCTGATTATCTCATCATAGAAATACATTCCAATAAAAGATCAATTATCTTAAGCTGTGTTTATAATGCACCCACTCCTAGCACATACCAATGGTCCACTGAAAGTTTCTTAACTTTGATGAATGAAATGGCAAATCTCAAACTAGCCAACAAAAATGACCTCTGTGACTTAATACTCACCGGTGACATCAACATCTCACAAACATACTGGGAAGCACTCTCCTCATCTGACATATACGAGAGTCAACTACTGGACAGATTAGTTGAATTAAATCTTTCACAACATGCACCAACTCAACTAGACGTGCTGCTTTGCGACAATCCAGAATTAATTTCACAATGTCAAATCGACAGGAATATTCGAGATAAACTAACTAGTCAGTTCTCTGACCACAAACCACTCTACACCACAATTGCCGCCTTTAGCTGCATTAACCTTCCAAAAATAACAAATCATCCGCGTTCATACGAGCAGACTGGGACAGCTTAAATTCTTCAATAGAAACTGAACCGTTTATACCGTACTGCTACAGTAACGTGAACGAAATTATCCGACAATGGTACGAATGGATGTGGGAAAAAATCGAAAAGTTTGTACCTAGAATAACTGAGCATCGATCAAGGTTACAACCCTGGATCACGCCAGCCACCTCCCACCTCATCACAAAAACTTCAAACAATGAACAGAAAACCAAAACAAGGTCTCGAAAGACTATTAAAGATCAAAAAACTTGAAAAAAATATTCAAAGGTTTTCCGAGGATGACCTAGCGGAATATGAAAAAACCGTCCTAGAAGGAAGAACTTTCAGCAAAATTCAAAAAGACTTTAATTTCATACGCAAGACCCCAACAATTCCTTCGACGGTCAAATACGGAAACACTGAATCATCAAATGAAAGAGAAAAATGTGAATTATTCAATGACTATTTCGTCAGCGTGTTTGGAACAAAAGAACATCAAACCGGTATCCTCTTTCCAAAAAGTGAGCTGAATAGATTTATTGTTGACCAAAGTCAAGTTAGCAAAAAAATGAAGCAACTCAATGTCAATAAATCAATGGGACACGACAACATTGGCAATCTCATTTTGAAATCATGTCACAAAACTGTAAGCAAATCACTTACCCTTATATTTCAAACCTGCCTTAACAAAGGAATTTTTCCTGAAATATGGAAAATTAGTGAAGTAACCCTGTTTTCAAGGAAGGAAGTAAAACCGATGTCAGTTGCTATAGACCAATCAGCCTACTCTGCTGCTGCTCAAAATTGCTTGAAAAAACAATATTTGACAAACTCTTTACTAAAGTGAAATACAGATTACATGAAAGTCAACATGGATTTCGAAAGCGTAGATCCTCCACAATTCAACTTCTTCTAGTTCTTGACCGAATATACGAATTGAACGATCAACAGGATAAACAAGAACTTGCAGTTCTATACTTGGATTTTGCCAAGGCATTCGACACTGTACCTCATGATATTCTGCTTACGAAGATCAAAATTTTTGGAATTGGCGGAAAATTGCTGTCACTGATATATTCATACCTCAACAACAGAAAGCAATGCGTTAAGATTGAAGACTGTAGCTCAACCCTAAAAGAAGTCACCAGTGGAGTTCCGCAAGGTTCAATTCTGGGACCGCTGCTGATCTTACTTTTCATAAACGATCTACCTGAAACCATGAATGACACAGACAGTTTTGGGTACGCAGATGACTTTAAGGCCAGTCTACTAAATCAAACTTCCCTTGACACTGCAACTCTAAAAATAGAGAAATGGCTACATGAAAACAAAATGCAACCCAACATCAAAAAATCAACGCTCCTCGGCATCAAAGGTGATTTAAAAGCTAGTCTCCTGAACAAAAATCTTTCCTCAGTTAACTCACAGCGTGAACTAGGACTGATTGTGTCCAACAAGCTCACATGGAACGAAAATTGCTCTCGTCGGACATCCAAAGCAACTAGTGCTCTCTTCCAGATTAAACGAAGTCTGACTATGAAAAGCAGTGTGACCACCAGGCTTAACGCATATACTGGGTATGTAGTACCCGTACTAACATACGCATCCCAAGCATGGACTCCTAGCAGATCGAACATGGAACAACTCGAACTAGTTCAAAAGTTAGCAACAAAATGGATTTTGGGGACAAGCAAAACTTATACTGAAAGACTGAAGGACCTGAACCTTCTTCCTTTGAACCTATACATGGAAATGCACGACATTTTAATACTAATAGCCCTACTTGAAAATCGTTACGATGTAGAAATAGAACGAAAACCATCTGAATCATGCGAAATCACCCGACAGTCATCAAGAGGCGAATTTCAAATCCCAAAAAGCCGCTTGCAAAGAACGGACGACAATTTTTTCAGACGAGTGAAACATCTATACAACTGTCTTATCCGAGCCTGCCCAACTTTTAGCCTTAGACCAAGCAAAGCGACTCTGACCTACATATACCAGAAATACTTCAAAAAAAAGTACAGTGAAGTCAACAAATGTACATGGAAACTCTTTTGCAGATGTGGAAACTGCAATGTTTACAACAAACTGAGATAAAACATGGACTGTAAAAGGGGTGAAATTCCCTAGAGCTAATGCTCTGAAGCCTATTCTACTACTACTACTACTACTACTACTACTACTACTACTACTACTACTACTACTACTACTGCCAATTATAGGCTCAACAAAAGAACGAAACAAACCGAGAACAGGATTCAAGAAAAAATTGAAAGAATTTTACGTGAGTGAATTGAGAAACAATCCAATATGTACAAATACAAATATGTGGCGTGATTTCCGTTTTTGCTAGTTCTATATGTTTTAATTTAGTTTAATTTTCCAGACATTGTTTGAAAGAGAATCTGTATATACTCTGTATATACGCTGTATGTTTGGACTCTCTATAAAATTGTTTGTAAAGTTAAAATACCAGCTCGTTCTTAATTCTTAAAACTGATGTTTTTTTAGTATCCGTAACTTCATATATTCTAATCAACCAATTTCTGAACTGTAACCGAACTTGTTTTGTTTTGTTTTGTTTATTGCTTGTTTTCTGATGTTGTGTTTTTGTTTGATGTAACCAATGAATTTTAACCTAATTGTTGTGATGAACTTATTAAATAGATTTGTTATGTTTGATGTTTGTGCCTGTATGTGGAGCGCCCTCTGAGGGATTTTAGAGACAGGTCTGTCAAGTGGCTTTCTGTGGGGAGGTGGGAAACTGGAACTGGCTTGAGGAGTCTGGTGGGGCGCCGCTGGACCTACTGAGCTCGGGTGAGATTGTTCCTTGTTTTTGATTTTTATAATTCGATTTTAAAATTTAAATTAATTTAGTTGTCTTTTTTTTATTTGCTGATTTGTAAAATTACCACTAACCGCTTATCATGGGTTAGTTCAGTCCCCTAAAGTTCAGTCAAAATTCTTTTTTTTACCTTTATGCTGCGTCAAGATGAGGAAAAACAACAAAGAGTGCACAAGCAAAGATTGCTTAAAACATTCAGGACTGATAAATTGGATTAGATGTGATTGTTGTTCTAGTTGGTATCATATCAGTTGTGTAAATATTTCTCTTAGCGACTCTAAGAAAACCCAATGGTTTCAGTGTCCTTTATGCGTTGATGTAAAATCTGTTAATAAAGCAACAATAGGTAATGATTTAGTGCTAGACAATTATGTTAATACAGCCATCTCAAATGTCCGAGTGTCACTTCCAAAACCCCATCCCCAAGTTTCAAGCCCGCCTCTGAGTGACCTCGAGCAGAGAATAAAGTTAATAAGTAGTAAGCTCGATGATGGAAATGTAAAGGGAGGAATAAGGCTTGCTGCTTCGGATGACAAAATAGCTCCTTTTTCAACTGATAACTATCAAAAATTGTTGTCTAAGCACCCGCAGCGAGCCAAACTTGCAGCTCCAAATCCAGAAAAGTTGGATAGTTTTTTCGTAACCGATTTCGACCTATACAAAGCGATAATGTCCTTTCCAAACGGATCAGCAGCAGGTCCTGATAAAATAGTTCCTCAAATTTTTAAAGATCTTGTTAGTAAGTCGAATGGCAGTGCAGGACTTAATTTTCTGAAATCGCTTACTAAGCTGATAAACCTCATTGGAGATGGCAAAATACCCGAACCACTAAGACCTTTCTTTTTAGGCGCAAAGCTTATCGCCCTCATAAAGATAGACGAAGGGTTGAGACCGATTGCCATAGGCCGTATCGCGTCTAAATGCGCTGGAAGCAAGGCCCTCTCCGAGCGACAAAATTTATTCGGAAACGTACAGGTAGGATGCGGTACCAAACGAGGAGCAAAAATAGCTGCGCATTCGTTTCGAAACCTAATTGAACGCGACGACAATCCAAAATGCACTGTTCTTTTAAAACTAGATTTTAAGAATGCCTTTAACTCTTTAAACAGAGAAACAATGCTGAATCATGTCTATTCAAATCGCCCCGAATTGTATAATTACACCCATTGCGCGTATGGTAAACCTAGTTACCTTTTTTACGGAAGCTCTGTCATAATGTCAGAAGACGGAACTCAGCAAGGTGATCCTGAAGCCCCACCCCTTTTTGCAGAAACAATTCATACACTAGTCAAACAGTTGGAGTCGAAAATTAACATCTGGTATTTAGATGATGGGGATTTAGCCGACGACTATAAGGTAGTACTCCGGGACCTTAAAAGCATTCTGAAATCGGAACAAATTTACGGCCTGAGCTTAAACACTGAGAAGTGTGAACTTTGTTTTTTGGGAACGACTACTAGTACACAGTATAATTCAATTTTAACACAATTTCGAAAAATATGCCCCAAAATAAAAATAAAAACAAAAGAAGTACTCCCCATTTTAGGATCTCCAATCGGCGAACTTTGCCGAAAAGAATTGCTCGACGAAAAAATTAAGGAGCTTGAAAAAATCTCGGTTGTCATTGACAAACTAGACGCCCATTATGGTTTTTACCTCCTGAAAAATTGCTTTAGCATGCCAAAACTCCTATATTTTTTGCGTACAAGCCCTTGTTTTTTGCAAAATGATTTTTTGGAACGCTACGATAAATTACTAAGAAATTCGTTATGCAAGGTCACTAACGTGAAAATGGATGATAACCAGTTTTTACAAGCAGTTCTCCCGGCAGCCAAAGGTGGCTTGGGCGTTTCTTCCGCTCGTCTACTCGCTTTACCCGCTTTCTTAGCCTCAGCAGTAGGAGCAAAAGATGCCTTGAGCGAAATCTTTGGTTTGGAGCATGTGGATGGAACCTATGATGATGCGCTTAAACGGTGGTTTGACCTTGGAAAAATTGAAATGGCTCCGGAAAATGAAATCCAAAAAAATTGGACGGAGCCAATTTTTGACAGCGAAATTGCAGACTTGATTTTACGACTCGAACCAACGGACGTAAAAAGGTTCAACGCGTTCCAAGATAGACTTGGCTCCCAATGGTTGAACGTCATCCCGTGCAAAAATTTAAGGTTAAAACTGTCGAACCAACAACTCAGAATTGCGATAGGACTTCGATTAGGATCAAAAATATGCAAACGGCATAAATGCGTGTGCGGAAAAGACGTTACCGAGGATGGTTGGCATGGTCTTTCTTGCCTCAAAAGTGCAGGGAGATTCTCTAGGCATTCAAACCTGAATGCCCTTATAAAGCAGAGTCTATCATCTACTCACATTCCGTCTGTTTTAGAACCACGACACCTTGTGCCATTCTGCCAGATGACACAGCATAACCTTCCCGCGACAGAAAAAAAAAGTGACTAAAGGCCTTATGAACAAAAAAGTGTTGCGACGGAGGGTCAGAATGTTCTAGAATTTTTATTTTTAAAATTTCGATTGGAAGAAGAACATTTCTGAGAAATAGAAAAAAGACGGCCATTTTGAATAAAAAAGACGAAAATCAGAACCACGATATAGATTGTGAAGAACAGTTGTATCAGAGACAGAAAAACACGGAGCCTCTTATCGTGGCAAGAACACACGATAAGGACCTTAGCGACAGATATTTGTGGAGACGGAGGCTTCAGTGGGGGGAAGAGAAATACCACGGAACCCTCCCGGGACACGAAATATAGGAGATAAGAGTGTTATCTCAAGAAAATCACGGGAGCGGATGCTTGGTCCCCCAGAGACTGTTATATGTGAAAGGACTGTGAAAACTGACTATAACAGCTGCTGTAATGTCCTAGATCTTAATAAACACCGTTATTATTTAATATTTCAGAGCATGAGTAGATAGAAAAAGGAAAGGGTCAATCCATCTCCAATGGATTTAATATAAAACTGTCACACAAAAAATAATAAAATAGGTTGTTCGAGCCGTGTTTTTAATGACAATCACAAAGTCTGAGGATCCGAGACTCAGCTATGTGGTTGTGTTCGCATATAAACGAAAGCTGATCAAAAGTCGTTTGACTGATGGCCTAAAAATGGTAACTTTTTACTTTGCCCTAGACAGACCAGAAAATCAACTGGCAAGGTCGAGACGGTGAAAAACGAGTAGAATTAAGGTAACTGACGCCTGCCAGTCGTTAATAGGTACTTTTTCTACGCTCCGTCGCTGTGTGATATTTGGGCGAATGTTACATAGACGTTTTTATGGCGCTCCTGGGTGGGCCTGTTAAAGGCATGAAACCATCATGATCAGCAAGCGTTTCAGCGACGTACCCTCCGCTCCGGGCGTAAGCCCGAGTTAGAGGCCTTAATGACCGTTGTTGTACTAGGGGGAAGGTGCGTACCCTCCGTCTAGTGCAATTTAGCTTTTTAACTTAGTTAACACCGAAAATTCCGGGGGCCGGAGGGTTAGGTGGGAAATCTAGAGCCCGCTTGTCCTGAGGTCCCAGGACCAAAAACAATTAAAGAGAAAGCGTAAAACCAAACAAAAATAGTGTATAACCAAGAAAAAGCCAAAAACAAATTTATTTAAAAACAAAAAAGTACAAAAAACAGTAAAAAAATCCAAAAAAGACCAAAAACAGTAAAAAACATAAAGTGACAGTTTATATGTTATTTCCGGACGAGATGTGATCTGACCTTCCTATTTGTTGTTGTTTCAGATTGATTTATATCGTTTCTGATAGAGAGATTGTGTGTTTTGGTGAAGGGTTGGGTACCCTCCCTCGAGTGTAATTTGAGTGTTTAAGCACGTTAATGGTGATTTTGCCGGTGACCGGAGGGTAGAATGGCAGGCTGATCAACGTGTTCCACACTCAACAGGGACATCAAGGACAACATCCGCAACGACTGTTGGGTATCGTTGAAGCAATTTTAGTATCGTTCGGGTATTATTTCCTTAAAACTTAAGTGGTGGGGGGCACGATTGGCGCGGTCCGATTGTACCCTCCATCGATTACAAATTTCCGAGTTAAGGGTCTTAATTCGGATATTTTGGTGCAAAGGAGGTTGTAGTACTATTTATTAACGACTATTTATAGATTATTGTCCTTACTATATATTACTTATCTCCTATTTAGACCCAAGAAACACCCATTTTTTTGTCGAAAATTACCAATTTTCGACCAAACTGTAGACCCCCAAAATTTCGGATATCCGAGCTTTTCCGATAGGCAAAAAGCTTTTATATAGAGAGTAGCCCCGTAGTTCGATCCCCTTTATTAAAGAAACCGCGTGAGCAAAGATTCAGTGGAAGTTAGAAAAACGAGAATTTTTCGACCAAAATTTTGATAATTTTCTGTATTTTGTCAATCTGTTTTGGGGATCGAGTTTTTGAGTTTTTAGAGTTCGAGCAATAAAATTTTTTGCGTTAGGAGCGTGCTAGCATAACGTGCTCGGTTACTAGAGAAATTTTTGGGTAACCCTCCGAGTAGCTCCGTGGATAGAGCTAACGACTTAAGGTTTGGAAAAGGAAGGAATCGGAGGGTCCAAATTTGATAGTTTTTGGCCAAATTTTTGTTTTTAAACCAATTTTGGTCCGGTTTTTTGCATTATTCCAGTGCCGTACAGGGCTACTACGCTCATTTCAAGTATTTTTAGGCACTTTCGACCGGAATTGCGAAAAAAGTCTTTCAGATCCTATACAGGTGGTGAAAAAGGCCATTTTGACGAACGCGTTTTTGGCGATTTCTCAAAGACTAGTTATCCGATCGGGATAATTTTGGTACCATAAGTCGACGTTTTTGACCACTTTTCCGAATCGCAACCGTTTTTGGGTTGATTATTTCGGAAAAGAAAAATTCTTTAGAATTTGTTGGTTCGGAGGGTCCAAGTAACGGGCAACCCTCCGAGCGGCAGAAAATTTTATCAAAACATCTTTTTATTCAACTGGGAAGGTTGACCGTGTCAGCCAACCTAGTTTTAAGTCAGGTAGACCGCTTTCAGAGGCTTTACTGCGGTGATTTAACCCTTTTTCTTGATTTTGGGGGAACCCTCCGAAGTGACCCTCCGGAGTCAGCTAAACCCTTTAGCAACCCTCCTTAGTGGAAAATTTCCACGAGATCACCCTAAGAAGTTGAAACAGCTCCCCCTAGAACCCTTAGCTTATTTTGACGCTTTTTGAAGCTAGTAGGAGAACCTTCCAAGTGAGATCAGAAAATTTGAAAATTTTGGAGGTACCCTCCGAAGTGACCCTCCGGAGCGTATTAAGCATCTTATTGACCCTCCTTAGTAAATTTAGGGGGACCCTCCGAAGTAACTTGGGTGATTAAGATACCCTCCTAAGTAACTTGAGTGATTGAAGTACCCTCCGAGGTAACCCTCCGGAGTGTCTTAAACCTTCTAGCGACCCTCCTTGTAAGAGACTTGAGTAGACCTTCTGTGGCAATTTGGGAAACGGAAAATATCCATTTAATTAGGATCATATTAGGATATTAGGCGTGCTTATCAGGGTCATAAAAACCCATTCTGACCCGGAAATTCGTGATCAACTTTGGATTCTATATTGGGTGTATTAGAAGTACCCGAACAAGATTTTTTTTGATTGTGATTTTGGTTGAGTGGTTGCCTTGAGCTACTTAATAGGAAAGTTCGGGCAATCCGGGAACAAATAAAGGAAGACCTCGGTGGGTGTATTAAGCAAATACACACCCACTTGAGAAGAAAAATTGTTCCCTACTCTCGTGCACTTGGAGCAGTCCGAGTGTGGGAGAGCTTTTTCATAGACTTGACGAATTTTCGACCAAGAGGTTGCCTTGAGCTACTTAGTAGGACACCCAAAAGAAGACCTCGGTGGGTGTATTAGGCAAATACACACCCACTTGAGAAGACTGTGTCCTGGGCTTCGTTCTTTCGGATCGTTCCGATTGGGGGAAGTCTTTTTCTTTAAGACTAAGTTTTATTTATCTATTTCTGAATCATCACTGCTTTTTATCGAAGATTGTTTAATTTTAACAAAGCAGTGACTTGATAAATTGTGTGGCGATAAATTGATACTGACAAAAGGTCGCTGTCACCTGTAGGATATTCTTATCTGATTATCGATTGTGTTTTGTGTACCGATTATATCTTGTGGAAACTTAGTGTTACTGTTATATTATACAACCGGGTTGAGTTAGCATTATATCAATACTGGGTAGACCCTGTGTGTAACTTTAGCTGAGTTACTAGTTTAGTCGTGAGAGATCGAAGAGACATTTTGATACTGACGGAATCGAGTAGGCAGCGTTAAGTGATTCAACTAAAACTTGTTTGTGGTGCGTTTGCGTTGCCATCAAATTACGAATATTTTCATTTTGTATAAAACTATGCAGCGCAGGGACTCGTTAGGATCCACTACTAAAATTCCCAGGCTAAGCAAGGGAAGCACGCGGAAGTTTAGAACTAGGCGTAGCCAAACCTCGTTTAGCAGCGCTTCCGACGCGTTTGCTGAAGACGAATCGACTAAAGGTCAACCTGATCTTTCAGTGATCGAAATGAAACTAAGGAGCGAGAAAAACCTTGATGGCAATCAAGGGCGGAGCGCCGAGGCCGAGCCTGCGAGCGAAACGCCGGTGGATCCCTTTGACGAAGGGGAGCGAACGCTCATTCGACCCGACTTTGAGCCAGACGAGGTCCTCGAACGGGAGGAAGCCGAGAGGACAGAGGAGACCTCGGAGCGTCCCGAGGTCGAACCTCGGGAGGAAGTGTTGTACAGAGGAATGTTCAAATCAGAGACTAAGAGCTATAAATGGAGAAAGGAACCTTCACATCTGACAAGTGCACACTCATCCTTGGCCAAACAGAGTAACAACGCGATGATGTCGAGTATGAGTCCGGGTGAAGAGCAGACGTTCACGAAGGCCAAGAAGAGTTGGAAGTCCTTGTACGACGAACGCATGGCGTCACTACCAACTCTAGGTTTGACTTCCAGTGATGACTACCCGGAGATAACCCATCCGGATGTGAACTTCACACCGTGCCCAAGGAATGATATGAGCAGGAAGGCGTCATCAACCTCGCCGACCATGCCCATGTCAGATGGGATAACGATGGGAGCGTCGTCAACCTTCGACAGATTAATGACGTCGATGAGCAAGCTAAGAGGCGGTGCGTCATCAAGCACCAGGCTGCAGCCGCCGTTGACCTCTTCTTCGCTGGGACTAACCCCGTCATTTGGGGCCACTGGCGACATAAGTGACATGTTCGCTGGCGTAATGAATGGTCTGGATGAACTGAGACGGGACATGACTAAAAGAATAGATCAGGTGGATGAGAGAGCTCACAAGGGTCAAGAGAATCTGAGAGACGAGCTAACGCACGTGAAGTCGCAGGCGAGGTTTGATCAGGCTCAATTGATTCATAACACCGATCAATGCCTGGCTGAGAGCCTGGCACAGGCAAACAAAGAGTCAGAGGAAAGAGAGGCAAGGATGACAAGAGAGATCGAGCGATTATTGAATGATCATGATAATACCTACGCCCAAACGATGACTGGCCTGGAGAAGAGGTTAGACGCCAAATCTGACTTGATGATGCGGAAGCTTGACGCGATCCTGAATGGTGGGAGTAGTTGGCAGGAGCATTCCAACTCAAGGGAGCGCTCAAGCCATGCGAATGTTGGAGATGGTACGGGCAACAGTGCCAGAGCCCAGCAGGGCTCGAGAACGAACTACGAACATAGAAACAAGGAGCGGCCAAGGGCAGCCCCGCAGAGGCCTGGCTGGACGAATCCAGTACCGCCGGAGGCAGATGCCACCCCGGAGACAAGATTGCCAACCGTGCCACAAGTCAGTTCAGTACCAGATCTGACTACAGTCTCGCAAGACACAACGATGTATGCCTCGATGTTTGAGCCTCTGAACAGATCTCTTGAAACATTCATCACCAAGCTCTCGAAGTCAACCGAGAGAGGAGAGAGGTCAAGAAGAACTCTGAAAAAGCCGAAGTCATATAAAGACGAGTCAGACGGCTGCATTGATACTTGGATAGAGGTGATGAAGTTACACTTTGAGGAAGAGAATCTCTCCAAGAAACAAGAGTGCAGCGCGCTGACGAGCAACCTGGAGGTTACTGCATTAAATTGTGTAATGGCGAAAAGAGCCAATGAGAGAGACAGCGCTCGCAAGATATTCGACATCCTGCTGAATCGTTTCGGCTCTGGAGTACAAGGGCACCAGGCCATGGTGAAGTTCGAGAAGAGGCGTCAGAGAGATGAAGAATCAATCGATAAATTCTTGGACGACCTTGAATTGCTCAGGAGGAGAAGCAACCCGGATGAGAGAATATCCGAGCGAAACTTGGCGATTGCTTCGAAGTTTATGAATGGAGTAAGGAGTGAGGAGCTGAAGACGATGTTGGCCACTCACTTCACCCTGTCGCTTGACCAGGTACCCACGCCCGACGACTTGCGTATGAAGTCACGCGAGTATTTACTCATAAAACCGAGGGCGCAAAACCGTTACAGCAATTATGGCAACTATAGCGGGACAAACACTGGTGCGAATTCCAGTTGGTACAAACCTCGCGATGACATGGACAAGAGGAGGTCGTGCGCGAATTGTGGTTCGATGGACCATCACGTTTCTGCGTGTTCTGCATACAAACAGAACATGAAGGCCATAGGCCACTTTCTTGAGGACGCCGACGCGACCGACGAGGATCATGAGGAGTACGTCAGGGGGCTCATCATGAAATATGGTCCGAGGTGTTTCTTCTGTAATTTGGAGGGACACTTCAAGTCGGATTGTACTCAATTTTGGGACGCAGTAGCGGACGCGAAACATCCCCGCCACGAAGAGGCGCTTTCGGGTGTCAAGGCCAGTCGAGCACGTCTGATGAACGAGGCTGAATCTCGGAGAAAGGAAACGACACCGAGCACCTTTGCGACCAAAAAGGTTAAAACATGGCCTGAAGAGGTGGTAGCCTCGAACCTCGAAGCAGAGTCGTCTAGTCCACTCAAGGTGGATTACGGCCTGGCGGCAAGGACAGCGCTGCAGAATGTCAAACAGGACCTTGCCACGAAAGAAGTGGAGCAATGGGTAAGGTCGGAGCTGGAGAGCACAGATCTTCGGGAAAGTCTTAATGTCCTGAGTAAGACGACAAGAGCAGAAGATGAAAAAGAGCCCAAGAAACAGGGACTAAAACTGAACGTTATATCTGGCAAGACTTTCGGCATGACGAAGGCAGGGACCAAAATAATGTCTATCATCTCAGTCGCAGGGCACCAGGTGGTCAAGAACCTGAGCGAGCCATCCGAGATTACACTGGTCCACCTGGACATCTATGCCGACTACCTGAAGGAGAAGGATCCCAAACTGGACTCCAGGGCAGTGCGAGCGCTGCTCACAACGGGAGGTCCGAGGCTGATGAAAGTGGACGGACATTATATCGATGTCCATGGCCCTTACCCGATTCTGATGAACGTGGATGACATCAATATCTACACGAAAGCTCACATAACTGATGCGAACGATCAGGTTGGCCGGATATACATTGTTCAAGAGGAGCTGAAGGTCAGACGAATCGGACACAACGCGATGCTCGAACAAGATGCTGTGCATATTGGTTGCGAGGCAGATCTGGCCGCACACGTTCTGGACGTGCAAGGCAGACAACTTTCAGTAAAGGGACTGCTAGACACGGGAGCAGTAGTTAGTGTCATGCCAGTCAATACTTGGACCGACATGGGTTTTGATAGGTCGGATCTCATACCGACAAAAATCAGGTTGGCAGCTGCCAATCAGGGAGTGATCTATGTCGCCGGACGAACTCCGATCATCTCACTGCAGCTCGGAGGGAGACATCTTTGGATGAGCTTCCTAGTAGTAGAGAATTTGGATGAATCCGACCAGTTCATCCTAGGAAGGGATTTCGTTCGCAACTTTGACGTCACGATCGATCTCAATGACGGATTGATTAGGATCAAGGATCCTGAAAGAAAGTATGAGAAAAGACCCCTTAATAAGATTTTAATTAATCAGGCCAAGGTGCCGATTTTTCTGGATCGAAAAGTTAGATTAAAACCGAACCAAGCCGTAGTAGCGACGTTTAGGATGAGGAACTTGAATGAACTCAGCAATGACAGACAGGTGTGTCTGGTACCAAATCCAAACAGTAAAAGCTCGGCTATTTTAGGAAGAAGCTTCTCACTCACTCAGAGCGGACTGTGTGTGAGTGTGTTATTGAACACAGAAGCAACAACAGTGACAATACAGAGGGGAAAGAAACTTGGCTACGCTTTGCCTCTGAACACAGACTTTCTTAGTGTGGAGAACTTGAAGAAGTTTGACGTAACTAAATGTCCATTACATGCGAACCAAGAATGTATAATGAAAAGAGTAATTGAATTGAAATCTTCTAGGAAATTGTTTTCAATGAAGTCGGAAACAGATGATGGGCTGTCTAGTTGTTCCAACTTTCCTGAGAGGCCGACGGAAGCAGAGTTAGCAGCGAATAGGCCTGTCCTACCTGAGATAGAACATCTGAAGGGTAAAATATCTGACAAGGAACTAGATTCGCTCAGGGCGGTGCTAGATCGGAACGCAGACGTTTTTTCAAAGCATAAGGCCGATATAGGTTGTTGCAATTTTGTAGAGCACGAGATTGAGATAGAAGAGGGCTCGGTACCTCATAGGGAAGGGGCGAGAAGAATGACCCCAAATAAGTCAGAAGCGTGTAGGAAGGAAATTGAAATGTTAATGGAGTACGACATGATTGAGCCGTCGAAGTCCCCATGGGCTTGTGGCGTGGTCATGGCGAAAAAGAAAGGGGGGCAACTCAGGTTTTGTTGTGATTTCCGTTATCTGAACGCAGTGACTATAAAGGACGCATACCCGATTCCCCGCATCGATGAGAGCCTATCCAAGCTGGGAGACGCTAAGTTCTTCACGACGTTGGATTTGGGCTCCGCATTCTGGCAAGTGCCACTCAGAAAGCAAGATCGAGAGAAAACAGGTTTCGCGTGTGAGCTGGGAATGTTCCAGTGGAAGAGGATGCCATTCGGATTGTGCAACGCGACGGCCACATTCCAGCGACTGATGGCCCAGGCACTCACGAGCGTCACTAAGAAATACGGGAATCTCATTATGTGTTATGTCGATGATGTCGTGATTGCAACACCAACCTTAGAAGACCACATAGAAAGGTTGGAGGAGGTGTTTTCTTGCATGAAGCAGGCGGGTCTGAAATGCAAACCCTCTAAGTGTGAAATCCTCAGGGATTCCATAAAGTATCTGGGCCGCCTGGTTGACAAAAATGGAGTGAGACCAGATCCCGAAGCGGTTGAAGCAGTGCTGACCTGGAAGGCACCTAAGACAGATACACAGCTGATGAGTTTTCTGGGATTCGCAAATTATTATCGAGAGTTCATCAAGGGGTATGCTGACAAGATATACCCCATGCAGAAGCTGATGAGAAACAAGGGCAAAAAGTTCACCTGGACTGATGAGGCACAAGTTTCATTTGAAAACATCAAGCGTGAACTTTGCGAGGCACCGGTCCTCGGCATGCCAACAGAGAAGGGAATGTTCGTGCTGGACACGGATGCATCAGTGGTTGCGATATCGGGCATACTTCACCAGGAGCAGGAGTGGAACGGGAGAACGGTTCTTCGTCCGATAGCCTACGGGAGTAAAGTCCTGAGTGATACTGAAATGAAGTACGGCGCACCAAAAGCGGAGATGTTTGCGGTGATCACTTTCGTGGAAAAATACAGGGCCTACTTGGGGAGTGCTCCCTTCAAGTTACGTGTGGATAATCGTGCCCTTGCCTGGCTGAAAACCTATTCGATGGACCAAAGCTATATTGGTCGTTGGATTGTGCGCCTGGATGGATACCACATGATCATAGAGCACCGTACCCGTGACAAGCACCAGAACGCAGATAGCCTCAGTAAAAAGACAGAATTTTATGAGCGCCTCGAGGAGAAGCAGGCTAACCAATCAGAGATCAAGGACGGGTTTTCCTTTCTGGACAAAGAAACCTACGACAAGCTGCCACTTACTAGGTGGTTAGACAAGTCAGGACATCCTATACCTGGACACCCTGACCTTCCAGTGGAGACGGCCGCGGAGATAAAGCTTTTAGCCAGAGGCGAGCCTTTTCCGTTGGACCTGCTAGTCCGATCCAACTTGGTACAGCAAGAACTGACCAGGCTGGGTATAAACAGCATCGCTTTATTGAATAAGACGGTGAACGTGGCGCCGGACGTCATGGGAAAACTCCGTGACTTGTTGGATAGGGAAGTGGATAGGCATGATCGTGAATGGATGGAGACCATGCAGAGGTTGACTGTCACCGAGAGAACAGAGAAGAGGCCAGTGTCCATTCGCAGCCGAGGCGTTGAACGGGATTGCAGGTCGATCGTCAACCAGCTGGTGACCTCGATGCCGAAAGAAGTATTGTTGAGAACTTCGTTCTCTGAATATGGAACATCGAATCAAAACCAAGCTACTGAGGAAGTCAGGATCAGGTCGAAAGCTAGCTTCACGAGGAGAGTGCACTTCACGGATGCAAAGGAGGAATACGAGCCAAGCCCAGATTGTTCGTCCGTGGACGAGACAATGTCCGGGGAGTCTGACACCTTCGAGCCAGTCAAGGACGACTTGTCTGAGGAGACAGACACCTGTGAGCCCGTGCAGGACAACTTGTCCGGGGAGAGGTTGACTAGACCACCTAGGGGCAGAATTCTGTCCGGGGAGTCGGGTTCAAAGCGACCAATGGACAGAGTTTTGTCCGGGGAGTCGAGAAACATCTCAGACAACTTGGGATATGATGTTGGAGAATCAGTTGACTCAAGTGTTGACTCGGGACCCCAGTCCTGGGACAACACGTCTGAAACAACTTCCAATTCCGATGTGTCAGAGATCGCAATCCACTCCTTGTTGGTAGACTGGAAGCAGCGTGGGCTGGACCGAGAAACACATCAGGATCCAGACAGGGACAGATACACCTCAGATGAAGAGGGCACTGTGATAGACAATGCCGCGGACGAGCTCGAGCTGATAGCAGTTTCAAAACGCCCAACCAGATTGCTGCCACATGGTACGGTCGTCCGTACCAATCTGGAACCATCTGTGCAAGAAGCGACGCCTTTGAAAAAGATATGGTGTGTCAAGTTGATGGACGATGCTCATGCTCCGGAGATAATGAGTGGGCAGATGAACGTGGTGAAGACGTATTTGAAAGCCAGGTACAGGCTGTCGGATCTCCTGAGGGCTCAACGAAATGATAGAATGACGAGCAGTCTGAAAAGATGGATCGAGAATGGAGCACCTGACAAGGGAGACTTAGAAGAAGACAGCTACAAAATCCTGAAGCAATTTTACCTGAAGAGGAAAGACTTGTTGTACCTGAATAAGGACGGAATCGTAGCCTGTAAGCGCAAGGAGGAGGACAAGGTCCTTTATAAATACAATTCAATAGTGTTACCACAGTTGTACCAGACTGAATTGCTCTTTCGCTCACATGATCAGATGGGACATCAAGGCGTGGACAAAGTGTATAACAGGATACAAAAACGATTCGAATGGCCGGGATTGAAGAAGGCTTGTGAGAAATGGATAGCCGCATGCCTGTCTTGTCAACAGGCAAAGGATCCCAGGAAACTAAGGTTCCCCCTACAGTCAATAGAATCGTCAGGTTTCAACGAAGTGGTGCAAATTGATCATCAGAAAATCTGCATGACAGCAACGGGCTATAATCAGGTGCTGGTAATGATCGACCATTTTACAAAGTATGCGGAGGCAGCACCCTGCATGACAGCATCGGCAGAAGAAACATGCGATCATTTGATAAACGTGTGGATAGCAAGGCATGGCTGCCCCATCACGTTCCAATCGGACAATGGCAAAGCATTCGTAGGTGATCTCACCAAAGAGTTAATGAAAAGGTCGCAGGTAGCGCAGGCCCACTCGACCACTTATCACCCGCAAACGAATGGCCTAGTCGAGAGGCAGAATCGCACACTGGTATCCATGTTGAGAGTCTACTGCTCACGCTATATGGATGACTGGGACAAGCACTTGCCGCAAGTGATGGGTGCTTACAACAGCACGGATTATTCCACCACGGGAATAAGCCCACATATGATGCTGACGGGTCACGAAAAAGCACTCCCATTAACGTTCTTCTACCCTGAATATGAAGGGAAGAGGACAGCACCGCAAACGTACGTGCGGGACGTTATTAGAAGACAGCAGGACCTTAATGACTTATGCAGGAGGAATACGCAACAGGCGCAAATTAGACAAAAAAGGAGGTTTGATAAAAGAACAGCCGATGCAAAAGCCTACTCAGTTGGCGATTACGTCTGGGTGTTCCAGGAAGTGGTTCCACCAAAAGGAACCAAGAAACTATTAAAGAAATGGCGTGGTCCATTTCAGATAACAGAGGTGCATCAAGGAGGTCGTTTTTATCGGCTGAGCACTGGAAGAGCGGCTCATTACGAGAATATCAAACCGCACAATGCCTCGTCAGAGGATTGGTGCATCCCAGCGGACATGCAAGAGGGAGACTATTTAATTGTGGATCCTGCTTGTGAAGTGAATGAGAGGGGTACTCGCGACAAGAACGACGGGAACGAGGTGGTGGACGATTGCGATCTACCACTGGATCTCGAGTTGACTGAGCGAGTAGAGGTGGACGATGAAACTCTACCCTATGCCGAAGAAAACTGGGATTGCCCGGAACAAACCGAAATTGACAAAGGAATACAGCCTGACTTTCCTCTCACCATGGAAACACGCCAAAGCAAGAAAGGAAAAAACCAGAAGAAATACAATCCGTATGGCGAGGACTTCGTTGTAGATCGGATAGTAGTGAGTGATGTCATAGACTCGCTGGTGGGGCTGGACGAAGTAGCGATGCTAGAAGAAATCGACCTTGTGAACGATATGGATCAAGATTGGATCGACGATCGATCAGAACCGGAAGTGGAGTTCGAACCAGAAGCGGAACAGACTCATGAGCAAGAACTAACAAACTTGCGCGTGCTCGAATGGCTCCACGATCTGCCGACAGATCCAAAAGAGACGATCCTGACGATTCAGGACGTCGATAGAGACGGCGTCAAATACATCAGTCATGACAATACCGAGTCCAACTGGGTCGCCCCAGATGGTCCTCTACGTGGTCCACAATCCAACCTCGGTCTCCTAGACTTTGGGCGATCGATGGGGACGTCGATGGATATTTTTGTCCGGGGAGTGGGGGTAGGACTCACCCACACCGAAAATCTCATAATAAAAAAATTGAAATCGGCAAGGGAAACCGGAGAACTAGAGACAGAGGGCGAGAATGCTAAGAAACCACCTTTTGGACGAATCTTTGAATCGTATTTTGATCTCCCGAACCACTATTCGAACAATATCGTTATAACGGACAGCGATTTCATACTCACGGAACGCACGTGCGCCATAGCGATAACTGCGGACGTAAGCTTCAAAACAGCACTAGCGGCCGACTTTAAAAGAGAGTACAAGAATATCGAGTTTTTGTGGAAACAGAGGCCGGGTGTAGGAGGAATGATAGCGTTGCCCCCTGTTGCATCACAGATACCAGGGAAATATTTGTGTTTTTTGGTTACGAAAGCTACTGATAGGCAACATGTGAATCCGGAGAGCTTGGTATTGGCCTTGACTCGACTTAGGGATTTCCTGGTTGAGAGAGGTGTGACCTCTCTCTCGTTGCCAGTATACGATCCTAATAGGGGAAAGCTACACCCTAGAGAGTTGTACGCTCTTGTGCATGTGATATTTTCAGAGACTGACATAGAAGTTTACTTACATAAAAAATACTATCTGAGTATATGCTAAGGATTGCGCTCGGCGATAAGTGGTTTTTGTTAAGTTGCTCGATAAGAATTAGAGTCAAGTTTTAGGTTAGGTTTTAGGTACAGTATTAGGGATTAGGTTTTTATATGATAGTATAGGTGTGTGATGTTTATGTGTTTATGTTATGTTATTGTTATGATATGTTTTATGTTTGTGTCATCAAGGTGACAGCGCTTATTCGTGCTACTCTGACAAAGATAA
Source organism: Symsagittifera roscoffensis (assembly GCF_963678635.1). NCBI lineage: Eukaryota > Metazoa > Xenacoelomorpha > Acoela > Convolutidae > Symsagittifera > Symsagittifera roscoffensis. Next base: position 1,870,944 of record NC_087069.1, read on the forward strand.
AGGTGGACGATCCACCTTGGTGCTAAATTTTAAATCAGAATTGTGAAGAGAATTTCAATAGAGAGTTTTAAAGAATTGATTGATGTTGCATCCAAAAATGATGGTTCAAAGTCGCGACCTGTTTTTTAGATCTTGATTGATCGAAAATTGTTTACTGAACACTGAATCAGAGGAGACAGAAAGAAATTACACGACACGACAAGAAGAATCAACACGACAAGAAATGGGTGACACGAACGAACTCATGGAATTCCTCTCAGCGAGTCTAGGAGCGACTCTAGACGAGATCTATCAGCGGCTGATCGATTGTGATTTTACACGAGAAGACCCGGGGTTGGCGATGTTTGTGGTCGCACTCCTCAATGCACTGGGAAGAGAGGGTCGAGGGAATCGCCCTACAGAAGTCGTGTTGATGTTGGCCTTTGGTGAGTCCGGGACCGCCGAGAGAGGCCGAAACCGATTGATGAGATGGAGGCGCGGAGAGATGTCTGGCCACGACCTGGCTCGTGAGCCAGGACTAGGTGAGCAAAGGGACCACCGGCTAGATGAGATGCCCTTGCCCGTCCAACCTGCGCAGCCACTCATTGGAGCGAAGAGACAACGTGATGGGCCAGGCCCGTCACACTCTGTCGACTCTCCAACAGCTGCTTCTCCCCTAAAGAGAGTGAGAGTGAGCGAGATAGAGATCCAGACGTCGGAGACGATTGAGACACTGGAGAAGAAGGAGAGAGATCAGAGTGAGCTGTGTGCCAAACTTCAGGAGTACAGGGCCATAGCTCGGGAGAGAGACGAATGGAAAAAGAAATTTGAAGATCTGCAGGTGGCCTACAAGGAGGATGTTGTTGGGAGTCACATCTCCCATCACTGCCCCTCGTATTGGAGCAGCTCGTGACGCAGAGAAGAGAATGCTGAAGTGGAGTGGAGGGATGGAGCCGCGCTTCATCAGCTGGAACGTTGCTGCCGCGCATACGTTCGACTTCTCATTTCCCGATGCCTGGAGCAGGAAAAAGATCAAAGCACTACCCTCCAGGAGACCAGAGGTCTCGGCTGAAACGTGGAACGAAGTATATTCTTCCGCGGATGACTTATCGAGACTGAAATGGTCAGGAGAAGCGAAAGTGGTGATGCTGGAGGTGGCAAGGGAGAACTGTGCCGGAATCGGTCCACATGGGAGATCCGGCAGGGGGTTATGTGGAGATGTTGAAAGCGAGGAACTCCGCGAGAGGGCACCTGATGGCTTGGAGTGAAAAGCGGGCCATGCAAGAATATCTGAAAGGGCTTACGGAGAACTCTAACTTCAATCGAAGAGAGTATGGCACAGTGATGTCATCAGAAGCGAATGAAATTGGATTGGAAAAACTGCTAGAGATTTCTTGGAGGGCGGCCCTCCAGAAATACTTCGATGAGACGATGAATGCACCTGCTACTGTGGCAGCATACCTGGCTCATCCTTGCGTGAGAACTGATCTGCAAGTACGACTGGCTTGGTGCTTGATGGGCATCAAAAAGGCGGAGTATGAAGCCAGTAATGACTCGAAATCACGAGAACAGGAGCTAGAGTTAATGGAAGCTCTACGAGCATTGATTTCGAAAGACGATTCAGCGATAGCATGGGCTAAGCGTAAGGATGCCCTTTGCTTTGTCAGGTTCGTGGTGGATCGCATCCCCACTCCTGTGTTGGGAGAATGTATAAAGATCATTCGGCAAAAGGGAGTTGATTGCGAAAGGAACTTCCTTAGGGCACTCCTAGAGCTATATCAGGACATGCCATTGACCGTGCCAAGCAAGGAGTCGAATGATATGGAAAGCTATCGCAAGTTGGAAGAGGTGAGAAGATACTCCAACAAAGAATTGAGAGTGAGCAGAGACTTGATTGAAGCGGCCAGAGGACAAAAGGAGTTTGCAACACTAGGGAAACTGAAGTCGTTCCAATACGTGTCTGGCATACCGGGGATGGCGTATAATCCCTTCGTGAACGAAGAAGCCAGGGAAGCATACTTCGACTACGAGCAAGTCACAGTGCTCAACTTCTGGGTTGAACGGATTAAGGAAATTGGAATGTTGATGGTGGAACAACCCAAGCTTGGAATTATTTTGGAAGAACGAGTAGTCGAGCCCTCGATTCCCGAGCTAAAAGGGCAAGTGAGTTTTGATTGTGGTTCTTGGGACGGTCCCTTGAAAACCAGTCTAGTAGTGATGTGGGAACTCATGAAACCTTCCTGGTGTCCCCATCCTAACGCAGGCTTGATCTGGGACATGACCGCGGATATCATGTTAGACCGGGATGATGATGCGAGTCTACATGATCTGGCCATGATACAACACCTGCTGGCCATGAGATTGACGAAGAAGAAGAGCAACCCGTCCACGGAGCTGTCCGAGGAAGGTACATCGAGTAATTGGTTGAAGCAAGGCACATGCTTGGCTCAACACAGTGGGATGGAAGGACATGTTTGTAACCTGGGACACTGCCTGATTACGCTAAGCGAGCAGCATCGACAACTGGCACGATTGTACGGAAGATTGAGCATGTCAGATAAGAGTGCCATGGAGTTGGTCGCAGACTGCCATGGGGTGACGGACGTAAACCTGATCACAGCCTTGGGATTTTGCAGCATGACGAGTTCGATAGAATCGCTCGAGCGCTTGGAGCGTGCCCATGAGCTAGTGACGTCCCTCAGCGTGGAAATATTCCCTGGAGCATTACAGACAGAACAAAAGATTGGAGGCTGGCGAGAAGCCCTAGAGAATGAAATGAATCTGAAGGATAGTGAAGCCTATCACAGACCTACTGGTTCAAAATATATGGTGGGTTCAAGCTCAGCGCCGTATTGTAATAGCAAGTATCCTACGCACATGGTGGTGATGGATGCGAGGACGCAACAAGTGTTGGTTGACCAACTTTTCTCTGTGCCAAAGTGCGTGAGGTTGGCCAGAATGTCAGAGAGGTCATATGACTTGTTGGCAAAGATCTTTCGGGCAGTCCCGAAGAGATCCGAAGGCGAGTTGCAAGACGTTGTGGGTGAAGAGTTCATGAGACTGAACGAAGGAAACGTGAGTGAGTTCGAGAAACAGAAAGCGAGTGGAGCGTTACCTACTGAATTCCCCACTATAGAAGAGAAAGACGACCTACATAAAATTCTGATGGAAGTGGAACCGTTGCTGGGAGCCTCAGGGTATCGGACCCGAAGGAACATAGTGAGAACCCATGGGGAGTATCCTTGCCACTGCTTGGCGCAGACGTTGTGGTACCCCAAACGCGGGAATCTGATCCTAGTATGGGACGTGGAGGAGTTGTACTCCACGGGGTTGCCCGATCAGAATCAACAAGTGTCAATCGTGGTGGTTAGCGCCATGCTAGCAGTGAGATGGTTGGAGGCTAACGCGGACACAAGTGAGCAGGAGACGGCCGTGCCGACTCCTGAACAGTTGAGCAACGTTAAAATGAGTCGTGAATTGGATCTTTTCAGAACCACCTGCAAGGTTCTGAGAATACCTAAAGCCATTGAAAGAATATGGTCAAGGCAAAGATTGATGCCTTGGTTCCGTGCAGTGATGACATCTTGGATGTATGAACGCGCGAAGCGTCACATGTCAAGGAATACGGAAGCCTATCAATCTTTCCAGCTAGATATAGGACCAGGAGCCTATAAACGAGCATTCTTGACGCACAGAAACGCGGTCACCACAGCGGTGAAGCGGGTAGCTGGAACGCCTTGTGTTACTGAAGATGAGAAGAAAGAGGTCTTAAGAGCTGACCTAGAACGAAACGTGAGCCTGTGTCTTCACAACAGCTTTTGCAGGAACCGGGAGCAGAAGGTGAATGTGGACTTGCTACCTTGTTGCAAACCGAGGCTGTTGGAACAGGAGGGTTGGGGCACGGCCCGCAACTCTCTGGACATGTTAGAGAAAGTTCTGGAAGACAGTGACGCTGAACATCAGGATGGAGAAATGATGGAATGAAGATGACCGAAGGAGAGAAGAGAAGGAGAAAAAACTTGATTGTCTTTGTGTGTAAAAACTTGAACAAATCAACCAAGTTTTGATTATTGAACTTGTTAAACTTTTTGTTTTGATTTAGTTTGGTCAGACCAAACTTTGAAAATTGTTGCAATTGTTAAAATTGTTGAAATTGTTGATTTTAGTTACTACTATCTATGTATGTATATAAGGAACATAGGTGAGTATATTTACCTATTTATTCACGACTGAAATTTTTAACCTGTGTAAGACACAAATTCACTGTGTGGCGACATGGTAAGTTTGAGTAAACTCGCTCGAGAAGGGTGGGTAACTCAATAACTTTCCTAGCCACAGAGTTTCTTAGTTTTAATATTGAAAGGACCGCATAAATGACTGATTATACTTGGTGAGTGAAGTTAAGTTAATTTTAACGGGTGCGTGGCCGTGCCACGTCCCACTTTTTAATCACAAAGAGCGAAAAGAAGTTTTATAACAAGACGACGTAAGTAGTCAGAAAAGAAATTTTATCTAGGACACTCCTCATGGTGCAAATTTTGTGAAAATGTTGAAAGGCAGTGAGATGTAGTACGATGCCATTTGTGAACACGTAGTGAGTTGAGTTGGAGTAGATAAATTTCAATTTCTTATGCAATTTGTAAGATTGGTTACAGAAAAATGGATACCTACTTGACGATAACCCGGTGTTGTGCGATCAATAGGGACATTGATGGAGACTTGTCCGGGGAGTATGTGCCATTCTGCCAGATGACACAGCATAACCTTCCCGCGACAGAAAAAAAAGTGACTAAAGGCCTTATGAACAGAAAAGTGTTGCGACGGAGGGTCAGAATGTTCTAGAATTTTATTTTTAAAATTTCGATTGGAAGAAGAACATTTCTGAGAAATAGAAAAAAGACGGCCATTTTGAATAAAAAAGACGAAGATCAGAACCACGATATAGATTGTGAAGAACGGTTGTATCAGAGACAGAAAAGTTACGGAGCCTCTTATCGTGGCAAGAACACACGATAAGGACCTTAGCGACAGATATTTGTGGAGACGGAGGCTTCAGTGGGGGGAAGAGAAATACCACGGAACCCTCCCGGGATACGAAATATAGGAGATAAGAGTGTTATCTCAAGAAAATCACGGGAGCGGAGGCTTGGTCCCCCGGAGACTGTTATATGTGAAGGGACTGGGTAAACTAACTATAACAGCTGCTGTAATGTCCTAGATCTTAATTAAACACCGATATTATTTGATATTTCAGGACATGAGTAGATAGAAAAAGGGAAAGGGTCAATCCATCTCCAATGGATTTAATATAAAACTGTCACACAAAAACATATAAAAATAGGTTGTTCGAGCCGTGTTTTTAATGACAATCACGTAGTCTGAGGATCCGAGACTCAGCTATGTGGTTGTGTTCGCATGCAAACGAAAGCTGATCAAAAGTCGTTTGACTGATGGCCTAAAAATGGTAACTTTTTACTTTGCCCTAAACAGACCAGAAAATCAACTGGCAAGGTCGAGACGGTGAAAAACTAGTAGAATTAAGGTAACTGACGCCTGCCAGTCGTTGATAGGTACTTTTTCTACGCTCCGTCGCTGTGTGATATTTGGGCGAATGTTACACAGTCCCCACCAACAACATCCCAAGAACCTCCAACAACACCAACAAATAGTCAAACAAATAGCCCCCAATCATCAACACGCATCTCTTTTCAAGACAATCCATACACATTTGAAGAAAGACACGCACGATTGTCCGAACCACTAGAACCAGTAATTCGCCAAGCATATCTAAGCGAACCACAATACAAACCTGTTTATAAAGTAAACTTCCTCTCCAACAAGATCTTAAGACAGCAAGACACAAAAGTCAAAACCAAAACACGCTCGAACTAAACAGACAAATTATACATCCAAGACGAAATAGATGTTTGCAAACTCCAAGAGTTCAATTCAACATACCTCATTCACCAATAGCAAATCCTATAGACCTCTCCAGTAATACAATTCAAAGTAGTCCCCAGACCCCATCACAACAAAACACATCAAACATCCCATCAGATTACTTAGGTTCAACACCTACATCTGAAAAAATTCAAGAAAATCCTTTAAATCCCCCAGCTGCTACAGAACATCTCCTATATTGGATGTTACAAGCTTTTACTCAAAGTGAACCAAATATAGTGAATGATCCAACAGACGTCTCATCTGACACAACTTTTTCACTACCAGAAAATCTTTTACTCCCTTCAACTCCTTCCATAACTCAAATCTCACAAACATCATTTCCACCAAATTTTCCTACAAATCTTGACGCTAGATATAGAGAAAACTCAACCAACAACATACACCCAGGATTAGATTGGAATACATTCGTAGCACCCCCTCCATTATTTGGACAACATCACAAAAGTAACACATTAAACAACTGGGCACTAAACAAATTACAATATCAACAAGATATCCACAAAGATATACAAGAACATAACATACAAATACTTACTCAGAATAATTTGACACTAAATTTTGAACTCACAGTAAGACTAAATAATATCATTCACCATCCCGTACCCCTAGCCCCCCAAATATAACAGCTCAATCTTTACCTCCCCCATTTATAACCACAGAAATCATCTACAAATACGATAGATTCACAAAAAAGACAATTGGATATATAGTTTTTTTTAATCCATACTCAGGACTATCATACACATGTATCTTCTAAAAATACTAATTTTTAAGATCGTTCTCTTTCTTCATTTCTCAAAACTTGATCATAACAAACCTCCCCCCCCCCCCCCAACAGGACATCAGAATTTACAAGTCACACACTATGATTGTGAAGAAAATGAACAAAAAACATTACATAAATATGCAAAAAATCAAGTCACTCAATGCAAATCCGAACCCCAACGAATAGAAACAACAAATATACTAGCTACATTCTACTCAAAAGCACGAGCTACAACACTAAGACAGCGAACTTTTTCGAAAAGAAAACACATCGTTCTCAAGTCTCAAATGGAAATAAAAATAGACTAGATCATGAATTTTTCTACCAAAGTTATATCGAAAGATTATTACATCTCAGCCCTGACGATTGTAAAAACGAACTTAAATGGTTAAAAATTACAACAAACAGAGGCACAACCAGAAAATTGGTAAGCTTTCAAATTTTTCCAGACTATGCACATAAAGCCAAACCAGGGTCATATAAAACTAGAGGACAAATTTCCCATCCACAGAGCACATAGAAGTTTAACTTACAATCTCCATAATAAAAAATGGATGCCACACATTGAAACAACCCCTCAATTTGTAAAGCGGACACTAAAAATAAAGGATACCAAGAAAAAGTGTTTTTTGATTGGAAAATACATTTTGAAAAAGTACAATTAACACGAAATTTAAAAGACTTCACTATAGTTTTTCAAGGAATAAGACTCTCTTGCAAAAATGACCAAGGATACTGCGATCCCACTACACGAACACAAGAAACAATTGTTTGGTTTCCCGAAGGCACATGTACCACATTTCAGGTAGCAAAAATACACGCTAGAATGATGAAATTTCACCGGAAAAATTTTATTGAATCAACCCCATACGAAGACGTGAACTCTGATCAAATCGGACGAAGTAACTTTAATTTTAGAAACATTCATAATATAGAAAATAAATTGACATGTTTCCAAAATTACTCAGAAACGGAACTTGCATTTAAATATAACAAACCACTTTATAAAACGCAATATTCAAAAATTTTTGGTCGAATACTGACAAGGTTTCGACATGAATACAGGAGAACTAACCATACATTCAATGGCAACACATCACTCAACCAGTGACGAAAATTCCTTCATCCCGTTATACCTTCTTAAAAACACAGGAAACATTGGGGGAAAGTTAAAAACACCAGACAAAGACAGTACACGTTTACAAGAACTATCACTAATGAGCAACACTCATTTTGGCGCAATTCACTATGACATACACCTAGACATGAAATTAGACTATACAATAAGTAGAATTTTTCAAGAAATGTCGTTAGCAGAACTTGAAATACTACATCAATTATGCGAACTTGAAAGAACACGAATTCTACAATCACTTGCACTAGCAGTTTTCAAAATCCCTTAAGCAGGATTTTTTTTATCAGGAAACAGATCAAAATTTATTGACTACGAAGGAAACATACTATGGTAATACACTTGTACCAAAAAGCATCACCTTTTTTTTCAAGACAAAAGATGCTATAAAAGAATCCCAATATTCTATAAAAATAAAGTTTTATTTGTTGATACACTCTCCCAAAGAACTTGTTTTTGGGATACAACAGTCCCATGTGGATCAAAAAACAGCCACAATGTAGTACAACTAAACCCTGACGAAGATAAATACTATCTTCTCACACCATATCCTACACTCATGCAACCCCTCAAAAAATTTTCACCAGAAAGCATTAGAGCTATTGCCGGCAACCCCAATATTGATTCACAATCAATCGGCATATACTCTAAATCAGACATCCAACATCACATTCGAACACAACATTTTCAAGAATTAATCACAAAATTGGACACAATACAACGTCGATCCATAGATCGAAACCTACGCACACTTGCAGAAACAGCAGGCTTTTCAGACATATACGCACAAGACTACAGCGGAGATTTTAAAGTTATAAAAGATTACATTTACTTAAATGCCGAAAAATACAGACCACAAGATATATCACCAACAAATATTTTCAGCTTTGTAATTTTCAAAAACTAATTTCTTGCCTTTCTAAAATGACCCTACTACATCTTAGAAAAATTGACTATCTGATACGCAAAGTTTAACTTTCTTGGATTTCTTTTTTCTTTACATAAAGGAATCTACAATACATGCGCAATACACACACAAATAAACAAACCAGCAAGCGTAGCACGCATACTTTTTGCCGGATTTTTTGGAATATTCTCTACATCAATAAGTAAAGTACGTTTAGACGCTCAAATAAAAAAGTACCATACCAAGCTATCAACAACACCGAACACATATGACGATTGACGACAATGACAACGAATACGAACACAACGCCTACGGCACCACAATTACAAAACCTAAATCATAACCATCCCTTATCATTAGTACCACGAAATTTCAGAAATACAGCCCTGACAGACCTAATATCTTTAAGACCTAATTACCCACAAGCCAAATTCAACACATAATAACCCAACAACCTAATATAGAAGAGACATATGAGCAAATTAAAGAACAACCACATACCAATAACTTTCGTTCTCAGAACAACCATCTTTTTAGCCCACGATGAGCCGCCAAGTTGAATCACTCCATCGCTCAATTTTCTACCCAGCCAACCTTCAAGGCAACCTCCCCGTCATCCCTCTTTTTGCTTTCCCTCCACCTCAATCGCCTCATGATAACACTTCATCCAGCATGGAATCAGACACTAATTCAAACACAACTGGGTATAACACTATTTCCTAATTTAATAACTACGATTTCGAGACCCCCGACGAATTTGACAACTCCGAACCTAGCCCATCTACATTTTCCCAATCTCCTTTTCAACCTCTCCACGCCCAAATCAAATTTGAACCCCTTCTCCTCCCTCTTCTATTTTCTATGTAACACCCACTTATTTCCCCTTGACCAGTGAACCTTCCGACACCAACAGCTCTGCAAATAGACCAATATCTCACGAGGTTGATAATTTCATCACACTTTAACAACAATTACAGCGCGCTCAAACACTAACCATTCACCAACTCTCAAAACCTATAATATCATCCAACCCATCAACCCTAACTCCCTCTTCACGTTATACCACTTCGCAAGGCCAAATTTCCTTGTCCACTCCATCCTCGAGTACAAACCGAGCCTACCAAATCTTTAAAAGAAAATTCCCCAATATCCCATTTCCCTCTAACCCAGGAGCAAGCACAACTTTTGTTAATCATCCATTTCACACTAACACTAAAGAGTTTCTCCAAATTTGTTTATCCTTCTTCACTCCATACACATATTTTCATTCAGGCCCTAATGACGAAAACCCTAATTTTGTTAATCAGCCCGTATTATACCCTACATTCTCATAGACATCATTTTATTACTTTACTAATCCACTATCACTACCATTATTTAGCACCCCCCATGACAACGAACAATGCAGCACTCAACTCTACCTTTTAAAATGGCACTCACACCAAAACAATTTACACAGATGGGTTATAAATACTCACTAATCAGGTTCACCGCTCCCAAAATTAACGAACATTCTGTCGACCAATATGATCATAACATCATAAGACTTAACGAAGACATCTTTCTAAACGACGACCAAATTGCTAACCCACAAAAACAGAAAGATTCTTCATTAAAACACCATATGTTTGCACCCTCAAATTTTAGATAAGAAAAGCGACCACGTCAATTCAACTGCACTCCGTGATATTCAAGCTTATGATTCAGACTTTAACAAATTTAACCTTTTTTCACTAACCTTTCATTTCCTCATACCTACAGAACGCGATTTGCACTCTTCACACGACGTCATGTTACGAACTAAACGAACACACACTTATACTTACTATAAATTCATCCAAGATTCTTACACTCAAAGTACACCAGCACGACATATTCACCATAGATATCAAAACATTAACTCTAAATACACCTCACCATTCTTTCTTATCTTCACTTATTCACTTATTATATGAAGACACTAACCTACAAGGCATCCTCCGCAACTACGATCCCATCACCCAGATGTAAATATTCCGTCCCTAAACCAAAATCTTCATCGCAGACGAATCCCGCCCACTAATCGTCCCACACGAATTCCTACAGCCCGTTGAAATCCCAATCCTAGAAATTATCCATAAAACCAGATATAATCAAAAGTTTAAAACCTCATTCAAAATAAACCTTGTGAACTCTCACCTAGCACTGAAGAGCACATTATCATTAAAGCATTCGAATTGCTTTGACAACTTCTTCAAACTAAGTACATCATCCGTTTGATAGCTAAATTACTAACATCATCAGAGATCATCCACGACGTTTTTCCGCACGGATTCTTCACAGACGAATAAGTAATATGACTTAAATAATTTACTAATAAAATCGAACAAAACTTAACATTTTTTATAAATAGTCTTCACAGGCACGATCATCAATCATCTACAAAAAAGAAAAACGAAACAAAAAACAGACATTTTTTTTCTAGAATCACAAATTTCTATTAACCAATTTCAATTATTGAAGCAGTAAAATTTTCCCCGTAAGAAGCAATTAATTGATATATAAATTCTTTCATTGTAAAAATATTTTTACAATGAAAATAAATTGATAATTTCAACCCCCCAAATCAAGCAGTAATAATAGTAATTTCAAAGTTGTCAATTAATAAACGTTGCCTATAAAATTAAAAGCAGTACTAACCTTTTCAAAGACACTTCTTTATAGTTTAAATATTCACTAGCCCACAATTCTATCCACAATTGCACAGCTCGCCCACGAAGAATTGTTTAAAATTTTGAATTTAAGTTTTAACTTTCACTGATAACAACTTTAACCAGTTTTAACACTTTTCAATTTTTTCTTTAACCCGGTTGGAAAGGAATTATATAATATTCCAAAATAACCAACGAAAGCTTAAAAAACACCACAAACGGCAACTTAACAGCATGACTAAGAAAAGAAAACCCACGGTACCCAAACTGGATTAACACCAGGTTAGAACTGGATAAATTATTCTTTCGAAGACTACTTTTAAGTCTGAACACAAAAGAACAAAAAACAAAACGTCGAAAAACAAACTCAAAACAAACAATTTGATTTTTGAGAAAAATTCAAAACCAAGACAAAAAAAGCAAAAAAAAAAACAGTATTAAAAAGGCACGAAAAGTTGAACACAAACAGGACCCTCCAAAAAAGAGAGCATGAAATTATACCCCACTCCTGGCCTAACCCACCAGAGAGGACGTCCTGAGCATGCTCTTAAGCCGGCCTCACCCACCGTGATACATCCGCGCTTCGTGACCCACAACTCTATTGTGGACGAGAGTTATTTAAGTTTGAGTAGCTCTTAAAAATAACCGAACTAAACAAAAACGCTTTTGCGATAAAAACTAATGCAAGATCATAACTAAAAACAAAATTGACAAAGATTTGTATATGTAAATAATACAATGCAGTATATAGATATCATACAGCCCAAAAATGAGTAGCAAGGAACTTGACAACCCAATCACACTCCAACTACGGAATGGCAAAACACACCCGTCACTAGACTCACCGGATTTAAAGTACGACTTAGCATCGCAGCAGAGGAAACCAATTGCAACCGAACAATTGCAATCTCGATGTTCAAGTATACGTACAGATCCAAGTCACCAGGCACTGCATCCAAAGTCAAACTGCATACATACATGCCCTTCCCGAACGAGATTGGAACATTGCTATTCTCTAAATCAACCAAATCAACACTCATCACAACCGATCAGAAATCATAATACGATCTCCCGAAACGATCGTGATAACAACTCTTCTTTCAAACCAGAAAAAAGAACATGCTCGCAACTTCTAAAGAAAGACACCATCATCCATCCTCCACTACAAGAACACTGAAGAACTAAAACTCTCTAAACCCCGGATGGGTGGAACCAGATCTAAAATAGAATTTAATATTGGATATTATTCTGATATTTTATCTCTATAAAATATTGAATACTAACCAATCATACTCCATCAAACAAACAACCCACTTATTGCTAAGTGTTGAAACTACTTGTAGTTTTAACACCAGAATAAGTTGAATTAGGCTTAGAAAACAGTTGTTCTCATTCTGGAACTAACTCGTATAAACCGCTGTACAATAGATCTATTGAGACTAGAAGATATACGAGTAAAATATAGATTGGTATTAGACTAAGAAGTTGCACGAATCTATCCGGCCGAAAATAAGATAGCATGACGAGCAGACGGTGTACCTTATCTGAAATTACTCTATGAGTATACCCAAAAGGATATAACTCAATGTGGAAAAAAGACGTTGAAACCTCCAACAATACCCCCCCCCCCCGCCACCGCAGTGAAATATAGGGCTCTACCCCGCTCTTCAAAACAAACGAACTGTTGTTTTTTTAGTGGTTAAAATGGGTGAATGCGTGCTGGTACGATAAACCTGATGATACAAGAAAGAGCAAATGAATTCACAGTTATCAAACTGTTCGCAATGTCAATTTTCATTGGATTACGACACTGCTATAAAACGTTTTGAAATTGAAATTGAAAGTTGGAGGGGAATAAAAAAAAGCCAAACTTGATTTTTGACAATTGACCTCGAGGGATAAAAGTTTTCGCTTTTAAAGAATAAAAAGAAATTGTGAAAAGAGTGAAGAGTGATTGCAAAAATTTGATTTCAGATTTCATACACATAATTTTACGGTCCAAGATTTTTTGCAAATCACAGGGATCTAGTTTTGGGAGGCCAACAAATTGAAGGGGACCCAATGTTCCAAGAGAAGAACATATTGGCTACCTGACGAAAGCAACTATTTGTGAGCTTGAAAGTCAAAAGAATGAAAAATAATTTAAACATCCGCTGAAAACATTTTACATATTTGCAATTTATTCGAGTACTTGCATTCCTCTCTAATTATCCAGACATTTGCAATTAATCCAAACCCATAACTTACACCTTATATTGTCCATAGAAATAAAAGAAGATTTGCGGCGTATGAAACTGTTAAAGTAACACAATTTCTTGTGGTTGCACATTTTTTTATCATGGAAAAATCTTCAAAAGAAGTTAACAGAAGTTCATTTCACAGAATGGTAAATCTTGGTATGTCGCCATAAATGGTGCCACAAATGATTTTTTTTGAACCAGATATGATGCTTTGTAAGATTTCTATGGAACCATAATTTCAGTGAAAAGTTTTGGTGCGAGAAAAAGAAAGTTGATATTGGGGGATTGTAAACACAGCAATTAACTACAAACTTGCTCCGAATAACAAAAATGAAGCTCTCCAGCTGCTCTCATGAAGTCGTAGCCGTCAAAACTAATCCAATTATTTGTGTCTAAGGGTAAGTCCGTTGAGTTGAAGCTGGCTGCAGAAGTCAGCTAGTGAGGATAGACACGAAAACAATACATCAGACACCTAATGTATGTAGATTCAGCGGGTTGTTTCTCAAGTGGTCCCATGGGCAGTGAATTGAGTTCACTGGGGCGACCGAGATTCACTACTATCTACAATCCCGAAAGGGTTAAGTTGGTGGCAACTATTTTGTACTGCTCTATGTTGCTTGCCCCTTCTGTGTACTGCTCTTAGGGCTGCCTCGTCAATACAATCATAAGAATCTCCAAATGTAATTCAATTCAAATGCGTACACGTCTAATTACAGAAGGCTCTGAGTGGCCACAATATAAACTGTCAGGCAAATCTAAAGGAAGTTAACCTCCGCTAATTCCACTAGCACTAAACTGTTCTCGGTTTCTAGAGAATCCTATCTAGTCAACACACAGTGATTCCTTCACAAACACTCAGCTAAAATTATTAGTGTCTCTACGGATTACTATTCATTTGAGGTACTTCAGCTGATGTTTTCGTTATCTTCAAGAATTTTCCTTGACATTTTTTTACACTTAGTTTTAGTTAAGTCACGCCATCCCCTGTCACTCCTGACATCCGCTTAAATCACCCGTTTGCACAGGTTTTAAGACTATGTCCCTCCCCTTGACAACTCTGCCACGTACCATGCTCGGTTTCTTTGATCAATCTTTTCACGCTTATAAGATACCCGGTATGCGGTAGGTGTCACAACTTGACCAAGCAGACGAGTGCCATATTGTTCCAAGCAACTAATTCTGGACCCCAGTGACTTCAGCCCTCGATTTTAACTCAACCTCCCAACCAAACTATTTTTACTCAGTGACCCTCCCAGGGTCTTTGTTTTAATTAACCTGTTAGCATTCCGACCTCCCAAGAGTAGGGGGAGACCCTTTTTATGGGTATCTAATTCTTTTCAGTCATCTAAAATTTCTATCTGTTCTCTATTCCAATCCCGAACTTCTAGCTATCAGGGGAACCTAGTGCGTCTATTAGGGGTCAAATTAAATCAAAAAGTCATCTCCAGGGAGCCAAGGGAATTTCCCGTTCGCTCACTCCATTTAGGATACCTAATTTTCATGCCGCGGTCCTATTACTATCAATTTCCTCTGGATCTACTTTTCTTAAGGCTAGTCGAATTGCGATTAGTGTATCTTTTGCTAAGCTAATTTGAACCCAATTTTTACCAAGTCCACTTTGAATTAATTTTACTACTCCAAGATGGCAATGTTAAAGGTTTTCTTTGCAATTTTGGGGTAAAAACACTCAAAATTTAACTCAAGGTTGCCCAGGAATCACTTGGGTTCAGAACCCTATGGGGGTCCTAACTATCAAGTTCCATACTTATCCCATGAATATTTTTTAAGTTAGTTATCCCATTTCTAAGTTCCATTATCACTTTTCCCTGGAATCGGCTTTTTACATCGGAAGGAGTCGCTGGAGGGACTTCGTTCAAAAATATATTTTTTCGGGGTTCAAATTTTATGTCTTTTGGCGCAAAAAATAATTATGCCCTCATTTGCAATAAAGGGGTGTTTTTTCAATGGCTATTAGCTTCCGATCCAAGTGTTGACAATGGTTCAAAGGAGAACACAAGATGTATCTTGCCCTTACCTATCATCCCTCTAAATTTCCCTGCGTTCAATGGGGTCCAAGAAACGACTTCCGGAACTTAGGGATGGGTTTGTTTACTTAGAGTATAAAACCGGAAGTAGGGATTCTAGGAGTCTGGGGTTCCAAACATAAGCTTCCCTCAACAAGGCCTAGAGCATACAAAAATTTGAGCTTAAAACGACTGCTAGTTGGCGAGTTCTGATAGTGCCAATTACACTTCCGGGACCGTTATCACTTGTCCCCCATGGGTCTGAGGGGTCCCGTTTTTCGTATGCACGGGTCAGATCTCTAGTATGACTCCTCTGAGTGTCATAAGGATAGCTTCCTTATTTCCGATTTGGGGGGATCGCCGATTTTCTTTTATAGAAAACAAGTTTATCGAGAAAAGTTTATTTTCTGGCATAGGGGTGACGATATCTTCCAAGCAAGAACTGTTTCGAATTCGACCATTTGTTCTCTGTGCTAATTAACTTAATGACTGATCTATTTTACGCACAGTTTACTATTAGCCTTACCTTACTGCATGCAAGTCCCATGGTAAAATGTTGTACGTTCAGTTCTTATTTTGGCTAAAGGGTCTTAGGATCACCAATCCTACACCCAAAATCAAAATTTTATCAGAAAAGATTGAATGTTTCAAAAAATTGTTGAAACGGAACCGAAACACAGATTGCAACTAAATGTATCATGTTTGATAATGATTTCGTGTAATATAAAAAAAGTATATTTTTTTTATTTAAAAACGTTTTTTTTTCCAGAGATAACACCTTATATGGTGCATGATGAACACTTCAGTTTATTCTACAGCTTTCCTAGTGGTTAAGAAACGTTTGCATGATAATTTTAGCAGTAGAAAAAAAATGTAAGAGCTATCGAAAAAAAATTGTGATCGGAGTCTAACTGTTCATCTTTCAAGCAAACCGTTTATGTATGTGTATGATTGCTCATTATCTTATATAGTAAGCAAACCGATTTTGCTAATAATCCAAAAACTTGCTAAGGATGTAATCTTTTTTTATTTTGGCGAAATTGAGTCTGTCGAAAATAAAATTATAATACGTTTCTTAGTTTTGAAAAACTCAAAGTCAGTTTCAACGCCCACTCATTCTTGATTTCAAAGATACTTAAAGAGCTGATTCAGCGCTAATCAGCTTAGAGTTACATCTGTTAGAGCCTCTGTCATCTACGCCAATATATTCTTTAGCACTGACTCACCGCTGATTTCCTGTTTTGAACCCCTTTTATGGGAGGCAATTTATTAATTCGGAGTCAATAAGTTTGATTGGATGAACTCCAATTTTGCAATCACTTGTATGCATGATTTTTCTACCAGTTAAAAAAACTTTTTCACAGCTTTCGAAAACGTTCATGCTCGGAGTCTAATTAGACATTTTCCATGCAAACCATATAGGAATGTGTGTGATTGCATGTTGCCATCTACAGTAAGCAACCCGGATCTGCAAATAATCCAAACATTCGTCGAAGATGTTATTCCTGATTTGTTGTCAAGGAACTTGAGTCTGTCAAACGTAAACTTTCGTTACTTGGATTTGGATATTTCAAAATAAAGACAAGACGTAAATAAAACAAATACTGATTTATAATTGAAAAAAAAAGCTGCAAATAGTCAACTCAGTGTTGAATGGGCACTGTTAAACCACTTAATTAGCTCTTTTTGAATTATTTGGATTGCTATTGTTGTTTTTCAGTTGTCTGCAGTTATCTTGCATGACTTATTCAACGCTGATTCGGCGCTGAATTTCTCTGGTTTCAAACCAATAATAGGAAACCACCCGAATCCAAGTTTAGGCGTAAGTAATCGATTACAACTGATTATTATGACAATTTTTGGACAATTTTAATGGATTATAATTACCAAAATTAGATGTTTAAAGTATTTATAATTGATTATAATCGTGATTTTTTCCTAGAAATTAAAATATTTTATAATCAACTATAATTGATTATAGTTCATACAAAAAGCCTTTAAAATCAATTATAATCGATTATAATCTCCTATTTTGCCAAAATTTGCCAAACCGAATCAATATTTGAACTATATCTTATGGGTTATTAACTTTGTGTCAATAACAAAATCTCTAAGAGAAAGATCTCTTGTCACACTTTGGTTCATCTGAACACAAAGTTTTACCACGAAACAAAAGTTTCATAGAGATCTTTTCATTTTATCTGAAAGGTTCCCTCGGTAGGTGAAAAATAAATCTTCCGAATCAATCATGAAACTGAATCAGTTTGCTGATGTTTTGAAGGTTAAAAAAGCTTAAGTTTTGCATTATAAAATAATTTTGATGGGGAAGAAAAGAAAAAATCTCAAAAATTTGAATTGATTTGAAAATTTTAAAAACAGATTTCTATTTTTTCACAGGAACCAACGTCTAGGAAAAATATAAAGTATAAGCAAATTGGTGTAACTTCGAAGACAAAATGGGCAAACAAAAGGGATTATGATCTATTATAATCAATTATAATGAATTTGTGTGCAACATTCATGAATTAGAAATCGGACTAAAAACAATGGATTATAATGTATTATAATTGATTTCAATTCTATCGAAAAATAGACGTTTAAAAATCGATTATAGTCGATTAAATGTTTTATAATTGATTAAATTTTGATTTCAAAAAGAGAGGTTATAATCGATATTAATTGATTAAAATCGATTGTTTCTCAATTTTAGTAGGAATGGTACCAAAATTGTGACATAATCGATTATTAACGCTTGAAAATGGATGCGGACAATTACTCTTTTCGAGTCAATAGATTTAGAAATGTATCAAATTATATCGTTTTAAAAATTTAACCGATTATTGGTCAAGATTTCAGTCTTGTATTTTAAATTGTTCCAATGAAAACACCAAAGCGTTATCTGCCAATTCTCAGTATATTGTTCGAAAGAAAACAAAATTCGCAACCACTTGTATGTACAATTATTCTATCAGTTAAAAAAGTTTGCTCGCACCGGCGAACCTGTCGCGAAAGTCTGGAAATGGCTAATTTTTGTCGCGCCGGTCCCGCTGTTTCCTGAGCTGCGCTGGTTGCGCCGTTTCCTGCTTGGTCGCGAAAATCGCGGCTAAGCTTTTCGGTCGCGAAAATCTAGGCATACCATATATGGGTGGCGATGTTTCGGTCGAGCTATCCCCGTTTCGTTCGCGAAATTCGCGACGGACCAATGTGGCTAATTTCGGTCATTACTAATTTCGGCTGCGAATGTTTGGACATGCCAAAAATTTGTCTGGAAAGTCTGGACATGAATCTGGGACCTTGTCTCGTGACTGAACTATTTCTACTAATTGAGCAAAACACTGTAAGAAACATGCAACTAAACTCGGAGCAATATCAAGATGACTTTTCCGATATCGTTTGAGTTCTTTCTCATCCCAATGGAATCACTGACAGCAATTCTTTTCAAAACAGCTGATAGAACAATAAAAATGTATTTTCACAAGGACCATTGTATTCTAAAATCTGTACTTATTGGATGGCTTTTGAAATATAAGAAACTTATTTGGTTTTTAAATATGATGAGCTATATTAAAGCCTTACCGCTACAATTTTTGGTCATTGATTGCTATGCGTTATTTCCAGATTTGTATTGGAGATTGAAAAGCAAAAAAAAAAGATTATCACACTCTTCAAAAGTTTGCTCTGAAAATCAAAAAGTTGTGCTTATAAAATAGCTCATCTTATCAACGCTTTACAATTTCGTTTAAAAAAGGCAAACAGCATGCAACGTAACTTTTCTTTTTTCCATTTTTGCGGATCTATATGGGTCAGTTGGATGCGGCGACCAGCCCAGCGGGACCCTGTCCCAGTGCCTGGCCTGACACGGTGGACTCCAGGGGTTTAAAGCCCAGTTCGTCAATCGGGATCCCGAACGAGCTCAACTTGGCCTCGTAAGTCCGCATGAGGTCGTTGTGTGCCTTACACACTCTCGCCAACTCGTACTGGAGGTCCTTGATGGCGCTGTTCTTGGCGTCCAGAACATCCTCCAATTTACGAGTTACCACGGACAGAGCAGTCGGGTCCAGGTTAGAAGCCGACAACACCTCGTTCAGCTGCGCCTCCTTCTTTTCCAACGTGTCAGCGAGCGCCCCCAGTTTCTTTTCCAGGAGCAGGTTCTTAAAACTGGACTTCTGCTGCACTTCCTGGATGGCCTTCAAAAACTTCTTGTAGAGTTCATCTCTCTCCGTTTGTGTCTTGTCGAACCTCTGCTCTAGTGTCTCATGTTCCCACTTCAAGTTGCGATGCTCCTCCGAGAGTATCTTCAGTCTGGACTTGGTGGAGGCCAGGGCAGTCTTGTCCTTCTCGTAGTTGGCCAGTTGGCGTCTCAGTTCTGCCACCTCCTCCTTGGCCTTGTTGAGTGGCTCGGTGAGGCGCTTGTTCTCCGACTTGATCTCGTTCATCATCTTCTCCTTCTTCTCCGCCTGGTCCTTCATAGTCTCCACCTGTTCCTTGAGGGAGTTGATGAGAGCGAGGTTGTTGAGGGTGATGTCGTTGTAGTAGTTCTTGATGTCGCTGAACGCCTTCTCGTGGTTCTTCATCAGAGTGTTGATCTGGGTGTTCTTCCGCTCCTCTATCTCGTGGATCTCCGTCTTCCTCCGCAACTCCAGCTCGTCCCTCAGATCCCGCATCTTCTTCTCGTACTTGCCCTCTATCTCCCTCACCTGTCGCTCGAAGTCACTCCTCATCTTGGACATGAGCTCGTCATTCTTCAACTGCAGGTCTTTGATCACATCCTCGTGCGACAACTCCTTCTCCTTCAAGTCCACCTGAACACACGACACATTACTACGCCATCGTAGGCAGTGAAACTTAACTTTACGCATTCTATCCAGTTGGAACTAACTCATCTTAATTGTTTCCGCCCTAATTTTTTTTAAACTTCAGCTCTAATTGCACTTAATGAAGTGATAGCACATGCACTATCTATTGTGTACCTTGAGGGACCTGGTGTTCTGGCGCAATTCGTTCTCCGAGTGGCGGTGGTCGTCCTGGGCCAGTTTGATGGCCACTGCCCCGTCCGCCTTCAGCTCACTGATCTTGTTCTGGTGCTCGTAGATCAAATGCTTCACCTGTTCACAACATCACACAACATCACCACTCATAACCTCAAACCATACGCTTCAATAGCCACACACATCAGGAAGTTTGTAACAGTTAATGCTTGACTTTAGGTTTATGTTTCTGTTCCATTGTGGGTACGCATACATATATTATGTTGTGATCTATTGTGATGATGGGAGGGGGAGGGGAGGGGGAGGGGGGACATACCTTCTGCTTGTAGACCTTGATCTCCACCTGGTGTCTCTCCTCCGCATCCTCCATCTCCTTGTCCTTGTTCCTCATCTCCGCCCTGCTCTCGTCCAGCTGTCGCTTCGTGATCTCCCAGAACGTGTTGATCTTGTCACGCTCCAACTAAACACGCAACACACATTTTACTCATTATACTCACTACAACATTAACACGTACACAACTCCCGCATTATATATCTATCATTTATAAACGTTACTATGGAAAAATTTGAGAGAAGAGTGCATATCGACCAGAGTTCAGGAAGCTGTAACTGAAAAAAAAAATGTGATTAAACTTTTCAGTATAAGAGTTTCAGTTAGGCAGAAACCTGCTGAATGCCAACCAAAAAATTCAATAACGATTACAACTATAATAGTTGTCATTTTTTAAAAATGACACCCAGATTTTGTACCCCGGATTCAGAGCTGCACACAACTTCAAATACAAATCTTCATTCATGAGTTTTTGGGAAACTTCATTCTCTAAATTTATCATATGTTTAAACTCATTTTTGAGTAGAAATTGCATATCAAAATCTTTGTTGTAAAAGGTGGGTAAACTGCTGAGTTTTTTCTTCTGTTTTTCAGTTTTCCTCAATTTTTGCATCAGATATTTTAGTTTGAATTTGTTGGTTTACTATGGGAATTACAAACAAACATACGCCATTACAGAATCAGAGGCGCCTGAAAACGGGCTCGAATTCCACGGCATTCTT
This sequence comes from Symsagittifera roscoffensis, assembly GCF_963678635.1. Lineage (NCBI taxonomy): Eukaryota > Metazoa > Xenacoelomorpha > Acoela > Convolutidae > Symsagittifera > Symsagittifera roscoffensis. The sequence continues at coordinate 1,892,687 of NC_087069.1, forward strand.
GCGATAAGATTTCATTTTGTTGTAAATGCAATGATTTTTACAGTAAATGGAATCTTTAGTGCAAACAATTTTTTTATTATGATTATGATTATCAGTCCTGAAACGATAAACTTCATCAAAGTGTTTCAAGCAATTATATTTTTCTGTGCATCCCGGGTTGACCTCCATACATGAAACGCTCGTGATACAATTCCATGCAAGAAAATTGCTCATCAGACATTTCCATAACGGTGTGTATAGAGAAAAAGTTCATAACACCTCTCAGATATATAAAAATCGTATTATTTGTGATATTCACTTGACAATAGAAAACTTAAAACTTCAAAAAGCAGGCAAAATAGTTTTTTTGGCCAGGAAACCTTTTTTCTGATTATTAATTTTTTCAACGACCCTTTATTCGTGAAATTGTGTCTATAGCGTAGCACAGACTGCGTTTTTTTTTACATAAATGAATAAAAAAAGACCATGATTTTGGTGTGAACCCAGATTTAATTTTTAAGCTTTCAGATGACAGAATAAATTGTTTTTTTTTTCCAGTTTACCACCACGCTCAAAAATCACAACAAAAATTTGTCCAAAAGGTTATGAACGATAACTTACATGAAAAACATTGTTTTGATATTTTGTTCATTTGATCGCGCTTACATATTTTTATTACAGTTTTATTGCATCCAAAGTCATTTAAATAGATGTTATCATCAACCTAACTTCAACAAATCAAAGGGGGACTGGAATCAGCCAAATAATTTTTATTTTTCAATTTGTCAAACAGAATTGGCCACATGTTTTCAACTACTAAATTGTTAAATATTTTCTTAAAGTTTGTTGAGCTAAGTAAGGGGCTCACTTTGATATAATTGTGTTTGTGATCGACCGGGTATTTTTGGCGTAATTTTTGATTAACTGAGAAAAACCAAAATGAACAATTTTTGGGGTAAAACTTTGGGCCCGAATTTCGCAAAACAAATTACACCATATTAATTCTGCTAAAATTTTAAGCAAGTTTTTTCTTGATAAGTTTTCACCTAAACTCAAACCAATTTAAAAAAAACGCGTTTTAAGATGTTGGTCTTTAAAAAATTGGTTCTCTATGAATTCGTTTCGAAATTTTACTTATGTATTCCATTTTTCTTTATACAAATAACTTTAAACACTCTGAAACATCGTTTTGATCAAAAAAGTAAGTAATCAAATATAAGGCAGCCTGAGCTATAGTTGTTTTGAGTTTTTTTTCTTAGCATCGCTATTGTCTTAAAGGAAAATTCTTTACAATTTTAAATAACGCAATTTTGTTTAATTTTGTCTTGGCCAGACCATGATTTCGGCTAAATCAAAAATGCCTTAGAATTTATTTCTCGTATTTATCTTTTTGGAGGGCATTTATAATATTTTTGCTAAGTAATTTTGTTGTTCTACTGTATAAAATATTGCAGAAAAAAATATATTTTAAGTCTTTTATACAGAAGAACAACAAGGTTACTTAGCAAAAATATTATAAGAGCCCACCAAAAAGATAAAAACGAGAAAAAAAATGCTTATACATTTTTGATTTAGCCAAAATAATGGTCTCGCTTTGACCAAAACAAAATTGAACAAAATTGCGGTCTTGAAAATTGTTTTAAAATGATACAAAATTTACGCTAAGTTATTTGTACGCGGAATCCACGAAACTTTCGTAAGTGCAACGAACTTACATTTTGGAACATATATAAAGATTTATCTCTGGAATCCCAGAATATAGAGACACAAAATTGTGCGCCTATCCAGTGTGCAGTTTGGCCTCGTAATGAAACGAATTCAAAGTGTTTATTTTAAGCCAGTGTAAAAATAAGAACGGCGTCGAAAAAATGTACACAATTTGATACGAAACGAAACTTTGCAATATATTGAGAGTATTTTATTCCGATATTGAGTAATTTTGGCTCTTTCCCACCGCCCCCCCCCCCTCCCCCCGATATTTGAATTTCAGTTTGGAAAAACACCTGTTAACATTGACACATTTTAATGAACTTTTGCATAGTGATCAAACTAATGTTCCAGTTCCACCCCTCTTGATTTTTTCCTGAAATTCATTACATGAAAGTCTATTTGAATGGAAATTTCATGTTATGAGCTGCATCAAAACGTGTCAGCGTGAATAGTTGGGCAATTTTTTACAACATTTCTAACATGAAAAATTCCGTTTGACCAACTTTTGAACAGCTTTGTTTCGTATGTAGTTTATCGAGGGGGTGGGAAACTGGAAAGGAGCCTGGGAAAGAGCCGAATTTTGAAGTTGTCTAAACGCTCATGGTTGAAGTTTTGTATATGTTTTTCAGTGCAGGACTGAATCCATGTTATGGATTCAGGCTGCAATTTTAATAGTATTTCAAATTAAAATTTATATGTCTTCCAGCTCTATTAGTTATCGACTTTGTAGCTTACCATTTGTATACACAGGTATATGCCTACCCGAAGTTCTTTTATTCAAATTTTATTATTTTTTTGCTTATAGCTTCCTGAACTATGGTCGACATAGACTATTTCCTCAAAACTTTACATTGTAACTTTAATAAATCAATTATATGTAAAACGCTTACTTATTAGCTTTTTTAAAACTTTTTAATCTCATGAAACCCCTCATTAAACCATAAAACTGATGGGTTTTTTTCCGTCCCCCAACCTCACTCAAACATGAATTATATGGTCTAACGAGCGGTCTTACAAGGTTAATAATGCAGACCAAAAATGTTTGTCATTGCCTAATTAGTCTACATGCCATTTTTCATGACAATCGGACAAAGTGAACAGAAACTTCAAATATAAAAATTTACAGGTGGGGGGAGAGGAAAAAGAGCGAACTGATGCTTATATAAAGTGGGAGAAGAGAAAAAAGAGCCAAAGTTTGTTTCTTTTGTAGACATAGGGGCTCTTTTCTATTTTCCCACCCTCTCGTAAAATTTAAAAATAAAGCTGTTGAAAAATTGTTCACACGGCATTTTGCATGTAAGAAATGTTGTGAAAGTTTGCTCACCTGTTCACGCTGACGCGTTTTAATGCAGGTTATAACATGAAAAGTCATTTTAAATAAGTTTTCATATATTAAATTTCCAAAAAAATCAAATGGGGGGAACTGGAAAAGAGCCCAAAATGGTTACTTTTTCACCATGAAAAGTTTCATTTCATTATGTCAAAGTAAAATTAGTTTTCAAAACTTGAATTCAATTGTGGGTGGGGGAGTGGAAAAGAGCCACAGAAACAAATGGTAATAATCAAAAACACGGCAAAAAAAATGATGCACTTGGCTCTTTTTTCACGGCCTAATTAGTCCGCATAGAAGTTTTCATAACAATCGGGAAATTTGAACTATCAAGTGAATGGGAGATGCTTCAATGGGACAAAATTTGATCATTATTTCCTTCAAAATATGAACTGATTTCATTCTTCAAATGAAAAGTGAGAAAAATTTGCCGTGAATACATATTCCGGATCGCATATTTAATTTACTCAATTTCAACCCGCGCTAAATTAAGCGGTAAATTTCCAGATTATCAAAACGAGCATTCAAATTAAGATCAGTTCGCTTAAAATTTCAGTAAAAACCAATTGCAGTCAAAGACGTGAAAATGATGCAAGTAGCTTTGATAGGAATCTCCTTGATTGTCAGCGCTTTTGCTTCTCCGGGTCCGATCTACATCCGACCGGACCAGAAGGACGACCTGGACATGGATCGGGGATTTAAAACATGTATGGCCTGTACTATGGGAATAGGGACGGTCAGCACCGTCGTCGGCTCCGCTGTCAAAATGCTGATGCCGAAAATGTCGGACTACTGCGACAAAGTCTCAAACGAGGACGCTAAAACGATGTGCAAAGAGTTTGCTGATAAAAATGGGGAAGCTTTTGTCGAGGTGATATTGGCTGTGCTCGATCCAAACACCTTCTGCGGAGCTGTAGGAGCTTGTTGATAAAGGGAATACAAAACTGCAATTAAAACAACTTTGAACGTTTTGAATTTCAACAACCAAGCAAATTTATATTTCAAATACTATTTTCCAAAAAGATTTGAATTCCTTTGAGAACGTTTCGACTCTTTTCCACCAACCCCTGATGGTGGGAAGAAGGAAAAAAGCGAGGTGGGAGATGTGAGGTGCGAGGACGGGGGGAGAAGAGTTCCAACTTGGATATTCGAAAAAAAGGTATTGATGTAAGAAACGTGAGGTAAGAAACAAGAAAATCTCTTCTTGTGAAGAAAGAAAGAGAACCTAGTCTAATTTACGCACCAACTGCTTAAACTATTCTCATATGGAAGATACTTCGGGGAATTGTGTAGCACAGAAATTAACGTCCGAGAGTCTACGATCGAGATATTTTGTGTTCGAATCTATATCGGTAGGGCTGATTGGTGTAGAGTAGTTGAAGCCCTGCGCTTGAAACGCCCAAGTGACCCTCTATATGCCTAAATCCTAACAGCTTCCTATTTGCGGAATGAAGAGCTCAGTCATACCCGCCCTTACAAATCAAGAGACTACGGGGTTCAAGGTCAAGAGATCGAGGGGCAACTGCTCCACATGCAACAACATTTTTAACAACACAAACAGGGTTTCCTGTTTTATTTGCCCACCTCATCAATTAATTTTATGGTGTAACGAGGGGTTTTACAAGTTTAAAGATGAAGACTAAATATGTTTTTCTTGGGCTCTTTTTTTAAATTATGAACACCAAATATGTGAACTGTAACAATACTAGTAAAAAAATTGACCCCCCACCTCATATAAGCATCGATTTTATGGTGTAACGCGTGGTTTTACAAGATTAATTATGATGACCAAATATGTTTGTCATGTCCTAATCAGTCCGTATGCCTGATAATTTATTTTGTAACAACCTGACATTTTGAACGAAAATTTGAACAGAAAAGTTACTCTAAAAATTTAGCAGGTGGGGGAAAAGAAAAAGAGCCTTAGTTTTTTTCTGCATGCCCCTTATAACCTATTAGGGCTATTTTTCCCTTTTCCCCACGTCACAAAAGCATCAATTTTACGGTGTAACGAGGGGTTTTACAGAGTTAGTTATGGAGACCAAATATGTTTTTCATGGCCTAATCAGATCGCATGCCAATTTCAGTAACATTCGTATCACGTGAACAAAATTTCAGCGATGAAATTTTTCAGGTGGGAGGAGGGGGGGAAGCCCATAATAGTTAAGTGCTTACAACATATACTGGAGACAGAAAATAATGCAATCAAACAGTTTGTAGGATTTTTTGAATTTCCCGGATAATTTTATTCACTAGTAAGCAAAACAAAGTTAAGACTTCTTCTGAAAAGTCCACCGCACCCTCAAAGCGCACAAACACTCAAAAAACTTGGTTTGGTCGTGTAATGAAACAATAAGAGTCCAACTAGTCGAAAAAATGTAGGGCGAACCTATTCAGCTCAAAAAAGGAAAATAAAAAAGCGTAAAAAAAATCAAAAATATTTTAAAATTAACCAGAAGTTATGAAGTCCCTCTCAACCTCAAACACAGTCAGGCACATAAAACACAATTTTTTCTCGTCGATAGACAGTATGAGGCAAATGAGCCAATATAATATATGTCGAAATCTATCAAGCCAAAAAAAGAAAAAAAAACATGCCAGAATAAAAAGTTATCATGAAAAACTTGAGCTCTAATTCTATTCAGTTTTTAAATTTTTGGAGCACTCCAGAGTTGAACATAAAACATACGTTGCCGTTAAAACGCCTGAAAACAAGTTCACTAAGCCATGAAAAAAAAATTAAGCCGAATTCAGTTGGGCAGAAAAAAGTTTTTGACTCTTTTCCAGTTTTCCACCCCCCCTGGTAAAATTACAAAATTATGCGACTCAAAAATCAAAGGGGGGACTGGAAAAAAGCCAAGTTTTAAACAGAAAAAAACGGAGTCAATTTTAGTAGAATTACAGGCTGCAGAAATCGTTTGAAAAAAAAACAGATTCTGTCAGATTATCACCCATGACCTTTAGCATCTCAGGTGTGTTTGTTACCTCCAGACTAAGTGTGCCGAATACGCTTAGAAACTTGAATTCATTATGAACTAAGGTACCAATTGATTCGAGTGATTCTGTTAACCCAAAAAAATTTCTACATTCCAAATTAATACCGCTTGCTAATCGCAAGCATAATCAATAAATCAATGAAGAAACTATTTGGTGCACAAAGTGAAACGCAAAAAACAGTAGAAAACAGAAGAAAAAAGCTCCATAGCTACAATTGACAGCTTTTTTATTGAATTTTTACTCAAAATGAGTTGCACTAACTGGTAGTTTGGTAAAATGAAACTGTTTGTTGAAGTTTTGTATATGATTTTCAGTACAGGCCTGAATCCATGTTTAAAAAAATTGGTTTCAGGCTGCAATTTAAGGCTCTTTTTCCTCCCCCCCCCCCACCTCACACGAGCATCAATTTTATGATCTAACGAGTGATTTTAAAAGGTTTATTATGAAGACCAAACATGTTTGTCAGGGCCTAATTAGTCTGCATGTCAATTTTCACGACAATAGGAGAAAGTGAACACTTGTTTTACTTTGCAGGTGGGGGAAAAAGAAAAAGAGCCCAATTTAAATAGTATTTTAAAATAAAATTTAAATGTCTTCCAGCTCTAATAGTTATCGACCTTGTAGGTTACCATTTGTATGCACAGGTATATGCCTACCCGAAGTTCTTTAACTCAAATTATTATTCTTATTTTTTTGTTTATAGCTTCCTAAACTATGGTCGACATACACTCTTTCCTCAAAATTTTACATTATAAGTTTAATAAATTAATTATATGTAAAAAGCTTACGTTTTAGCTTTTTTTTAAAACTTTTTAATCTCATAAAACTCCTGTAAGGAGCCGACATAATTATTCATACCCTATCACTTAGATTTTTATCAGAGTTAATGTGGGGAAATTTTTTCTCCAAAATTCTCAACCAACATTTTACCCCAAAAATAAGTCATTTTGGCTTTGAATCTTTTCAATTTATCAAAAATTACGCTGAAACTATTTTTTTAATTGATGCAAAATATATATCACAAGAAGCCTGGGCTCTTTTTCCTTTTCCCCCCACCTGCAAAATTTTTAGAGTCATTTTTCTGTTCAAATTGTCGGATTGATACAAAATTTGGCATACGGACTGATTAGGACATGACAAACATATTTGGTCTTCATAATTAACCTTGTAAAACCACGCGTTACACCATAAAATCGATCCATATGTGAGGTGAGGGGGAAAAGGAAAAAGAGCCGAAGCCTGTGTAAAAAGCTTCTTGTGATATATATTTCTCATCAATTAACAAAATAGTTTCAGCGTAATTTTTGATTAATTGAAAAAGCTTCTCACACAGCTCAACAAAATCTTTGCTTAAAAACAAATCTTAAACAATATACTCAAATTTTTGGATATTTGACCCTTCTAAAATTTTGTTGGGCTGTGTAAGAAGCTTTTTGTGATATATATTTCTCATCAATTAACAAAAAAGTTTCAGCGTAATTTTTCAATTAATTGAAAAAAGCCAAAATGGGCTTTTTTCCAGTTCCCCCCTTTCAAATTTAATTTTGAAAAGTCTATTTAACGTTGTCATAACGCAATGAAATATAGCGTGGTGAACAAATTGACAATTCTGAACAGATTTTGTTCTTCATACTTTACAGCGTAACATCACGCATTTAGCCGTCAAAACACGTAAAACAAACACAAAACTCGGTAATTTGAAAGGGGGGAACTGAAAAAGTACCCCAAAATGACCCCTTTTTTGGGGTAAAATGTTGGCTGAGAATTTCGGAGAAAAAATTCCTCCTCACTAATTCTGATGAAATTCTAAGAAAATTTTGTTCTTTTCACTTTTTGTCTAATCTTAACCCAAATTGAGAAAAACTATTTTGAAAATTCAAGTTTTGTTCATTTTGTCCGGATCATTTAAATCAGCACTGTATTGCCCCCCTCTTTAAAAGTACAAGAAGAACAGCCGCCCCTTGTGAGATATGAGGATGGATAGTGGATAGCTCAAGGGGGTTTTGATGGGTGGTGTGGTGTGAGTGTTACCTGGAAGTAGTTCCTCTCCTCCCTCTCCCGGTCCATCTCCTCCCGCATGCGCACCACCGCCTCCTCCAACTGCTGGGGGGTCATGTCCTGGGTCGCTATCCCATCTATCACAGTCGGACCCCCGCCTGCGCCCGCCCCCTTGCCCCCCTTGGCACTCTTCTTCTTGCCACCCCCACTCTTCTTCCCCTTCTTCCCCTTCTTCCCAGGCATCGCTCACCAACTACTAGGAGTTAGTAGTAGTTGTAACTAACAAGTGTATAATAATTAAAACAGAAGGCGCCAAATCCAAGTTTCAAATGTGAAATCAAAAAAATATTGTCGTTGATTAAGGAATCGTATTTTTTCGATTAATATAGGCGACAGTGCGCAGTATTTTTTGTCTCAATTATCAGCGTACTTTAAAATACTATCGTATGTTTCAACTGACTAGAATGTGGCATGCAATGCTCTCTTTACTTCTTAAACGCAGGTGTTTGCGTGTGTGTTTCAGACGCACGTTTTTATTTTTATCATACGAGAATATTTTTGATCTGGTTTTTGTGGTTATTGAAAACAAACACGTGCGATAAAAACAATGAGACAAAACAATTGGCAAGACACTTTGCTCTTATGAGGAATTGGGCTCTTTTCCCTTCTGTACCCTCCACTTCACACGAGCATCAAATCAATTGTTACGAGTGCTTTTAAAGTCAGTTCCAGTGTGAAAAGATTTTCCCAATTTAACCTCGCACCAGTAAAATTTAAAAGCCCTGAACAGCAGATTAGGTTTTGCTTCAATTTTAAGGCTATTACATTGTTTCCTCCAATTTTTGCTCACAATATGTTTGTTCCGACCATTTGAAATAACTAGAGAAATTTGTAATCGGGTGCGTTTAAGTTTTTATTAATTTTTTTTTTTGCTGTGCAAAATCAAGTACCGCAATTAGTCATCGGATTGGGTCGAGTGACATATCAAGTCAGTTCAGTCGCAAAATGAACGACATTAAAAGTTGTTGAAAAATTTCTCTCAGTGTCGAGAAAAACTGGATGGAAATTTTTGATTTTTGGTCTAATTTCGACATAATAAGGTAAGAGTACAGGCTTATGGTAGCCTATTTATGCTTAGATTAAGCAGTTTTACTCAATTTAAAATAATTGTTGGAGTTTTTAGAGCCATTTTGGTAATCAAAATCTTCAAAAATTTAAGAAACTTTGGCAAAAAAAAGTAGAAAAATTTTTGTGAAATTTTTAAAAATTGTTCTTACATTTTTTTCGTTTTTTTTAGTCGTTTTTCTAGAAACCTTGATTTCCAATAGACCTTTGTGAATATGGCTGTCTCATTTGCCTAATTTCTAATTTTTTGTTCACATTTTTTATCGCACCACACAGAAAAAACGACAGTTATTTGATTTGAATAAACTTTTTATTTTTTCAAATTTTTCAAGACTATAGTCGGAACATTCTGAGCTATTTGCACAGTAAGCAGCTATGCTTGTTTCAATTGCCATTGCTCGACCACTGTTCTGACGCTTTTGTAAAGTTGAATTGTGAGACTTGTTCATACGGCAATTTGCATAAAAGAGTTTTTGTATAAATCTATTCGAAAGTTCACGATGACACGTTATATTGCAGCGTAGAACATCAAAAATCAATTTAAACAGAGTTTTGTCTAAATCAAATTTCGGAAACTGAAGCGGGAGCTGCAAAAGGGCCACGCTTCGTCTTCAAGTGTGTTTCAGTTTCTTTTTTTTGTTTTCCCTGCAAAATCAGCTACTACAGTTAAGCATTGGAATGGGTCGAGTGATACATCATATAAAAGCCCTCTTAGGCGTAATTGGAACAATATTAGGAAAATCTGTAGTTTTTGTGAAACAAGGCGAAACATTGTGTGCTACTTTTAGATCAACCGGCTATCCTTGATAGAAATTGGGGAAGGGTTGAAAGCTCGAGCTCATTGTGGCTCGCATCTCATATCCCGCTTGTATCTTTGGTCACTTCATAATTTTTCGGTTCGTGTATAATTGCAACTTTGAGTTTTATGCTCTCGAACGCCCTTTATGCTCTCGAACTTTGAGTTTTATGCTCTCGAACTTTGAGTTTTATGCTCTCGAACTTTGAGTTTTATGCTCTCGAACGCCCTTTATGCTCTCGAACTTTGAGTTTTATGCTCTCGAACGCCCTTTATGCTCTCGAACTTTGAGTTTTATGCTCTCGAACGCCCTTTATGCTCTCGAACTTTGAGTTTTATGCTCTCGAACTTTGAGTTTTATGCTCTCGAACGCCCTTTATGCTCTCGAACTTTGAGTTTTATGCTCTCGAACTTTGAGTTTTATGCTCTCGAACTTTGAGTTTTATGCTCTCGAACTTTGAGTTTTATGCTCTCGAACTTTGAGTTTTATGCTCTCGAACTTTGAGTTTTATGCTCTCGAACGCCCTTTATGCTCTCGAACTTTGAGTTTTATGCTCTCGAACGCCCTTTATGCTCTCGAACTTTGAGTTTTATGCTCTCGAACGCCCTTTATGCTCTCGAACTTTGAGTTTTATGCTCTCGAACTTTGAGTTTTTTGCTCTCGAACGCCCTTTATGCTCTCGAACTTTGAGTTTTATGCTCTCGAACTTTGAGTTTTATGCTCTCGAACTTTGAGTTTTATGCTCTCGAACTTTGAGTTTTATGCTCTCGAACGCCCTTTATGCTCTCGAACTTTGAGTTTTATGCTCTCGAACTTTGAGTTTTATGCTCTCGAACTTTGAGTTTTATGCTCTCGAACTTTGAGTTTTATGCTCTCGAACGCCCTTTATGCTCTCGAACTTTGAGTTTTATGCTCTCGAACTTTGAGTTTTATGCTCTCGAACTTTGAGTTTTATGCTCTCGAACGCCCTTTATGCTCTCGAACTTTGAGTTTTATGCTCTCGAACGCCCTTTATGCTCTCGAACTTTGAGTTTTATGCTCTCGAACTTTGAGTTTTATGCTCTCGAACTTTGAGTTTTATGCTCTCGAACTTTGAGTTTTATGCTCTCGAACGCCCTTTATGCTCTCGAACTTTGAGTTTTATGCTCTCGAACTTTGAGTTTTATGCTCTCGAACTTTGAGTTTTATGCTCTCGAACGCCCTTTATGCTCTCGAACTTTGAGTTTTATGCTCTCGAACGCCCTTTATGCTCTCGAACTTTGAGTTTTATGCTCTCGAACTTTGAGTTTTATGCTCTCGAACTTTGAGTTTTATGCTCTCGAACTTTGAGTTTTATGCTCTCGAACGCCCTTTATGCTCTCGAACTTTGAGTTTTATGCTCTCGAACTTTGAGTTTTATGCTCTCGAACTTTGAGTTTTATGCTCTCGAACTTTGAGTTTTATGCTCTCGAACGCCCTTTATGCTCTCGAACTTTGAGTTTTATGCTCTCGAACTTTGAGTTTTATGCTCTCGAACTTTGAGTTTTATGCTCTCGAACTTTGAGTTTTATGCTCTCGAACTTTGAGTTTTATGCTCTCGAACTTTGAGTTTTATGCTCTCGAACGCCCTTTATGCTCTCGAACTTTGAGTTTTATGCTCTCGAACTTTGAGTTTTATGCTCTCGAACTTTGAGTTTTATGCTCTCGAACTTTGAGTTTTATGCTCTCGAACGCCCTTTATGCTCTCGAACTTTGAGTTTTATGCTCTCGAACTTTGAGTTTTATGCTCTCGAACTTTGAGTTTTATGCTCTCGAACTTTGAGTTTTATGCTCTCGAACGCCCTTTATGCTCTCGAACTTTGAGTTTTATGCTCTCGAACGCCCTTTATGCTCTCGAACTTTGAGTTTTATGCTCTCGAACTTTGAGTTTTATGCTCTCGAACTTTGAGTTTTATGCTCTCGAACGCCCTTTATGCTCTCGAACTTTGAGTTTTATGCTCTCGAACTTTGAGTTTTATGCTCTCGAACTTTGAGTTTTATGCTCTCGAACGCCCTTTATGCTCTCGAACTTTGAGTTTTATGCTCTCGAACGCCCTTTATGCTCTCGAACTTTGAGTTTTATGCTCTCGAACTTTGAGTTTTATGCTCTCGAACTTTGAGTTTTATGCTCTCGAACTTTGAGTTTTATGCTCTCGAACGCCCTTTATGCTCTCGAACTTTGAGTTTTATGCTCTCGAACTTTGAGTTTTATGCTCTCGAACTTTGAGTTTTATGCTCTCGAACGCCCTTTATGCTCTCGAACTTTGAGTTTTATGCTCTCGAACGCCCTTTATGCTCTCGAACTTTGAGTTTTATGCTCTCGAACTTTGAGTTTTATGCTCTCGAACTTTGAGTTTTATGCTCTCGAACGCCCTTTATGCTCTCGAACTTTGAGTTTTATGCTCTCGAACTTTGAGTTTTATGCTCTCGAACGCCCTTTATGCTCTCGAACTTTGAGTTTTATGCTCTCGAACTTTGAGTTTTATGCTCTCGAACTTTGAGTTTTATGCTCTCGAACGCCCTTTATGCTCTCGAACTTTGAGTTTTATGCTCTCGAACTTTGAGTTTTATGCTCTCGAACTTTGAGTTTTATGCTCTCGAACTTTGAGTTTTATGCTCTCGAACGCCCTTTATGCTCTCGAACTTTGAGTTTTATGCTCTCGAACGCCCTTTATGCTCTCGAACTTTGAGTTTTATGCTCTCGAACTTTGAGTTTTATGCTCTCGAACTTTGAGTTTTATGCTCTCGAACGCCCTTTATGCTCTCGAACTTTGAGTTTTATGCTCTCGAACTTTGAGTTTTATGCTCTCGAACTTTGAGTTTTATGCTCTCGAACTTTGAGTTTTATGCTCTCGAACTTTGAGTTTTATGCTCTCGAACTTTGAGTTTTATGCTCTCGAACGCCCTTTATGCTCTCGAACTTTGAGTTTTATGCTCTCGAACTTTGAGTTTTATGCTCTCGAACTTTGAGTTTTATGCTCTCGAACTTTGAGTTTTATGCTCTCGAACGCCCTTTATGCTCTCGAACTTTGAGTTTTATGCTCTCGAACTTTGAGTTTTATGCTCTCGAACTTTGAGTTTTATGCTCTCGAACTTTGAGTTTTATGCTCTCGAACGCCCTTTATGCTCTCGAACTTTGAGTTTTATGCTCTCGAACGCCCTTTATGCTCTCGAACTTTGAGTTTTATGCTCTCGAACTTTGAGTTTTATGCTCTCGAACTTTGAGTTTTATGCTCTCGAACTTTGAGTTTTATGCTCTCGAACGCCCTTTATGCTCTCGAACTTTGAGTTTTATGCTCTCGAACTTTGAGTTTTATGCTCTCGAACTTTGAGTTTTATGCTCTCGAACTTTGAGTTTTATGCTCTCGAACTTTGAGTTTTATGCTCTCGAACTTTGAGTTTTATGCTCTCGAACTTTGAGTTTTATGCTCTCGAACTTTGAGTTTTATGCTCTCGAACGCCCTTTATGCTCTCGAACTTTGAGTTTTATGCTCTCGAACTTTGAGTTTTATGCTCTCGAACTTTGAGTTTTATGCTCTCGAACTTTGAGTTTTATGCTCTCGAACGCCCTTTATGCTCTCGAACTTTGAGTTTTATGCTCTCGAACTTTGAGTTTTATGCTCTCGAACTTTGAGTTTTATGCTCTCGAACGCCCTTTATGCTCTCGAACTTTGAGTTTTATGCTCTCGAACTTTGAGTTTTATGCTCTCGAACGCCCTTTATGCTCTCGAACTTTGAGTTTTATGCTCTCGAACTTTGAGTTTTATGCTCTCGAACTTTGAGTTTTATGCTCTCGAACTTTGAGTTTTATGCTCTCGAACTTTGAGTTTTATGCTCTCGAACTTTGAGTTTTATGCTCTCGAACTTTGAGTTTTATGCTCTCGAACTTTGAGTTTTATGCTCTCGAACGCCCTTTATGCTCTCGAACTTTGAGTTTTATGCTCTCGAACTTTGAGTTTTATGCTCTCGAACGCCCTTTATGCTCTCGAACTTTGAGTTTTATGCTCTCGAACTTTGAGTTTTATGCTCTCGAACTTTGAGTTTTATGCTCTCGAACTTTGAGTTTTATGCTCTCGAACTTTGAGTTTTATGCTCTCGAACGCCCTTTATGCTCTCGAACTTTGAGTTTTATGCTCTCGAACTTTGAGTTTTATGCTCTCGAACTTTGAGTTTTATGCTCTCGAACTTTGAGTTTTATGCTCTCGAACGCCCTTTATGCTCTCGAACTTTGAGTTTTATGCTCTCGAACTTTGAGTTTTATGCTCTCGAACTTTGAGTTTTATGCTCTCGAACTTTGAGTTTTATGCTCTCGAACGCCCTTTATGCTCTCGAACTTTGAGTTTTATGCTCTCGAACGCCCTTTATGCTCTCGAACTTTGAGTTTTATGCTCTCGAACTTTGAGTTTTATGCTCTCGAACTTTGAGTTTTATGCTCTCGAACTTTGAGTTTTATGCTCTCGAACGCCCTTTATGCTCTCGAACTTTGAGTTTTATGCTCTCGAACTTTGAGTTTTATGCTCTCGAACTTTGAGTTTTATGCTCTCGAACTTTGAGTTTTATGCTCTCGAACTTTGAGTTTTATGCTCTCGAACTTTGAGTTTTATGCTCTCGAACTTTGAGTTTTATGCTCTCGAACTTTGAGTTTTATGCTCTCGAACGCCCTTTATGCTCTCGAACTTTGAGTTTTATGCTCTCGAACTTTGAGTTTTATGCTCTCGAACTTTGAGTTTTATGCTCTCGAACTTTGAGTTTTATGCTCTCGAACGCCCTTTATGCTCTCGAACTTTGAGTTTTATGCTCTCGAACTTTGAGTTTTATGCTCTCGAACTTTGAGTTTTATGCTCTCGAACGCCCTTTATGCTCTCGAACTTTGAGTTTTATGCTCTCGAACTTTGAGTTTTATGCTCTCGAACGCCCTTTATGCTCTCGAACTTTGAGTTTTATGCTCTCGAACTTTGAGTTTTATGCTCTCGAACTTTGAGTTTTATGCTCTCGAACTTTGAGTTTTATGCTCTCGAACTTTGAGTTTTATGCTCTCGAACTTTGAGTTTTATGCTCTCGAACTTTGAGTTTTATGCTCTCGAACTTTGAGTTTTATGCTCTCGAACGCCCTTTATGCTCTCGAACTTTGAGTTTTATGCTCTCGAACTTTGAGTTTTATGCTCTCGAACGCCCTTTATGCTCTCGAACTTTGAGTTTTATGCTCTCGAACTTTGAGTTTTATGCTCTCGAACTTTGAGTTTTATGCTCTCGAACTTTGAGTTTTATGCTCTCGAACTTTGAGTTTTATGCTCTCGAACGCCCTTTATGCTCTCGAACTTTGAGTTTTATGCTCTCGAACTTTGAGTTTTATGCTCTCGAACTTTGAGTTTTATGCTCTCGAACTTTGAGTTTTATGCTCTCGAACGCCCTTTATGCTCTCGAACTTTGAGTTTTATGCTCTCGAACTTTGAGTTTTATGCTCTCGAACTTTGAGTTTTATGCTCTCGAACTTTGAGTTTTATGCTCTCGAACTTTGAGTTTTATGCTCTCGAACTTTGAGTTTTATGCTCTCGAACTTTGAGTTTTATGCTCTCGAACTTTGAGTTTTATGCTCTCGAACGCCCTTTATGCTCTCGAACTTTGAGTTTTATGCTCTCGAACTTTGAGTTTTATGCTCTCGAACGCCCTTTATGCTCTCGAACTTTGAGTTTTATGCTCTCGAACTTTGAGTTTTATGCTCTCGAACTTTGAGTTTTATGCTCTCGAACTTTGAGTTTTATGCTCTCGAACTTTGAGTTTTATGCTCTCGAACGCCCTTTATGCTCTCGAACTTTGAGTTTTATGCTCTCGAACTTTGAGTTTTATGCTCTCGAACTTTGAGTTTTATGCTCTCGAACTTTGAGTTTTATGCTCTCGAACTTTGAGTTTTATGCTCTCGAACTTTGAGTTTTATGCTCTCGAACTTTGAGTTTTATGCTCTCGAACTTTGAGTTTTATGCTCTCGAACTTTGAGTTTTATGCTCTCGAACTTTGAGTTTTATGCTCTCGAACGCCCTTTATGCTCTCGAACTTTGAGTTTTATGCTCTCGAACTTTGAGTTTTATGCTCTCGAACTTTGAGTTTTATGCTCTCGAACTTTGAGTTTTATGCTCTCGAACTTTGAGTTTTATGCTCTCGAACTTTGAGTTTTATGCTCTCGAACTTTGAGTTTTATGCTCTCGAACTTTGAGTTTTATGCTCTCGAACGCCCTTTATGCTCTCGAACTTTGAGTTTTATGCTCTCGAACTTTGAGTTTTATGCTCTCGAACTTTGAGTTTTATGCTCTCGAACTTTGAGTTTTATGCTCTCGAACTTTGAGTTTTATGCTCTCGAACTTTGAGTTTTATGCTCTCGAACTTTGAGTTTTATGCTCTCGAACTTTGAGTTTTATGCTCTCGAACTTTGAGTTTTATGCTCTCGAACTTTGAGTTTTATGCTCTCGAACTTTGAGTTTTATGCTCTCGAACGCCCTTTATGCTCTCGAACTTTGAGTTTTATGCTCTCGAACTTTGAGTTTTATGCTCTCGAACTTTGAGTTTTATGCTCTCGAACTTTGAGTTTTATGCTCTCGAACTTTGAGTTTTATGCTCTCGAACTTTGAGTTTTATGCTCTCGAACTTTGAGTTTTATGCTCTCGAACTTTGAGTTTTATGCTCTCGAACTTTGAGTTTTATGCTCTCGAACTTTGAGTTTTATGCTCTCGAACGCCCTTTATGCTCTCGAACTTTGAGTTTTATGCTCTCGAACTTTGAGTTTTGTGCTCTCGAAGTTTTTGGTTGAGTCCGGTAGATACTTAAGCATGTTTTTGAACAAATATCAATATGAATTTGATTCTGATGATTTTTTGGAAGTTTCAGGCTTTCGATAAGTGTCGTCCTCAGGGCCAATGGTGGGAATACCTGAGGTGGTAATTATGTGCCCGGCCACTCACATTTTGAAATTGCGAAAGTATGTTTCTGTTTGAGAATCATATTCTGACGATCTAGTTTTGTCAAAATCTTTCTGCGATAAGAACCACTGCATGCGCGTCAAAGAAATTGCTGAGTATCCTAACCCTAAATCGTTGAAAATCCTCAGGCATCGTTTTTAACCAAACAACCCCGGTTTTAAAACGGTACGTGCTGGTTGATACCTCGCATTCTAATGAGAAAATACAATGCATAATAGTACTAGAGCCCAGCTGAAGTTGATCATAGGGGCTGTTGAATCTGTGGTCGAAAAATTGACATGTGCCTCCTAGTCTAGCTAAGCTTTAGTCCGACCGTGTTCTAAGGTTCTTTTCGGTTCTTATGTTCTTATGTTCCAGTACCTGCTTAATCAATTCCCAACATTCAGGCGCTAACTCTACTGAGCTGTGCTTCTTGACCATGATTACAATTGAGTAGATAAAGTAATTTGTCCAACATTCATTCAGGTTAACTAAGTGTTCCAAAGACAGCAACTGGCACTTTTTCAAGCTTTTCTAGCCGTACTAGAAAATTCGTCTAGTTGTTTTTTCTTCTGCAATTTCATGACTGCTGGTTGGTCAATTGTCTTTATTCCCTGGCGCATTATATCCCTTCCGATTAAAGATGGACTGCAACCCGCGATCACTTTCATCTTCCCCGTTATTTTGGCGGCTTGTTGCAGTAGCCCCGGAGTTGCTCGTCCTGTGGATCCATTGGTTGCAGGCATGTACTCTTTGATCTTAAGTTAGGGTTCCATTCCCGCATTGCATAAACTGGATATCGAGGAGCCGCTGTCTTATCAAGTTTGCGACTTTTTGCCGTTAACCGAAATCAAAGATTGAGCAACCTTTGACTCGGTATCTTTTCCCTAGCGTCAAATCGACATCAGCGTATAGTCGTCAGAGTTAATGGATGACCATCCACCTCCATCATGCCATAGGTTGCAAAACCGCAATTCCCCAGCCTACGGGCTTTTGTAACTTTGTCGAACTCCCCTTGTTCAATACTTCAATGAAACCAACGCGACCTCTTCCGTCGCCCTTTGCATTCATCGCGTGCGTTTTTATGACCACTTGAAAAGCTGCATACATCGCTTTTTGTCGGACAGCGTTATATTTTCCGGATTAAATTGACTTTTACGACCCGGGTCGAGATCCGCGACTCATGTTGCGATCGAAATGGGTCGCCGAAATGGACTTTCTGTGACCAAAATTTCATCATCGCGCAAGAGGCTTGAGTCGCACATAGTCGCAAGATACCTAACACACAGTCGAAACCTAAAATTGAACAAAAAGTCGAACACAAAGTCGAAACATAAAATCGAACACTAAGTCGAAACGTAAAGTCGAAACATTAAGTCGAACACAAAATCGAAACATAAAATCGAACACTAAGTCGAAACATAAAGTCGAACACAAAGTCGAAACATAAAGTCGAACACAAAGTCGAAACGTGAAGTCGAACACAAGGTCGAAACATAAAGTCGAACACAATTTGACAGAACAATCGAACTCAAAGTCGAAACATGAAGTCGAACACAGAGTCGTAACGTAAAGACGAACACAAAGTCGAAACATAAAGTCGCACACAAAGTCGAAACACAAAGTCGAACACAAAGTCGAAACATAAAGTCGTACACAATCAAAATTTCACCAAGAATTTGATTTTACTGTCGTTTTTTTTTGCTTGCAAAACTGTAAAACAGTTGCATTTAGAAATGTAATCCAGTATATATGTATTTTCAAAGTGCAGTTAGCTAGAACAGCATACATGCTGATCTTATACAGGACCGCCACGAGAAGGCCCGCACATGGTCCCAAAAAACAAAAGCTATTTTCGCGCAAAGTCGCATAAAATTTCTTCGGTCGCGCAAAGTCGCAACATACCCATTTTGAGTCGCAATAGCCGCAATATAAGTCCCCGACCTCGACCCGGCGAGTATTCGTGGCCTCAACCTCCTTGCCTAAGCTTCTTCTCGTGATCCCCTTGGGGAATTGTCTATATTAACATCAATGAAAGCTTTTACCAGTTCAGCTTTTAGTAAACGTACAGTAGCGATCACTATGGTGATATATTTGTCGCTCTTTGCCGATCTATTCATTCGCTCATATGAAACCACAATTCTTTACACCTCATCTGGTATTTTTCTTCATCTGCTGCATAACTCTGCTTGGGCTTCTTTGCTTGACTTTTTTGAAGAATACGTTCCGCAAAGTTCGTCTTCCTTCTGTGCCTGATGTGCATCTCCCAGGGTTGACCAAAAATGCTAGTCATACAATTTTCATGTATGAAAAAATGCTAATCATACACTTTTCATGCAATTCCATTAGTACAGAAAATTGCAATAAAGGTCTTTGATTAATCATTTTTCTTATATAGAAATTGTATGACTATCATTTTCCCTTAAACCAGAAAAAAAACAGATTTTTTTTTACTTAATTTCTCAAAAGTTTATGGGATGTGTACGTGACCGAACACAAGTGACAAAAACCATCGTTTACTCAAACCTAGGAGTCTTTTCCAGTTTCCCATCCCCTGGTAAAATTACAAAATTAGGCTGCTCAAAAATTGTTCACACGGCATTTGCATGTAAGAAATGTTGTCAAAATTTGTTCACCTGTTCACCCTGGCACGTTTTGATGCAGTTCTTAACAAGAAAAGTCATTTTAAATAGACTTTCATGTGATGAATTTCAGAAAAAACTAAAAGGAGGGAACTGGAAAATAGCCCTTCTCCGCTTTCCCCCCATATTTCAAATTTTCTTTTTTCTTGGTTTCTTTACAAATAATTATCTAAAGAACGAAGTACAATAGCAAAATTAAAAAAAAAATTGACTATTAGCAAAAATTGAATTTTTAAATTATCAGACATTGATCAAAGCATACATAAACATGTCATACAAAAGAAATAGGAGTGTTAAGCGTTTTTGAAAAACGTTATCTAAAAAAAACGGAAAAAGTCCAAATTTTGTGTATCCAGGACTGCGTTATACACAAAAAAAATAGCGGTTGAAAAAAATGCAAACATTTTTTGGGAATTTTCAAAAAAAAATTCTAATCGCCGTCAAAAAACAGCTTGTCATACAGTTTCCACAATACACCAACTTTTATGCCAAAACAAGAAACAAATTTTTTGAATAATTGATGAAATATATTTAGAAGAATGTATGAAATATGTATGACTAAAATTTTTTCATAGACTTGGTGTATGGAACTGTCTGACTAGCAATTTTGGTCTATGGAGTTCAACCCGGGTCGCCACTGATCCTCTCATGGCCGCGTGAAATTGTTAGAATGTCTTTTCTTCTACAAAAATTGATACGGTTTGAAGGTATTATTTTTTCCCGCTATTAATTGATCTGCACAGGTATTCAGAATCCACGGGTGTTGTATTGCGGCTAGGTTTAACAGCATCAGCTTGTTATGTGGCTTGTTCTGACTTCTTTCAACCAAACAAGAACACAAGTTCGATAATTGCGTCTGCCCTTATCCAAATACGTCATCCCCTGACACCACAACTGTGACATAGTGGTTAGGGTTACAGTTTATATTTTAAAAAAGTTTTGATAATGATGTCCTTGAATGTCTGGCCACCGTCGTTCTCTAATCGCTGTTCTTTCTAGACGTCTGGATACGCCTAAAATAACAATTGCAGTTATGCCTTACGTTCTATGGTATACAATTGGACCTTAATTTTACTTTCACAGACTCTATCTGTTTTCCTACTTCGAAATTGCTCAGCCAGCAGATAAAAAGGGGGCAACACTTTAAATATTGTTTCCTTTTGGGATTCAAGAACAGCCGATCCTCCAACCTGTTGGGAAGAATGGATAGTTATATTTCATTGAGGGATAAACGATATCGAGCCAGACGTTAACACCTGCCCAAGTCAACGCGTTCCACCGGATGTGAACAGAAAAGGGAAAAAAACAGGACCGAATCGGAGAAGAAACTCAAGTCCAATCTTTGTTTATGCTTTGGAGACACGAGGCGCAGAGAATTTTTAAAGCAAGGCAGCCACACGGCGATATAAAAACGGAGAGACAACAACCTAGAATCTTGGACCATATGGACCGCGTATTCAAACGAGAACGTAACGTAACGCATGAAAAGGGGGTTACTCTATGGACGCAAACAACGCGAGAATGAGACTTTTAAAATTTCCACGTGGAACGGAGCGCGTTGGCGTAGCGATTCGACTTCCCGAACGCGGCGGAGGACGTAAAAGACAATTTCATTATGGATATGAGAGAATCAGATTGCCAAGCGGGAGCTATCACGTTTGACGAAAACGACTGAAGAAGTCTATCAGATTTCCCTGTCCTATGAACGAGGAGATCGATCATACAAATCGGACACGGAAAATCCAGCGTCATCGCCGCCACGTACTAGCATAAAACAGAAGCCAGTGGAGAACATCTGACGTGGAGCTGGTAACGATTAAAGATTGCTTTAAGTGCTTTACATTTGAACACATAAATGTGTGCCCAGCTACGAATGCGACAAACTGAAAATCCGATATTTTGAAAGGACATGCCGTGGGACCCATCAGGGAAGTAACCTGTGGAGAGGTAGAGGACGCGTTGGGAGGGTGCAGAACGAGCAGGAATCTAATCAGAGTAAAAAAGATTGGCGAGCAGTGGTCAGAACCAATTTGTTGATTGATTCGCAGCGTCGGGATCGCGCGAGTACATGGTAATAGTGTTAAAAAATTAGGCAGAAAAGAATGAAACTGAATTTAAGGTTCCCAATGCCAGGGTCCTGGTCAACGCGTGCGGTGAAAGTATGTGGTTGGGGCTTGACAGACCCTCCCCTTCAACCATCTTCAGCTCGCCAGAACTGAAACAAGCCATGGGCAAGGCAACTACTCATTTAACCTCAGGGACGGACAAATGTTTATGCTATAATAACAACAGAATCCACGTACTTGGCAAAGCAGAAGTAAAGACCGATCTCAGCCTTTGGGCCATTCAGCAGAGGACCTCGGTCCTTGCAGGAAACCATCAATCGATCCTGGGGCGAAGCTTGACGGCATCGTTGGGTTTGCAAGTGGTCCAGAGTGATTGAGTATTGAGAGTGGCAGAGGGAAACACAAGTGCCTAGGAAGAGCATGACCTAATATTTCATATTTCTTTAGCTTGTTCCCAATTTTTTTTCCAGGTTAGGACGCATACGCAATGCCATGGTACGGGAAGGTTTCTTTTGCACATTACAAATTGTGCAACAAAAAGGGCGGAGAGTGCCAATTTGTCTACAGGACAAAGTAGATAAGGAAATCACGCGTCTAATGCAGAAGGGCTTATCATAAAACTTGAAGAGTGTTCGGACGAACACTTTCGTGTCCCCAATAGTAATTGCACTAAAAAAGACGGGAGTTGCAAATTGGCGCTCGAATCAAGAGAATTGAGAAGAAAACGCAAAAACAAAACCAAATGCCTAACATAGACGAATAAATGGACAAATAAGCCAAACAATCGCAGGGAGAAAAGACGGGGAATCTATTTTACAACACTAGACTTTACGTACGCGTATGGGCAAGTAGCTCCAGATTCGAAAACAACTGAAAAAAGCAATTAGTTTCTCATTATTTGGAGGACAATCCACCGGGACCTCCCGCTTTAAGCACGGTTATTACAGACTAATAATCATGCCCGCAGAATTACAAAGAGTGGTTACACTCTCATAAAAGAATTCCTGCAGGCAAATGCATTTATAGACAAAATACTATTCGTCTCCAGGGGAGCCAAGAATCAAAAGGTTGCCTTGGTAGAGAAAATTCTACGAAAATATGCCGTAGCAAACGCGTCACTAAAACTACGAAAATGCGAAATTCCGAAATCAAATTGCCAGTGGCTCGCAATAAGCAATTTGGAAGCACTACACAGTTTTCATAAGTTCCTGGCAAATCATGTGGAAATAAGTGCTCCGCCGTTAATGAGCCAGAATCAAGACTTCCTTTGGGCAAAAGAGTGCGAAACGGCGTTTGATTCTTTTAAGCGATTGGTGGCCAATGTAACCGAGGTCAACCATTTCAACATACACTGGGAAACGCGTTTTGTTTGCGACGCAAGCCATAATGGACAGAGCGTAATGCTGGAACAGCACAGCCAGGAGGGATAGCAATCATTTTTTTCGACTCGAGTTACCTAAATGCCGCCAATCGCAAGTATTCAATGCACAAACCCAAACTACAGCCGTCGTATGGGCTACAGAACCTAATCGAAATTACATTTATGGACAATGGTTTCCAATCAATTCAGAATATAAAGCAATACTAACGTTACTGGATTCATCGCCCAAAGGTAACAAAACAACTTTTAGCACGCTAACCCGGTGGTACGATAGATTATTACCTTATGACTGTAGGAAAGAACACCGCCAAGGGTCAAAATGGGGTTGGTAGATTATTTATCAAGATACCCATCATTCAATGCGCTCCCTACAAGCCATTAGGTTTCAACATTTACCGTTTGCAAAATAAACATGATAAACCAAGCATTAAATCTACCAAGGGCGATAAAAAAATAAATAAGAACACTTTGGGGAAGATAATTTTCTGACAGATACTTGCAGAAACCGAACGGCGGAGGGCGGAAAAACAGGCAATTACGTTTCAACCAAATGCAACACAAAATTCGGTGAATATGCAAACACATCCAGTAAGCAAGCAGGCCGGTCGAGTCATGTGAGCGAAACACAGCCAATGGCAAGACAGATATTTGCATATCGCGTGTTTTATGCATGAGGTGAAAGCGGAAAATCAAATTTTGTTCTCAAGGAACGCAAGCCAGTTGCTTCTCGAATTAACAATAAATTCTTTTCGAATAATATGGCCTAAAAACTTTCCACCTCGACTCCAAAAATCAAGGATAGTAGTACAGCCATAGTAAACCCATACGCAATCAAAAAACGTGAATCTCAAGGTGATTTTGAAAATTCTGACCAACCCTGTCTCGACATTTGGTTGAAGCAGCTCCGATTTGGACATAGGGGTGATCCTGCAAGAAACACTATCCCAGCAAAAAACGTCATCCAAAAACTGAACACGATGATCTCGTCCCTGTAGAATTTCGCTGGCTTTTTCTACCATCTCATTAATACTGAAAAAACGATCTACTCAGTCATAGACGGTTAGGTGGTGCGGCGGATGGAACACCCAGGCATCTTTTCCATAAAGATGGTCGAAGCATACACAGAAAAGGACCCCATGCTCAAGATCATACGCGACGCAATACGGGACAAGAATCCGAAGGTGGAAGAGATTATTACGAGCCTGGGCCAAAACTACGGACAACACTTCCCAGGCCTCGCCGTCAAAAAAACTACCTTTAGATGGATGGGAGACTCGCAAAATCGAAGGCGCTGGCGAGCCCAATTAAGAACCGACTGTACTACTAACACCCTAACACCCTGCCGCGAAAAAATCTATGCAGCCTTTGAGTTGATATGGATGCCCATGATGCACTGTAACTTGGAAGCGACGGCCAAATTATGCAAAAACTACCTAGAAGCAGGTAGAAATTTTAAGTCTGACATAGCCAAGAGTGACGTAGGAGAAATGTTTGTGCCAAAGGAAGCCAACGGAATAGTCCAATTGGACTTATAAGGGCCAGTTAATTACGTAAAGGGAGGAAAAAATACGCCCTAGTAGCCGTCGATGCATTTTCTCACTGGCCGTTAACCTATTTCTGCTCTAGCAAAACTTTGTAAAATGCGCTAATAACGAACTTCCCAGAGAACTTAACATTGATCAGGACTCCGGTTTCTTCTCAAATAAGATTAATCACTTCTGCAAAAATGAAACTATATAATTATTAAAAGTGCCTGTTTGAGATCATCAGGCCACTGGTGGGGTCGGAGGAACCTTTGGCTCTCTTAAAAACTACGTTATACATATCTAAAAGAACGTACCGAGCAAAAGTTCAAACTTCTTATAGAGCACATGAAGACAAACTTCACTCCATTCGAAGCACTTAATGAAAGATAAGCTAACACCGTGTTGCGAAACTTCACAAAACGCTCAAGTTTGAAAAACTTTAACTGGAACAAAGTATTTAACCAAAAATTGTCTTCTTTAGACGGAGCGAGCGGTAGAGCCAACGAAGACGCTTTCAACTTGGCCGTGTGTAACCTCCGAATGCTATGGGAAATCATTCCTGCGACACACTCGGAGGAGCCGAAAGAAACAAACAGAAAAAAGGCAGGGGGAAACGAAGGAAACAGATCCTCGGCCCCACCTCGACCAGGACACATCGGAGGGTAAGACGAGGAATTAATAAACTGCGTCGGCCACGCGCAGGACCCGAAGATTTCAAACGAGCTCCCGAATAAAGAGGACTGAAACAAAAGTCTCTGTCTCCATACCGCACTGAGGAACACCTCGAAGCCCGTAGAGACAAAGGGGGCAAAGAGGTCAAACTCACCGTTCTGACATGAAGGACAAGCCACTCATAGTGATAACTACATGAAACCTGCAAGGCATTTTGGTCCATGAGACAGATGAAAATAGACTGAAAAAGGTTATAACGATGTGGAAGGCAAAAAGTGGGAGATAATCCTCGTAACTGAGCTCCGGAAAAAAAACGCAAGGAGTAAAATGGCTTAGAGGAATAGGAAATCAAACGGTCTTTATTCACTCCCAGCGCAGCGGAAAAGTACTCAGGGGTGAGACTGTCAAATCCTGGATAGAGGAAGGCCAGAAGAAACGTTTTCCGGAACGTACCAGCGCCGTCGAAACACACAGCCTGAAAATTGTGTATGCGTACCAAACTCTAGGGTGTAACGGAATTATTGGAATAGAAGAACACAGACACTGCCTAGACAATGAAATTACTAGAAATGACTAGAACCCCAAAATCCAAAGTATTAACAGTTGGTCCTGATCATAATGCTCACATTAGAAGGGAAAGGACTCGTGAAGCAAATGGTAGGTATTGTCTCATGACTTCAACAACTGAAGCAGGAGGAGAACATCACGACTGGTGCGTACTACACAATCCCCAAAGGGTAAACTCTTTCTCAAAAATTAGAAAAAGAGGAACATCTTTCAACCACAGCCACCGCCGAGAGTTCTGGACCTTCCGTAAAGCGTATCCCAGAGTAGATAAACCTGCTCTCTGGGAAAACTGCGTGATGTTTTGGGATCTTTCCCAGATTCCCTAAAAGATTTACATGAGGCAACCAGTTACCAAATAAAAGCAAAAGAAGGGGATAGCAAAAACTGAAACCCTGAAAGAGGGTTAAGGGAAGGCTGCTCAACATCTCCCTGTTTTTTCAATTTATATCACAAATTATTGATGCGCATAGCGGAACCTGAACTTAAAAACTATTTCAGATGCTAAGTACGAACAAACAAGTGTAAAATCGCGTTGAATACAATATGTGTAAAATGGCGTTGCCAGATTTGATAAAAATAGAGAAACATAACAATGAGACGAAAACTGTAAATTTATTCTATCCCTATTTGCCGACGACACCGCTGTCATCGGGGAACAAAGAAAAACTGAAAACATGATCAAGAAATTGAACATGATCAAGAAAATATTGGGTAAATTCGAAATGAAAAACAATGAGGACAAAGAAGAGGCATTTCTTGGATCGGAAGAATCCGAACAGTTACTCATCTTGCGCTGCTAGCTGGGACCGAAAGCAGATATACAAAATCGGATAAGCGTGCAGGATATTAATGAGCAAATTTGTGACCACAATACCAAAAAAAAACATGCTCCCAAAGAAAAAACAAGCACAAACACTACAAGTATGCGTGGAAAGCGGACCACTGTTTGACTGCAGTACTCGACCATGGTATAAAAGGGAAGTTAAGAGTTTACAATTTTGGATTGACAAAAGATACTGATACCTCTGGAGCGACATAAAAGGACCACCTTTGAAACAAATGCAGGCTGAGGGAGTACACATGCAGGACATTCGCAACTTGTTTGGTATCATATCTATAATCTTGAAAGTAGAGAAACGTACCCTTGAACGTAGGCTACATACTGAGAATGAAAATTGAACGAACAGTAAAGATAGCGTTATTGAGATGGCTAAGCAGCCTGAAAAATATCAAGAATTATCCGGGATACTCCGCAAAACTATTTTTTTACTGGAGGAATGTTATGAGAGAGGCAGGGACAAAGTGGATTGAAGCAACCAAGATAGTAATGGACAGGAAAGAATGGGAACAAAGAATAACCAAGCGGATCGAAAATTTGGAAAAATGGGAATGCCAACAGGTAAACTTTTCAACGGGACGAAAGGGTGGAAACAAAAAATTTGAATTAACTACAGCAAGCTTTCAGTGTAATGATTGTAGAAAGCTGTGTAAAGAAGTTGGTGGACTAAAAAGACACATCAAAAGAATAAACACTGAGGCAAGAAACTTTTCCAAATGCAACCGTTGAGACAAAACATATAAACTTGAAGGCTGCTTTAAAACCACGTGAAATCATGTAACCCGTAAGCGGCCGAAGAGGCCAGGGTCTACAAACCAGCAACCAAGATCTGTACCAAAGTCAACAAAAAGTACTCAGCGACCAATATGACACACGATTGGATGCAGGGGGAGAGGGCATGCTTCCGAGGAGGCGAATGCCTGAAGACGAAGAAGAAGAAGAAGAAGAAGAAGAAGAAGAAGAAGAAGAAGACCCTTTCAGAACGAAGGACTGGGATAAACGAAGCGATTTGACAATGGCCCCACAAAACTCACGCGTCCCCAGAGTGTTAGACGAGAAGGAATTTGCCGAGAGAGACATTGAGCTTCGTCAACCTAAGGCACCTGCAGAGCTGCAACACGGAACAGCCAAGCGGCCAAAGGAGGCCCGCCTATACCGTGTACCAGTAAACCGAAGTTACAGACAAAAAAGACCCAGCCAGGTATAAGAAATTTGATTAAAAAAATTGAGAAAATTCCGCCATATACCGTTAAAAAGAAAAAAAGCTATTTGTTAAGATGAAGTGGTAGCTCGCTTAGATACGAGCCAGAACCTGAGATTGCAGGAGTTGCAGGCCCATCAACAAGTACGACGGAAAAATGAACGGAAAATTAGCTGTGCCTTACCAATTGGGACGGACAAATCAACGCTTCAGAGCGAGAGACGATTGCGAGCACAAAGAGCGGCCAGTACAAAGAATGCGGTATCGGAGAAGCAAAAATAGGGAGAAAACTCGCCATATCCAGTGGCGAAGATTCCGACGACACGGCGGACGAATCAAACACATTTACGGCGAAGGGGGAGAGCAGAGCAAGAGAAACGCCAATGGCACCGGAAACCAAACCACGCAAAACCGCGGAAACGCAGGAGGACATCCTCTCTCCTAACTAGACCAAGTTACGAGTTTCCTCCCCCAAACTTTTTTGGAAAAATATGTCTCAGGGCTGCGAGAAAAACGCTCAATTCTGATTAGCTGAAACTCTGATTGTGCAATGGTTTGAATTGTCCAATATTCTGATTGTCCAATACAGTTTTGCATCAAAGAAGCTCAGCGCTTCAGTCTATTTTCTTCCAACATCGAGCAATAGCCTTCGGATCATTACAGTTTGTATAAAAAGCAAAATTTAAGTGATGCGAATCTTCGTAACTTCTCATCGCTTTATAATTATTTAGGTTGAGTCGAACGTATCCTTTAACTTCTATTATAACTTTAAAAACCAAACAAACTAAAAGAATATGGGTTTATGTTTAATGTCCGGTTTCATGTAAATCTTCAAGTACATCTTGGCTGTCTATATCGAAATGAGGAACTCCCCAGGACTGGGTCTCACCGGAGCCCAAAACGGCGAAGGCCAGTCCGCCCGTCCACGCGACCCCCGCGAAGGTGTAGAAAGCATTCAGCCACAAATCCTTGCTGTGCACATTGTCCTCAGTGATTTTTTCCACTATAATGGGCGACAGAAACCCACTGGTAGTGGCCACAGTGTTGGTGATGCCAAAGATAATGCCCGCAAAATGAGGAGCCAGGTCTAGGTTGTTACAATAGCAGGCCGAGTAATGGGCGCCGAAAAAGAACATTCCGATTGCTATAAAGGCAATAGCTTTTGCATCGTCACAGCCAGCATAACCAGCAAGAACCAGAAACAACCCGGGTAAAAAAGTGCTAATAATTTGGTTGAACTTGCGGATGAATGTAGTGGAAACGTATTTTCGGCTGCGTAAAAAGTCGGTTATCTGAGACGTCAAAACTGTTCCAATGAAGCAGCACAGCCACGGCAATGCACTTAAGAAGCCATTGGAGGCGATGTCAAAATTGAGAACCTCCGACAGGTACTGAGGCAGCACTGACATCAGGCCATAGTTTATGAAGTTAACTGAAAAGTGGGCAACTAAGAGTCCGTAAAAAGGCAAACTGGTAAAAATACCTTTCCATGGAATTTTGTACTTTTTGCCGTCGTCGACCTGTGACTGAGTTTTGATGAATGTCCTCTCGCTTTGGGAGATGCGAGGGTGTGTGTCGGGCGAGTCATACACAATTAGACACCAGGCGACATACCAGACAATGGCAAGTATTCCATTCGCATAGAAGCCCAGAGGCCATCCATCCCACAGGGCCACAGTGCACAAGTAGCCGACTAGGGGCTGGATGGCCATGTTGCCGAAGCTGGCTCCAGACACAGAGAGAGCTGCGAAGAGGCTGCGCTCGAATTTGGGGGCCCATCGGCCAATCAGGTGGTGGAAAGAGGGAAAGGTCATCGCCTCTGTCACTCCCTCCAGAACCCGCAGGATTATCAGCCACTCCACCCCCAAGTAGGAGGCTGGGGGTGTGAGGAGGGTGAAAACACCGGTCAGCAGAACCCCCAGCCCATAAAGATGTTTGCCCCCATACTTGGAAGCTACATACCCTGCAGGTAATTGTGTGACCATGTAGCCATAGTAAAATGCACCCAACACATTCGCTTGCTGTCCTGATGACCACTCAAAAGTTCCGTCGTCAGCTTCGTCTGAGCTAGAGTTCGAATCTCGCACTGGACAGTTTTCGTTGATGGATTTGTTGTCGTTTGACTGCTCGCTTTTCACCATGTCGACCAGAGCTACGCTGATGTTTATCCGCATTGAGTACAGCAGGAAGAAACCAAGGAAACCCATGAAAGCCAGTCGGTATCTAGTCGAGAAAATTTTACCTCGCACTGTTTCGTGGTAACCGAAATCATCGCTGATCAAATTCTTAGTCTCGAAGCTCCCATAACTCAGCTTACCTGAGCTTTTCATCGCAATGGCAACACTTCGCCGGTACTTTGGTACCGACAATTAAACTTTAACAGAAATATTTAGATCGGAATTTAGCCACTTGAGAAATACCAAGGCTACACTTCAAGTTTATTCTGGTTTAGGCATTTGCTTATGGTGGTATAGTTAGTATAGATCATAAATCAACAACCCAAAACTGTCATTTGATACTACGAGTGAACTGTATTTTGCTGCTCAGTTTGGTTACCAATTAAGAAGCCATAAATTGCTTGTTTTCTAGCAACTCTGACCAATCAAAAATCAAAATATAAGTCGTTTATTGCAACGATTAGTGAATTTTTGAAACCTTTTTGGTTGCCCGAAACGTCAAAAGGAAGGCGTTCTTGCTTTGCCATCAGGAAAGTTTTTGGAATTTTTTTTTTCGATTGAAAACTTTTTTTCCGTGAATCAGTTTCAACAGCCCCGATGGTCGGTCTACCGTAGTCAAACGGTCAGATGACTATATATCTATTGTAAACAGTTCACTAAACCTCACACAAGTGCGCCCAGGTAAACAAATGACAATAAATAATTGATCAATTTCCAAAGGCTTTGTTTCAGATAACTTCTTTGCCAGAAACTTCTTGCATTTTGGTTTACGTGCTCAAACACCATGCGAACATCCATTTTTGGTCAAGCGCTACAATTTTAATGTGTTTTGAAACTAAGTGCAGACCTGAACATGCAGGAACGCAATAAGTTGTTGCCTAAATGGAGTTACAGGCTTAAGAGGGTAAACTTTTCTGGTATCACGAACAAATTTTTCAAGTTAAGGTTACTATGAATCCACATTCAAAATTTCGAAGAATAAGTCAATTACTGAATTGGGGAATACTTGAAAAAAAAATTGGAGTAGAAAAATTCGCTCATACAATACATTTAAAATATTTGTGTAGTTAGTTAACGCAGCAAATCGTTGTTCTGATTTTTTAACAAAGCTATCTATGCCAAAAAATGGGGTGGATCTATCTATGCAGGGGCGGATCTAGGATTTTCTCGAGGGGGGGGGGCGGATTTTCAAAGAAATTTCGAAAGTTTTGACGACCTTTTTTTTTTTTTAGGTCGATCAGATTGACGTTCCGAGCTCTCCCAAAGCAGTAAAAAGACCCTGTTTTGGCCAAACTTTCTGCGCCGCAGGCATTTTTTTGATAAAACAGGTCAAAAAAGCCGTTTTTGGGCACTTTTTGGAAAATTTTGACAAGAAAAACGCATTTTTTTGGCGCGCGCTCCCACTCAAAATTAGTATATATTGGCGCCGAAGGCGCCTTTAGAAAAATTTTAGGGTCGGTCGGCCAAAAATGGATTTCTTAAAAAGTACCAAAGGGGGGACCCTTTGGGTTGGCAGGGGTTCGAATCCCTGAGGGGGGGGGGGCGTAAGCCTGTCCCCCCCCCCTTAATCCGCCCCTGGTCCTATGCAAAAGTAAAGCTACAGCAATGGTTTTTCTTATAGTTTTTTGTCCATGTTTCAAGCTCTCAAAAACTCATCTGCTTTGATCTTATATTTTGAAGAACATGCAATCTCTTAATAATAACAAGAATAAACGGTTACTGTGCCAGTAGCACAAAACAATCTGACCATAGTCCCAGAAACAATAGGCGCTAAAATACTAGAAAAAAAAACTAGTGTTACTCGAGTAAAATTAAGTTTTTCCGTTTTAAATTATGCTATTGTAAGCTTTTAGGCCAATAAAATAAGCTAGTGTAAGCCTGCTTGTTCGCTGTATTAGCGGGATTTGAAACGAACCTCCAAAAATTTTAAATCTGTTGTTCTCGACACTGGAAAAACTTTTTCAAAAATTATTAAAAACATTTGAATCACGACTGTAAAGGCTTTTATATGATATATCACTTAATCCCAGAAAAAAACTAAAACACTCCCAAATACAAAGTTTCTCCTCGTTTTTCAATTTGTTAGACCAACTAGATTCCTTTTACATCAGGGCCAAGCCCTGAAACTTCCGACTGCACTTCAAGGCCCATTTAAAAAAGTTTTTGCCTGAAAATTTACCAAAAATTTGGAAAAAAGCCTTTTCTTGTTTCATTTTGTTTTTCAATTTTTCCCCCACACGCTGATCTAAGCTACAAATGGATGCAAAAATAACCCGGGTAAAAGTTTTCCGCTCTTTCGTTGAAGGTCGGAACAATTATAACAAAATTGGTCCTATCAGGGCAAAATCTTGAATGCCCGACTGTCTTAGCTGGTCTCGACTAGCTTTTGGCAAATGAAATATGGACAATCTATGAGTTTTAGGCAGATAAGTTTAAGTTTCAAGTCGTGAATGGAACGAAAAAGAAAAGATTAGCTTGCCTCAATCCAATTTGGAATATATTTACAGAGCGGGATGATATCCAAGCGTAAAAAATTCGTGTTGAACTTTTAGTATCAAACTATAATACGAGCAGTTTTGCTTGTTTCTTGTCAGATTTTTATACTGGAATGCGCAACTGCGGGGCTCTCAAAGATCCAGAAGTTAATTCCGAGTGAGCAAACATTAACTTTTATATTGGCCTGAAAAAAATCAAACCTCGCATTCTTTTTATTCCTTGCATACTTGGATAATTGGAACAATGAATTAAATCCAATCAAACTTTGTGGCAATTTAAATGAAGCAAAAATAAACAAAATTCAAAGTTATTGACTGACAATATTGGGAAGGCGCTATTTAACATTAAGATCTAATTTTCAGTGCCTCAAGCTGAAAAAATAGCTTTATGCGCGCATAGCAATTTATGTAGCTGTTTCGATAATTCACTTATTCGATAAGGGTAGTAGTCGCAAGTGAATAATCTCTGGTTATGAAGCTGTTTCGAATTGGATCAAGGCGGTGGAATTCTACTACCTGAACCCGGAGAAGAAACTGGGATTGAGTGACATATTCAATTTCGCCTCTGCTCTGGTCGAGGTGGTGGAACTCTTCTACTCCCACCACACTCGGAAATTACGTTTCAATCATAAAGTTACAGAAATCGAAAAAAAAAATTGTAATTGAAACTTTTTTGGCTAGGAACCACCCTATTATTCAAAATCAAATCTTCTAGAAGGCTCTTTTCTGGAATGAATCAATCACAGGTTTGGAGGTATTCATATCAACTACTCACTCATTATTTACACAGAGGTGCAGCTGCGCTTCCCAAACACTTGCAACAACACTACCAAAAACAGATCTATCAAGTTAAATGAGAAAAAGTAGTAGATATAAGCCTCAAACTAAGAACAACTCGGCTATGTGTAGGATTAGAAACTGCGATCTACTGCAATCAAGAGATTTGCAGTCTCATGCAATACTTTCTCAGCCACTCAAGCTTGACAACCGACAAACACTAGTCACGAATAAAGCAGCTACATATGCTAGCAAATTGCCAATGCGATTAAGCACCAACACAAACAGACTCAATTTTGCAATCATCAATTTGGAATATAACAAACAGAAAACATCCACAATAACTTTGCATGTAACAAATCGCAAGGCATAAAGCCACATTTTGTATAAAGAATTCTTTTCAGACAAATTGAGTTAGAAATTTCTGAAACCGAATTGTGATGTTGTTTGAAGCGAATAGCTTTTTTCGATTCATTTGATGAATTCAAAAATATCAACTGTGTTAATTTATTACGATTCGAATGTCAAAGCACATGCTCTCAAAAAGTTGTAAAGGTGCCCCCCACCATTATTGGGCTTCCGCACCATAAAAGTGCCGCAACAATATTTGCGACTTAGGTTGGAAATAAAAGTAGGTTCGTAATAATGACAGTTTTTACTATTTTTTTTAAAAATCGTTTTTCTAAATTAAAGTTACATAGACTTTTTTATTTTTAACACTTCATTTTTGTTCTTAATTTTACTTGCAGAATCGCAATTTAAAACTTTGACTCGGATATTTCTTTTTTCGAAAAAATCAAGTTTCTGTTTCTAATTTTCGAATCAACCAGCAAAGTTGAGCAAAAAAACATGCGAAACAATGACGAACTAGATATAAAAGACCAGTCCGTTTTTGATACTTGTAATATATCAAACTCGATCTCGATATATTTGAAAGCCAGCAATTTTAATATTATCTTTTAAAACACTTTGTGGCGCTCCTATAGGGGTGGTGCCCAGCAGTCATATGATTACTTGTTCAAATGGCATGTGCTCTGGAGTTAGCCCGGTGAGTTCTAGCAAGTAATTCAAAGCTTTAAGGGTGCTGGTTTGATGCCCTCTTGACAACAGAGAAAAAAATTCGGGTTATGCCACCGCGTGGGTTGACTAAAAAGATTTAGGATGTCGGTATTTCTGTTTTGACCGACGACAAGATCTTGATAAGCATGCATATAGAATTCACAGCTTTTATGGCATATCAATTATTATTCGTCAATAGAAGTTCCCGCATCCAGTTTCAAGCGTTAATAATCGATTATGATATGATTTTAGTGGCAGTCTTACAAAAATTGAAAAAGAAAATGATTTCAAATAATTAATAATCGATTATAACCTCTCTTTTGAATTCGAATATAATTAATTAAAATGGATTATAATCGATTAATTTTATCCGAACTTCTAATTAGTTTGTTTTCCAGAAAAAATCCATTATAATCGATTATAATCCCTAATGTTTGACCATTGTCTTCGACCTTGCACCTGAATTGCTTATGATTTATGCTTTTCGTAGACGTTGGTTTATGTGAAAAATGGGAAAACTGCTTTAACGGTTTTGAAATCAATTCAAATTTTTAATGTTCCTATTTTATCATTTCTTCTGGATTATAATTGTTTCTCGATGCACATTTTAAGTTTTTTTTACCCGCAAATATCAGCACAGAGCTTTAGTTTCATGATTGATATTAAAAAATTATGTTTCACTTACCGCGGGATTCTTTCAACTAAGATGAAGGGATCTCTATGAAACTTTTGTTTCGTTGTTGTTGTAGTTGCCTCTCGCCGGGGCCCTACATTGTGGGGGGTACCCCGGCCAGGTCAATGAAACGGGCGGCTTCCACCGGGTTTGTCCAAAGGGCAGTGAGGGGGAGGTTAGTGGGGTTTGTGGGGCACTGGAACAGGTGGGCAGTCGTGTGGGGGGCTGTATGGCAGAGGGGACAGGAGGACCCTTGGTCTGGTTCGAGCCTAGCCCGGTACGACAACAGGTGTTGACTGTAGCCGGACCGAAGTTGGCTGAGGGTCCTCCGAGTACGTCTGGGTAGGGTCTTCTCCTCTCGGACGTTGACAGGAGGGGGTCTTGTACCGAGGACTCCAGACGGTGGATACGATTGGGTTGTCGTCGCCACCGTCTCTGTGTGCACAGTTTTCAGGAGCCGCCGGTACTCCTTCGTTGGTAGCGGCAGGTCAACGCCTTCGAGGAGGTGATCCAGACGGGGGGCATGGGCAGAGACTAAAGTGGGTTTCATTTTGCGGGGGGAGGAGGTTTCTCGGGGAGTCTCTGACCATGGTGTTCGGGGAGGTGGCAAGCCAAGAGATGTTGTGTTGCAAGCATTGCCGTGTGGGCTTTCACCCGGAGCACCTGCTTCTCTTCGTGTAGGTGGCTTTGGGGGGCCATTAGATGGTTCCCGGTGGCGACCCGCAGAGCCGCGTTTTGGATGGTCTGCAGACGCTTGACACTGGTCTCGGATGCGACTGTAGACCAAACTGGGGCCGCGTATTCGAGACGAGGCCTGACCAAGGCTTTGAAGGTCACGAGTAGCGTTTCCGTGTCCTGACCCCAGTCCGTGCCTGCCAAGGCCTTCATGGCGTTGACCTCCCTGGAGGCGTTGGAGGCAGGGATCCTGCAATGTTCCCCGAACTTGAACATCGGGTCAAACCTGACACCAAGTACTTTGGGGTGTTTTTCCAACTTGAGCGGGATATCTGCCACCGTCAAGTGTGGTTGTACGTTGCATTCCTTGGTGTCAGGCGTGAGTAATGTTACAGCGCATTTTCCGGGGGAGAGTGCGAGTTTGAGGGATTGAAAGTAGGACGTTAGGGAGTCGAGGTATGGCTGCAACTTAGCGGTGATGATATTGATCTTCGGCCCGCTGGCCCAGGGCGTCACGTCGTCTGCGTAGCTCACCACGTTGACACCCTCGGGAGGGGAGGGAGCCAACGTAGGAGTTAAACAGAGTCGGTGATATGACTGAGCCTTGCGGAACACCTGTTCGGACAATTCTGGCGGGAGATGTCTCACCGCGGAACAGGGTGCGTGCTTGGCGGCCGGTCAGGTACCCTGAGAGCCAGCGAAAGGGGTAGTGAAGTTCTGCTCAATTTCTCCAGCAGGGTGCGGTGACATACCATATCAAAGGCCAATGTCGCCAGTACCGTGCGGTCTGCCGGTTTCTTTTGGTTGAAACCGTCGGCGACCGCGCTGGAGATTTCGAGCAGGGCAGTTGTGGTTGAGTGGAGGGGGCGTAAGCCGTGTTGGTGTGGTTCTGGGGTCAGGTGGAATTGAAGTATTGGGAGGATGCAGGCTTCCAAAATTTTGACAGCGGGGCAGAGTAACGAGACGGGGCGGTAGGAGGACCAGTCCTGTGGGGGTTTTCCGGGCTTGAGTAGTGGTATGACAATTGATTTTTTTCCAAATGGCGGGGATTCGTGGTGAGAATTTGTGTTCAGATGAACCAAAGAAAGACAAGACATCTCACTTTTAGAGATTTTGACGGTAAAAAAGGACTAGAATCTATTATAATAGATTTTCGGAAAAATTATAATCAATATTAATTGATTATAATTTATTATAATGTCACGAAAAATGTTATCATTATAATAGATTATAAATCGTTAAACGTCTTAACTTGGCGCTTATAATCAATTATAATTTTTATAAAAGTACAATTATAATTGTAATATAATCGATTATTTTCTCTTTTTACGGAGTGCGGGTTGTATTTATGGGTATGCAAGCTGCCTCTATTCTGCTAAGATTTCTAGAAAGAACATCTGATAACATTTTCAAATCAATTATTATTGCCAAGAGGAAATTATAAAATAGATAAAAGTTTCAGCTACAACTAAGTCTCACAGATAGTTTACAAATTATGTACAATTGATGGCTCTGAACCAAACAATTTAATTCAATTATAACATTAAAAATCAGAAAATTTACATTTTTACAGCTTGGTGATTTTTACAACCCATTAGAATATATCTACACGGTGGGAGAATGGTTTTACTCACAGTATCACATCTTTAGTTTACAGAGAAATGTCCATCTATGTCACAGTCGTTTTTCATCCAAAGAACGAACAGCAAAGAAATCCTATAAATTTTATAATAATAAATCAAATCAATGTCAAAACTGTTCAATGTTCTTTGCAATTTGGGAATTGAATTGACAAGTGTCTCGAACTAGAATAAGCATCCGCGTGGACCGACTCCGTCTATCGTTCCTCCTCCTCATGGAACCTCTCCTCCCCCTCCCCCTCCCCCTGGCCCCGATTGAGGCTAGCTGGTTGGTGGTCTGTGGTGTTCTGTTGGCGAGAGAGGGACTGGAGACTGGTGTCTGCGGCGGCTGTGGCGAATGTGTTGGGAGTGGAGGAGTGGCTCAGTTCCACCACCTGGGCCAGAGCAGAGGCGAAGTTCAGCAGGTCACTCACCTCACTCAGCCCCAGTTTCTTCTCCAAAGTCTGGTAGTAGAACTCCGGCGCCTACATCCAGTTCAAAACAGAGTCCACATAACTGCAGATTATTCACTCGCGACTACCACCATTATCACATCCCCCTCATTTTTACTACAATTTTACTCGCTTTGCAAGCCTGAGTTGAGTGTATTTTATTCCATCCAGCGGTTCTCCGCAAAGACCTCGGATTTAGGTGTATTCCCTCATGGATAAATATTTTTCTAGTAAATCTTAAATCTAGTCACAAATTGGTCTTTATTAAATTGAAGAAAAAACGGAGAAAGATCACAAAAAAAACATTAAAAACTAAAACAGTTCCCAGTTAAAAATGAAATAATACATCACAGAGGAATCGAGCGCATGGATGTTCTATCGATCCTCCAGCAACTCACCCATAAGAGTATAAGAAAAGGTTTGGTGAGTAGTGAGGATGCTACTCACATTGGCATTCATGCGTTGCAGCTGCAGAAGATATCTTCCCGGAAAAGTCTTCAAGGAGGGAGAGTAACTGAAACAAAAGAAAAGAACACTCGTGTGCTAATTATACCCAGATCGATTCTGAATTGCATGTAATTTTCAATTTAATTGATGAGGCACATCTACCCACAACAAAAATATGAACGCTGGAGTTGAAACAAGACTGCCCGTATGTCAGGGCGAAATACTGAATGTTCAAACTGCCACTTAATTTACCTCCAATCGTTTACAGTAACGATGAATTTGATAAGCTATAATATTGGTACTGTCATATATATTTCTCCATAGTACATTTACTCAGCACCTTTTTTCCAATTTTTCCAAAGTACAAAAACAGAGAGGATAAACAAATGGCGCGTGAAAATGCGCACTCAAAGCCTGTGCTTAAATTTAATATAATTCCAAGAACTTAACTGACTAATTAAAATATATACTTTTATATTTACAAAATTTTACTAAGAAAAAATGTGTAGACCTGAAACCAAACCAAGAGACCGCATAGCTCCCAACAACAGGTCACTTGCATTCACTTAAGTGCATTTGATAATGGATAAGAAAAACAACTTTTTCTTTTCCCTTCTTTTTTTCAATGGTAACTTTTGCATCAATTTTTTTTTCAAAAACATTGTTTAAACTGTGAATCCGTGTTTCCTGGTCACACCCAAATAAGGGTTAATTAAACAGGGTTAACTTGAACAAAAATTAATTGTCAAATATAAAGCAATTAAGTTTTGAAGTTCCTAAAATGTATTTGTTTTGAACAAAAATTAATTGTCAAATATAAAGCTATTAAGTTTTGAAGTTCCTAAAATGTAATTGTTTTTTAACTTAAGTACAAAAACAAAATTGCGTAGACTGCTCATTCGCCCAAGACTAATGGGCATTGAACAGTTCGCGCAAAAAATATACAAGTTTTGATCCGCGATGCTGCAACAAATCAGATTCAATTTTGTAGAAGCACGCTAGTTTTCTGACAGCTTGCGGAAAAAAATAGTGTACTTAAAATGAGACTGGATTTCGGCAGAAATCTGATTGAAAAATATATTAGAATGAAATTTCACATATGAAAAATTATTCAATGTCCATGATGACCTAAAAATTTACACGATGCTTTGGGAGAAAAAAAACATCATTTAGATCAGTATTATTTTAAGAAGCTTGAGTATTACGATTGCAATTTATCAAAAACGGTTTCATCTGTATCTAGTTTCAATTTACTATTTAGTTTCAATAACACGTGATAACTCAACAAATCTGAATAAAACTCACTTGAATTCAGAATGAATGCAATTATATTCTTATCATCTGCAAACGGAAGTATATCCGACGCTTCGGGTAAGCGAGGCATATCATTATTAAACATAAGAAAAGCAGTGGACCCAACGAAGACCCTGCTGAACCTATCTATCAGATAGCCAGTCAGATTTTTCTTATTCATCTCAACGCACTGGCGCCTATCAGATAGATAGCTATGGAATTAGTCTGAAAAAAAGTTGCTTCGTAGTATTACACTATACTTGGCTTGTGTAAATAAAGGTCTACCAAGCCATGCAAAAACATATTGAGGTCTTGAGACATGTTGGTCACTAAAAAAAGTCGAATACCAAATAAAACGAAAAAAAAAACGTCCCAGTCTCAGTAGTAAACATTACGTAGTCGGAACTTAAACAACAAAAATTAGTGCGTGTGATTTTGGAGGGGCGGCTGAAAAAAAAGAGTAAAGTACCTGGTGAGGTTGAGAGTGTCCACCCACTGGGCCACATCCTCCTCCGACCACTGCAGCAGAGGGTGGTCCCTCCTAGTGGCCATAGTGTCCAACACTCCCCCTGCTGTGGCTGCCGTGGGGTCTGTGCTCTCATGCAGCAGTCCAGCCATGTTGCTGCTGTATCTTTGCCCCCCATTCAGTCTGGGAGTGGAAGTACTCTGGCTAGGAAACAGTTTCACATGCAAAATTTATCACAATACCTTGCCTGTTAAACGATCATTTTTTTTACTCTTCACACATTGATGCGATTTTTCAAATGTGTAATTCGTTGCATTTCAAACTGTTTTCTGGCATCTTTGATAAAATATATGAGCTCAGCCAGTTCAAGAACAACTAATACTCCAAAAAATACAGCCAGCGATTGGCACATTATAAGTCACACTACTGCTATTCTTCTGTTGAGTATCCAAGTGACCTTGGATGAAGTGTGTTCAACGTCATATACACTAACTGCAACTAACTCTTGTTCGTAATCAGTATTCTTAATTGTATCCCCCCTATTTCTCTCTCTTTTACCTGTCGGGTGGGGAAGGGTGGCTCGCCCACATGTATGTATCTAGGTCTTTAAGAAGGAGTCCGAAGTTGGCGTCTACCAGATTCGCGTGGTGCATGTCCAGCCACGGCCGATTCCCTACACAACACAAGCATACACACACTAACTTTACGCTACACTACGCGCACGTCTTTTATGTATTCACTCAATTTTACTCTATCATTAATTTGCCCTTTTCTTTTTCAATTGTTGAATAATCCAACTGCTTCTCTTCTGATTATTTCATTCAGGTGTACTCCTGTTTGTTTCGTGTAGTACTACTGAAATGTGCCACCCTGTCCCCGCTAAAGTGTCTTGATTTGATATCAAACAATGAAAAAAAATAACTTGGGCTGCTAGTAAGTATCATACATAATGAGTATCGAATCGTTATATAATTTCTAGTTTTCATTTTGAGACTTTCTTCTCATGAATCTTAAGCTAATGATTTCCCCTCCGAGTAAAAACTGATCTCTCCCTCCTTGCACTATGTAGCTAATTATATTGAAATGCCTTCAGTCAAAACAGAATCAATGGATTGTCAAGATAAATTGAGATGACCTGCAATTTGATTTTTTTGAATTGATTTGATTTCAGAGACGTCATTGATTTTTATGTCCATCTTTCTCTGCAGTTTTGCGGTAGATATAACAATCGTCGGCAATGGACCTTGAGCCGAAGCTAGGAGCTCGCTCATTTATATCAAATTCCTGGCGAATCTTAACGTTTTTGCTTGACTTTAGTAAAAGTCAAAGTTTTAATGGCATTTCTAATATAGTGTTTGATTTGTTCTTTCAGTGGCGTGAACAGCATGTCGAGTTTACGAGGGAAATCCATAATATATGAAAACAAAATGATTTGATCTCTAAAACTTCATACTTCATAAAAACTGACAATCAAAAGTCATCTAGTAAGATCGGATTAGATTAAAACAATCAGCTTAAAAAGAAAAAACTCGACTGGTGTGAACAAATAAAAGGAGATGAAGAGATGAATTAAGTTGTATCGACCGAGTCAATAGAGGAGATTTGAAGCAGCAGACGATGTCAATCACAAACAGCTGAAACTAATCATTTCATAAACCATTGAAGACTACAATGCCACCAAAATTAGATGCAATGAGACCTGCAGCGGAGATGGAAAAAACTGTCGATGATCAGACGTCATCTCTTTTCAAATTTTCGCTCAATGTAACCAACAAATTCAAGATTATATTGCCTCTTTTCGAAACCAAGAAACCGCAACTAACCAATTCAAACTTATCCATGTCTTTTTAAGAGCTGCGAGCACATAGAAGCAACTAACTAATTCAAATTTATACCCAGTCTTTTTATTAGCATACAGGAGCAACTAACTAATTCAAATTTATACCCAGTCTTTTTATTAGCACATAGAAGCAACTAACTAATTCAAATTTATACCCAATCTTTTTATTAGCATATAGGAGATGGAAAAACTGTCGATGATCAGACGTCATCTCTTTTCAAATTTTCGCTCAATGTAACCAACAAATTCAAGATTATATTGCCTCTTTTCGAAACCAAGAAACCGCAACTAACCAATTCAAACTTATCCATGTCTTTTTAAGAGCTGCGAGCACATAGAAGCAACTAACTATTTCAAATTTATACCCAGTCTTTTT
Source organism: Symsagittifera roscoffensis (assembly GCF_963678635.1). NCBI lineage: Eukaryota > Metazoa > Xenacoelomorpha > Acoela > Convolutidae > Symsagittifera > Symsagittifera roscoffensis. The sequence continues at coordinate 1,934,833 of NC_087069.1, forward strand.
ATTAGCATATAGGAGCAACTAACTAATTCAAATTTATACCCAGTCTATTTATTAGCATATAGGAGCAACTAACTAATTCAAATTTATACCCAGTCTTTCTATTAGCACATAGAAGCAACTAACTAATTCAAATTTATACCCAATCTTTTTATTAGCATATAGGAGCAACTAACTAATTCAAATTTATACCCAGTCTTTTTATTAGCACATAGAAGCAACTAACTAATTCAAATTTATACCCAGTCTTTTTATTAGCACAGAAGCAACTAACTAATTCAAATTTATGCCCAGTTTTCTTATTGTTCCGACTTTCGTTACGAAAGTAACGTAATATTTATGCTCGGGGTGGGTTTTTTCTTCAGACAAATTTTTGACTTTTTTTAACTAGCCATTTTTGACAAAATTTTTAAAAATTATTCGAAAGCTATTGTTGTTCTGAGCTTCAATTTGAAAAGTATTTCACCTGTGATCATTTTTTGTAAAGTTATGGGGGTTTAAAAATTGCCAATTTGAGGACAATTAACTCGCAATATTTTCGCGCTATTAACGCGGAAGCGGAGATTTAATCGGTCTTAGAAATCGTTCTAATTTGGTTCAAGGAAGCTTATTTTCCATAACTGAATTGTTACAAGTAGCGTAATATACTCTTCTGCACTTTAAATGGCGAGTGGGAGGATGGTTTTCGTAGAAAAAATTTCAAATTTTAGAAGAAAAAATTTTTTCAAAAAAAAACATATATAAGAAGCAATTAACTTATTCAAACTTGAAACCTAGTCTTTTCATTACGAGGACAAACTGTGCACTGGATAGGAGCACAATTTTGTGTCTATATGTTCCTGGATTCCAGAGACAAGTCTTAAAAAATGTTCCAAAATGTAAGTGGATTCCACAAACAAAATTTCAGTGGATTCCGCATACATATACCTACTACGTAAATTTTTTCGGCACATTTGTTTTGGTGCGGATTCCGCAACAAGCAAATATAGCTAGTTGTTCTGGATTTCTAAACTGTAAGTGGAATCCGCAAAATGTAAGCGGAATCCGCAAATGTAAGTGGATTCCGCAAACTGTAAGTGGATTCCGAATTTTGTTCAATTCTTATTTCTAGCAATGCGGAATTTAAAAGCAAAGACTTAACCATTGTCAGCGGAATTCACGAACAAGTCTTAAAACATTGGTTACCTAAGCCGGTGGGTGTCATCTTTTAGTATTTTGGAAACACAACACTGGACAATTTCAATATTTGGAGTCATTGAGTATGGAACACACAGCATATCGACAAATTAGGTCACTATTTGGGATTGCGTCAACCCCAAATACTGATTTTGGAAGCATAACGCCGAAAAATGCAGTAATTGTAGTCATTGGGTTGAGAGTGTATGGAAACACAATACAACATATCGCCAAATTTGGTCAGTATTTGGGATTCCATCGGTCGCAAATACTGGTCAGTATTTGGGATTGATGAAGTCCCAAAAACTGGAATAAATATGGAAAATATTTATTATTTGGAGTCATTAGGTTGAGAGTGATTAGAAACCCAACGCATAGCAAATCGTCGAATTAGTTCAGTATTTGGGATTTCATCGATCCCAAATACTGGTCAGTAATTGGGATTCCATTAATCCCAAACACTGATCTATTCTAGTGAAATCAAATCAAGTATTTGAAAAATAGAATGTTTAAGGCTACTACATATATAAATATATGTAAAGGGAATCCGCAAACAAAATGCGGATTCAACTTACAATTTGCTGATTCCTTTTACAATTTGCGGATTCCACTTACAGTTGCGGATTCCGGAACAGCTCAATTTAACGATACAAATGTTTTATCATTTACTTATGGATTCGACAAACTGTTCTGGGTTCCGCAAATACAGTTGCGGATTCCGCAAATTCGCCTATTTTTCGAGCGATTTTGAGCGGTACAATGATTTTTTTCAGGTATTTGTTTGTGGAATGCAAAACAGCATAGAAGATCAAAGAAAAGTAGCAATGTTGCGGATTCCGCGACAAATCTGATTTTGGCCTGTTGCGGATTCTACTTACAATGCAGAGAATGCAGTTTGGCCTCGTAATGTTTAAAAGCGTGGAGAAACAACTACCTCATTCAAATTTCGAAAACTCTTCACTTAATTATAAACCTATGTGCTTCCAATTTATACCAAGTCTTTTTTAAATAGCAGCTGTGGAAAACGAAGGCCTGATTTTGAGCAAAACTGAAGCTGAGAGAGAGCACATAAATCGAAACAGACAAACTTGTGCTCATGGATGAAATAACCAAACGAAAAAAAGTTTGTGCTTTTTAAAACTCTTTTCACTTCCAACCAATTGAATTATTTAATCTCAGTTTTTCCCTCTTTCAAAGAATTTTTCAAGTAAAAACTTGAGACTGAAACAACGCCTGAAAAACAGGCGGTTAACACAGAGAGAGCTAAGCTTCGCAAACACTGGTGAGAACAGGACAAAAAGCAGCTCTATGAAATGCAAAAGTAGAAATAAGCCGCGAATTAGTAAAAACTCGACTACGTCTCGGATTAGAACATACGGCTTACTGCGACCTAGATACTATAAGACTCACGCACTAACCATTCAGCCACGGACGCTTAATTAGTGACAAACTAGCCGCAAATAAAGCAGAGAACAGATGCTACAGTAAATTGAGCAAGTTAAAGTTATTAAGCGAGTTTTATTTGCAAATTAAGCTAGAAAAACTAAAATACTAACGCTCGCAACTTGGCTAGTGTGAAAAACTGGTTTACTTATTCGTAATAGCAGCTTAAAACGAAATGGTACAACAGGAAACCAAGATGATAAAAACTTTAGGTGAAGAGTGCATCTCATTTTTGCACATTTTCAAAGCAACAAGTATTAAGCCAAAAAGCATCTCTCAGGTTTTGAATATGCTGAGCGGTGTTTGAAAATTTTAGACAATATTTAGAGAAAAACTGATCATAAACATTATAATAGATTGAAATGGATTTGAGTGAAAAAATTCAGACAATATTTAGAGTTGCTCGATTTTATTTTATTTCAAAGTTGTAATGACATTTGTAAAATTTGCTTTCATGTGCTCTTGTTGTTGTTGTTGTTAGCCCACGCGGGTCGGGTTGGCCTCTTCTGTCTCCAGGTCAAGGAACTTAGCAACCTCTACCGGCCGAAGCCACAGGTCTGCTGGGGTGAGTGGGGAGGGGTTTCGGGAGCAGTTGAAAAGGTGACATGTTGTGTGGGGGGCAAGGGAACTAGGTTGGGCAAAGGTGGGAGATGGAGCTGTCGAGGCGGGATAGGTAAGTGTTAAGGAGCCGGGAGTAGCCAGACCGGAGTCGGGAGAGCTTACAGCGCGTGGGACGTGGGAGAGATTTTTCAGAGGGGTCAATCTTTGGGGGAGGGATACAAATAACTTTAGACGGAGGGGTTTCGGCTAGGAACTTGGTTACAAGGGAGGTATGGTTGTCTTTTAAAATTGGTTTGTAGTAGTTAAAAATAAAAGTGGAGACTTCGTCTCGGTCGTCCAGAACTAGAGGGTGGTTTGCGTAGACTGAAAAGTCGGTTAAAATTTTCTGGGTGTCTTCTTTAAAGTAGCTTATAATTGAGGGGCGAAGTAGACGGGGAGGAGGGGATGTGAATGTATAAAATTAATGGGATGGTGGGAACGATAGGTAGAGATAAAAAATTGAGATGACAGAAGGGTATGGTGGTCTTTGACCGTTAGGATTTCAGATTCACTGTGCAGGTGGGCAGTGGAACTCATTAGATTTGATCCAGTAACAACGCGAAGGGATTGGTTTTGGGCAACCTGCAGGCAATTTATGGAGGTGTTACTTGATGCGTGGGACCATGCGGGGGCTGCATAGTCAAGTACGGGGCGAATTAAAGCTTTAAAAGTTAGGAGGAGGGTTTCTTTGGAGTGACCCCAGGTTGATCCTGCTAATGTCTTCAGGATTCCGATCCTGCGTCTGGCCTTTTCAGCGGATTGTTTGCAGTGAGTGGCAAAACAAAGTGTTGAATCAAATGTCACCCCTAAGATTGTTGGATTTTTGTTTAGGGGTAGCGCCTCGTTATTTAAAAGAACACTAGGTGTTTTATTAAATTCTTTGTTATAAGAGGAGAAAAGTGTAACTGATCCTTTAGAGGACGCGAAACTTAGTTTGCGTGAGGTGAAAAAATCGTAGAGCCTTTTTAGGTAGCTATTGAGGGAGTTTGAGGCGATATCAATATTGGAACTGCTTGCGAAGGGGTGGAAATCGTCTGCATACGAAACAAGGTTTACATTATCGGGAGGTGGCGGTGCATCATGGACATAAAAATTGAAGTGTGGGTGATAAAACAGAACCTTGGGGTACGCCACAGTGGATTATTCGATGGGGGGATGTGTGTTCACGGAATGAGGTGGCAGCCTGTCGACCATTAAGGTAATTACTTAGCCAGCGGACTAGACTTCTTGGGAGGGGAGTGTCATGAACGAGTTCCACAAGTGAGCGATGACACACCATGTCGAAAGCCTTAGATAAGTCAAGTGTGGCCAGTACTGTACGTTTAGGGGGGCGATTTTGGTTAAAACCGTCTGAAATGTAAAATTCGAGAGTGGAGAGAGCTGTGGTGGTGGAGTGAAAAGGGCGGAAGCCGTGTTGGTGTTTGGCGTTGGGGAGATGTTTGGTAAAGATGGGGTGAACGAGCCTCTCCAGAATTTTAACTGCTGGGCAGAGTAAGGATATAGGTCTGTAAGATGTTGATTGTTTAAGATCCTTATTGGGCTTTGGAAGCGGTGCAATTTTTGAATTTTTCCAAATTTGGGGGATAATGTTTTCGGACAAAGAGATATTAAAAAGGTATGTTAAGTATTAAGTAGCAAGTGGGCCGAGATGTTTAAGGTGTATATTACAAAGGCCGTCCGGACCTAGCGCTCGCGATGGTTCGCTGTCTGCAATGGCTTGTTTAGTATTTTCAGGGGTAAAAATTGGGCTGTTTGACAGCGGTAGTTTGGCAATTTTTCTTCTCGTTATACGAAGGAGTTTGTCAGAGGCGTGGGGTCTGGCATTGGTGAATTGTTTGTTAAAAGAGCTGGTAATATCACGAGGTGAGTGTTTGGGTTTAGAACCAAAAGTAATGGGGTGTCTTCCTGCCACGGGCTTAGATCCATTTAAGGAGCGTACCACTTTCCAGAACTTTCTGGCACCGGTGCGGTAGTCGCAAGTCCGGAGGAATTCTCGCAATTTATTTTCTTTGTCCTTTGCTGTCTGTTTCATGAGTCTACAGTTCAGTTGGGATATGACTTCTGGGGGGAGATTTTGTTGTCGGCTTAAATCTCTTTCGGCGGCAAGGGCAGTGGACTCGGGGGAAAGAGAGGGAGTGAAGTGGCGAATACGGCCAGCGGGGATGGGGTGGCGTGCTGCCCTGAGCACCAGGTCCCTCAAGAATTTCTCTCCAGTGGCAACTCCGGAAGGTGGAACCGCTGAAAAGAAATCCTCCTCAATTTCCTCTGTGAATTTGATCCAATCTGCTTTTAAAAAATTTATAAAAGTCCTTTTAGGTGAAAAATTTATAAAATCATCTAAGGGTAGTTCTAGAAGAATGGGTAGGTGATCTGATCCTAGAGATTTAATTGGGGTCCATGATGTGGAGAGTAAGAGCGATTGGGATGCGAGGGAAATATCTGGTGACGAGAGTTGGTTTTCTGAGTTAAAAGGGACTCTGGTTTGTGTGTCATCATTTAATGGTGCAAAGGTGGATTCGGTTATTTCATTGCTAAGTACAGAGCCGCGTTGGTCTTCCTCGATGTTGGAGTTCCATAGTTGTGAATGTGCGTTGGCATCCCCGAGTACTAAGGCGTCCCCAGGTTCAAGTAGTTCGGCAAGGGACGCAGAGTAACCAGGGGGACAGCTCGAGCGAGGGGGGATGTAAAAATTATAAATACGAAGCTTGGATGAACTGGCTACCACTGATATGCCCATAGTCTCTAGTGTTCCATCGTTGGTAATATTTATTTCTTCGTATTGTATCGACTCATGTATGGCTATGAGAAGACCGCCCCCTTCTTTTTCTCGATCTTTTCTAATTAAAGTGTAGTGTGAGCCAAGTGAGGGGTTTCGAGATTTCTTTCTTAATTTAGTTTCTTGGAAGATAGCAATATGAATTTGATTTTGAGATAAGAAAGCAGCAATTTCGGGTGCTTTTCCGGAGATACCGTTGCAATTAAATTGAAGGATTTTTAAAAGGCCTTTGGCAGGGTGTGGTGAACTATTTACATTATTAACAGCAGTATGATTAAAATGGTTGTTTGAACTTGAGTTATTTACACTATTTACACGATTACGATTTGCGCGATTTTGGGAGGAGGAATTATTATTCGAGGAGGTGGCAAGGGTGGGAGGGGGAGGGGGGTTAGGGAGGTGGGGTTGGGGGGCGGTTAGGGAAGTTGAACAAGTTTGGGAGTTGGGGGTGGTCAAGTTAGAGGACCTGGTGCCTGGGGGAGGTAAAATGTAGGTAGAGGTACAGGTAGGGCAATAGTAGTCAGGGTGGTGTTGGTTAAGGTGGGTAAGACCACTACATTTAAGGTGAATGTAACCACAGATGTGGCACCAGACGCTGGGCTGGGTGCGTTTGATGCGGAAAGAGCAAGGGGAGCAAAAGTAAGGCCCTGGACCAGGGTTTGGATTAATGCCGGAGCGGAGTAGTAGTATAAGGATGAGCAGACGGAGCAGCCTGGCCGGCTTCAGACGCTCCGTAACCGAAAACCCGGAGACTGCTGAGCTTCTCCCGACCCAATGGGAGGGGGAGCTTGACGCCATTTGCATCTTGGTGGGGCCCAAGATGTCGGATCCACCACTGGAAGGCGGCGTCGTCTGGATCCTCATGTGCTCTTCTAGTGGCGTGAACAGCATGTCGAGTTAACGTGAGAAATCCATATATATAAACTGAAGCAAAAATTATCATCATTCAAAAACTACCTTCATCATCAGCACAGCACCATCACCCTTCCCTTACCCAGATTACTTCTAACCGTGCTTCAATTAAAACAATTACTTTGTACTGTCAATAATTGTACTAACAATGGTTTCATCCACATTGTCAATCTTCTTTTAGATTGACCAAATTTATTTTCTGAGCTCTCCCAAATCACTATAAAAACCCTATTTTTACCAAATTTTCTGAACGCACACAAATTTTTGGAAAAAAATGCCGCAGAAGCCTTTAGAAAAAATTTAGGGTGAGTCAGCCAAAAATCGATATCTCAAAATAGTACAAAACTGAGCCTCTGAGTCATCAGGGGCTCGGAATCTCTGAGGGTGGGGGCATCCGCCCCCTAAATTCTCTACTGGCGTCATCTATTCCCACGCCTTTAGTCCCAACTTCTAAATAGAGGCGAAGCTGACCTTCCCACCTTTTGCGATACAAATATGAATAACTAAGAAACCAATTAGTTTGTCAATTAAAATTGTAACAAAAGCCCAAAATATCCGGAACAAAATTTCCTGCACCATTGAAAGCTCTACAAAGGGCTTTGTTAATGCTACACAAAGCCAAGTTGTCAAAAAAGTCCTTTCTGCGGAATTAAAGCAGACAAAAATAAGCAGACAGACAATCTAAATTAGTCAAAATTTTCTATTTGCAAGAAAAACCGGTCAACTGGAATCGAACTCGCGGGCTTTGTGGTCTTAAGCATGAGGGTAACAGCAACTTGGAATAAAGCTGAACCATCGAGCTACGGGAACTAAACCGACAAAAACAAACAGTCGGACGATAATCCGAAAACGTACAAAATATCAATTTTGCAAAAAGGGGCCCGGCCGGATTCAATTCGCAAATCTTGGCCGTCTCAAGCAGTTTTTTTTACATGAACGCCAGATGCCCCGAATGGTTGTTTGGATTTGAATTTATAATTACCAAGTGGTAATAAAGCCGAAAAACCTGAGCAGAAACCCTTCATGCCAAAGAAAAATTCAAAAAAACTCTTAACTTATAAGAAATGTAAAGTCCTCTCAGGGCACGTACACGAGCACAAAAACTTTTTTCGGACTAATGACGCAACAAGAGGCCACTAAGTCGATATTAATTGAGCCGAATTTTTTAAAGCAGATAAAAAAAGACGAAAAAAATGGGAAAAAGTGTAACAGATCGAGCTGGTTAAACTACAATCAATGTGAAAAGAATATTAGGTCGAATTTTTAAAAAACTAAACACAATTGCAGCGAAAATTGATTACAGCTAAAACAAACATTTCTTAGATGTGGCAACTAAGCCGACAAAACATAAGCAGAAAATTAAAAGGACGAACATTTTTTGAGCCGGAACATTTACCGTTTGAAAAAAAAACAGGTCCTCGTAAGATTGGAACCCAGGACCTTTGTCGTCCTAGGCGTATTCATTACCACCAGGGTAAATTTGCGCGAGACACTAAATGTATTATGAACCAGTGTACCACCAGGAGTCCAATGGACAAAGATGTTTACGGGAAAAAAAGTCTAGTACCCGGTTGCAATACCCTTGCTATCGCAAGGATAAAATGTCATTTCAATCTTGTAGGTTTAGAAGACAAAGCAAAAAAATGAATCAATTATGTGCCTTAAAAGCAAACCAGGCATTTAAAAAAAGTGGTTTGGTAGCATAACACAAGCTATGCAAAGCACTCGAAATTATTTTAATAGAGTGAATTAAGTCATAAAATGATCAACGAATCCCTTTTGATTGAACCTAGCCTACTGTATTCAAAAGCCAAGGTAAAATCCATCATTGAAATGTTTCACAAGTTTCGAAATCTAAAAAGGGAGAGCCGGTTACCGAGCAATTAGCACAATGTTCTAATCACATTCAAAAAAAAGTTTTCTCGCTTTTGTTTCCAATTTTGAGTCGCTTCTTGCGCGTCAGTTAATGAGATAACTAAGAAAACGTATGAAACTTAATAGAAATCGCAATGATCGAGAACAATTGCCATCGGAAAACAAAAGCGGTTTTTTTTTCAAAACATTTTTTCTGACAAAGACTTGCCAAATGAGCCTTTCAAAATTAGTTTTTTTTCGAAACAGGATTTTTTCACTACTCAAAACTCAAAAAGTTTAAGACTGATCTTTTCGCCAGTGGAAAAATTTTTGAGAAAAAATTTGGTCGTTCGAATAACGATTTAAACAAATTTACCAACTAACGTGCCTCAATTGATAAAGTAGATGCATTTTAACTAGTATACGAAAAATTCATTAAAAAACCCTACCCTGCCCAGGTTCGAACCCTCTCATTTTGCTGCTGGTCTCCTTTCTTACCTCTACGCTACAAAACCATGATACCTTGAATCTAAAGTGCTATTTGTAATATAATAGTCTGTGTTAAAATCCATAGAATTGGCTGTACTTAAAAGCTGGATCATAATGAACACTTTCAAAATGAACACATTTTGTCGCAACAATTGCATCGCAACAATATTTGCAACTTAGGTTGGAAAAAAAGAAAGTTCATACAATAACACAAGCTATGCTTGTATATTAAGCATTTAATTGATTCAGCATCATTCGAAAGCTTTAGTTTTTAATGAGATAAGTAACAAAAAGCGAAAAGACCAACATCAAGCTTGCAGTAAAAAATTTCTCTGATGCCGCAGATTAAATCAAACAATTAGTTTGCTGGTTTCAAGATTAGCTCAATTAGCAAACATTACATCGCTACACTAATACATATGCACTGAAAACCCATTGATCTACAGGCCCAGATCAAATGATTCCGATTTGTCAAAAAGTTCTTATAGAAAAACAGATCACAGAATAACTCAATGATGAGGATAATTTTTCTCAACTCAATCTGCACCTCGGAAACATTGATCAACCAGAGACTCACTGAAATATTTAATAAAGACAACTCGGAACAAAGTAAATTAAACAACAAATGTGTAGCTCTTTTGGATTTATCGAGGGCGTTTACCGCTATTCATGACGAACTTCTGATAATAAAACTTCATTCAATGGGTTCCGACAAAAATAGACTTGAATTATTGGACAACTTTAAAAAACTAACAAAAGGTAATTTATCTGATTAACTAACAATTAAGGTACTCCTTTTTCAAGGTATATGATAAAATGAAACCTAGTTCTAATTCTCAGATTGTTCGATACGAAGATGATACTATTTTGCTCTCAGCTTGAAACGATAGAGAATCCTACATAAACAAAATAATAAGAGGCGGCCTGCTTTCTAAGTTTCTATTATTTAGAGAAACCACCAATTCGAAAATCATGCGCTCCAGATTGATGGACACCCAACTAATTGAAAAAGAAAAGAAAAAAAGTTGGTTGTCATTATTTATAACGCTTTAACATATCAAGAGTATGTTACAGGATACATCTCTGACAGAATGAAAACAACGCTTTTCAATGCTTTCGTACTCAGCCTGTTACAGTATTCGGCTGATATTCTTCCTAACGTAGATCAAAACATTCTCGTGACTCGAGAACAGTCACTAAGATGGGAGACCATCACAGTCAACCATTAGAGAATGCTTCGAAAAACGCAAACTCATTCCTGCAGCCGAGATAAAAGGAATATTGGCATACTATACTGCAACTAAAATTTTTTCTCGATTACAAAATATATACATACACACCAACGGATTGGAGAGGGGGGGGGGGGTTTGGTTGGTTGGTCGCGGATGCTTTTTCTCAAGGATTCGACCCTCTGCCGACCCAAAGGTTCCCCCTTTGTACTATTATGAATTATGATATATCCATTTTTGGCTGACTGACCCTAAAAGTTTTATAAGGCTCATAAATATACTAATTTTGAGGGGGCAGCACGCGCCAAAAAAACGCAATTTTTTGGTCAAAATTTTCCAAAAAACGCATGTTTTGCCTGTTTTTTTTAACAGTTTGCCTGCGCGGCAGCAAATTTGGTCAAAATGTGGTCTTTATAGTGATTTAGGAGAGCTCAAAAAAACATTTTGGTCAGCCGAAAAAAAGGTCAACCAAACTTTAGATTTTTTCTTGAAAATCCTCCCCCGCGAAAATCTTAGAACCACCCCTGTACATGCAGCAGACATTTTCCGCCTAAACAATAACTGCACTATAATCTACGGAAGGTCTAAGTCGACCGTACTCATTTATGTTCAACAAAAAACTTAATTCTCATTTGTGTTCAAGAAAGTTTTTTTTTTGCATTGAACCATCGCACAGACGGGTACTAGTTAACATTGTGAAAATAGGCAACCTTCCTTCTAATATAAAACCGTTTAAATAAGTATCTGAATAGCTCATATCATAGCTTGAAAAATTAAAAGGAAAGAAAATAATGCTTTTTTCTTTTCAATATTAGTTCAATCAACATGTTCAAAGGGAATGTCCAAATTTGAAGTAGTATCCATTTTAATTGAAGTAAATTCTCCAATCTTAAAAAACCACCACAGAGGTTTTTATTGTTCACTCTTCATACTGCCACCCCCTTTAACCAATAACCCAAATCCCTAAACAAACAATTCCCGAAATCCAATTAATGACAACCTGCCACGCGTCCCACCGCTCATGTATCGCGTCTCAAGCACACCACAGGTAGATTTTAACTCCAACCAAACCCCGCGCAGCGATGATTGTTTTAACTCGAACCTTTCAAAATCTTTCACAGAGACGACACAGAGACGAAGTTGCACTTCGCGCGCGCACACACACACACACACACACACACACACACACACACAAATATGACCGATAACGCTACTGGGAAAAACTGAATGATTAAAACTTTGAGTCTACAAAAATTCTTAAGTGCGCACACCAATTATGAGTCTACATAATTTTTAAGTGACGGAAGCCAATTATGAAGCATTAGCAGTACCAGTCTATTTAAAAAGAAATTTACCAACTAACGTGCCTCAATTTATAGAGCAGTCTATGGAGCAGTAATAACATGAAAAAAATTTAATGTAACAAAAATAAAATGAATATTTTTTTAAATTGAGATTTTTTGTGAAATCATACACCCACACGCCATATAAAGTTAAAGTGATAAATTTCACTCCTGGTAACAAATCAATTATGGCCAATAAGCTTCCTTCAACCAATTTGGAAGGATTTCTAAGACGGATTAAATCTCCGCTTACGCGTTAATTGTCCCAATTATATCGCGCGTTAATTGTCCCAAAGTAGCAATTTTTAAACCCCATAACTTTACCAAAAATGATCACAGGTGAAATATCTTTCCAAGTTTAAGCTCAGGACAAAAATACCTTTTGAACGATATACAAAAAACGTCAAAAATGGCTAGTTAAAAAGTCAAAGTTTGTCTTAAGAAAAAACCACCCCGAGCACAAATATTCTGTTACTTTCGTTACTAAAGTCGAAACAATAATAGTCTGTGTTAATATCCTTAGGCTGTACTTAATAACTATTTATTGGTAAAAATGAACAATTTCACAAAGAACACATTTTATCGCAACAATATTTGCGTCGCAACAAAATTTGCGACTTAGGTTGGAAGAAAAAAGATAGTTCATAATATAACACAAGCTTAGCTTGTGCAAATACCCTTCAATTCAATTGAAATGGTATTTTCGGCAAAGCCCCCGAAATTGCAGCCTTATTATGTGAACACCAAATCCATCTTGCAGTCTTCCAAGAAACTAAGCTGAAACCAAGTAACCCAAATCCCTCAATTAGCCCGAATTACACGCTACTTTAGAAAAGCCGTATACTATAAGGAGAGGGCCTGCTGATAGCTGTTTACAACTCTTTCATGTACGAGGAAATAGGTTGTAGCGAAGACTGAACTCTGGAGGGTCAAAGCATTAGAACAAAGGCCACCAACCAAAGACTCGAATGTCTCTTTTCCCCAACGCACCAGCTGCCCTAAAGATTATAAGCCGTCTCTCACACAGTTCCTACTTGAGAACAAATGTTTAAGGCTGGGAAACGTAAATGCCGATTCCCCTCTTTGGAATTCTAACATTCCTGAGGATGCCACAGGTTGTATTTTTACTGATGAAATCGTCAACTCAAGTTTTACCCCATAAAACGATTTTAACTAAACCAGGCTTCCCTACGACAATACAACTTCCCACTTTGAGATCAGCTCATCTACTTATCTTAATCCAATTTCCTTTGACCGAGAAAATCCCTTTCTCTCTTAAAAAGACCAACATTTATTTTTTAAATTATTATTATTTTTTAAATTGATGGGCAATTAACAACAAAAACAGGAGAATTTAGTGATTTTAAAGCTGGGTAAGCCTCGTTATATATGCCATAACAACTTCAGTGCACAACTTGACTCTCCTCTCCCAATGTCTCTCTGCGTGTGATGTGAGTGTTTGTGCAGTGGAATGCAGTGTGTTGCATTGCATACCTGGAATGTGTCTTGCAATCCAGCCGTCTGGCCTGTAGTTCTGCTCCACCACCACCCCCACCACACTTCTGCCCATGTCCACCGCATACTCCACCTCCGTCCGCATCTCGGGACTCTCCTTGTATCTAAAACACACACACACACATACACACATCAACAAAAATCAAACAGTCACTCGTCAATTTCACTCCTTTTTCCAAATGTTACAAAACTATTTTCCACGAATTGAGAGACACAAAAGGTTTTTAATTAGTTTACAACGATCACCAATATAAAACTGCAAGTATTTTCAATCAACCTGGTACCCAAACGCCATTTGATATAAAAACAACGTTATCTAAGTCTCTCCTTCCGGCATTATCCTTTAGTGTTGTTGATACAAGCAAAGTAAATTAAAAAGAGGGAGCTGTCAATTTTGACCAACTTTTGCATGCAGATTTCAAACTTCGGGCCAACTTGATACTAAAAAAGTACCAACTTTCAAAATTAATTTAACATTTTTCAATCTTTGGCGACTGCTAATCCTCTTCGTGACATCATGTAATCAATCGAACAAATACATGTTGGCTTTTGAATTAAAGCCTTCCAAAACTACATATTTAAACTAGCTTCTTCCTGTAACTGATGTGAACTTATAGCATCCTGTGTTTTGAGTACTATAGTGTGTGTGTATGTGTGTCGTTACCTGAGTGAGGCGCAGATGAGGAGGCAGGAGGCAGACTCTATCATGGTGGAGATGGAGTCTATGTAACTGGAGCAGCTGCTCTCGTCCAGAGTCACCGCCTGTCTCCCACAACCCAACAATTTACCCTACAACACATAAACTACACAATGTAAACAAACACACTATTTATTGCAGCTTCCCATCATTTTCCAGTAATGAGTATTGGCAACTTTTGCAAAAAGTAATTTTCAAAAAAGAATGTTCTAATAGTTTGAAGAGCCAAAAAAATGAAAAACGAACTTCTCAACCACCTGCTTTGGAACGTCAGAAAAAACATCAGAAATGAACTGAACGGCCCAGAAATAATTCAGATTCAGATAAATAGTTCATATTCAGAGTGAATAATATTATAAGTGAAGAACATTAATAGGCACAAACATTGTCGAAGTGTTCCTCCAATTGAGTATTTTATTTTACCTTGATTCGTTTAACTGCGAGGTTGTCGTGTGCCTCCACACTAATGTACACATGTGACCCTCCCATGTCCCCCCTGAGGGAGTCACCAGTACTGGGCGCAGAGGAGACTGCAGAGCCGCCCATAGAGTGCAGACCCTGCTGTTGTTGTAGACCACTTAGAGGCGGCACTATGCCCATGCCCATTGCACTATCTTCTTCCACGTGTTCTCCACTCCCAGACACATTCATGCCTAAACCAAAACCAACCCCATCCAATCTGCTCCGCAGAATAATACCAGCGGCTTATGATGCATACGTGGCATCTGGGCCATACGTGCTTTATGTTCAATTCTAGACAAATGAAAATAGGCACAAGCCACACCTATCTCCAAAATTACCCTTAGAGGCGAAGGGTCACTTGCAATTCAAAAAAATTCCAAATTTCAGAAGATAAGAAAAGGAAGTTTTGTTGAAGAAATCAAAGGCAAAAAGAAAAACTTAACTGAATTCTTAAAAACCAATTACCTAAAACATGAGAAGGATTAGGGCTACTCAAACTCCAGTTACTGCTTCCTCATAAAAATTAGATTAAAACGATTAAAAAAAGTTTTAAGTAAAAATTGAGATCCTAAAGCTCCTAAACGAAACAATAAACGTTACTCAAAATCTTGCAACCAAACTACCTGCATGTAATTCATGAAAAACTGGTGATAAAAAAATTGATTGGATTTTGATGATGTGATTGGATTTTTTTCGATAAAATTCTTTTTCGAACTTTTTTATAGACTACTCGAAAACTAGAAGATTTTGGAATGACTTTTTTCCCACCGAAATCGCAACCTCACATGGGGTGTCCAGCAGCATTTAACCCATGGGTTCAATTTTAATTTTTATTTTAGCTCAAATATATCTAACAATTTCCCAATTTTAAATTTAAAAAGTTTTTGAAATTATGGTAAAGCGAAATAAGAACTATTTTAAATTTGAACGGGCAGCAAATGAAGCGTTTTCAAATTGTTATGCAACTTGCGCGCTCTATACCGCATCCAGTATCTTTTGCAAAAAGATACCGAGAGTAAATTAGCACAAAAACTTCTTGTGAGTGTCCTACAAATTTCAGTCAAGTCAAAGATGAAAAAAAACTTCCTGGAAATTTATGTCTTTTTTTTTCAAAAAAATTATGAACATAAAAAAAATACGATGTTCCCTCTCCTTCAATCAACTTAACATAAAATTGCGCGTCCCTAAAACACATAAATTTCTTTCTTCTTTTCTAAGAAAATTTTAGCACGTATAAAAACCAGAAACTGTATTTATCCTCTTGAAAAGGAAAAAAATCATATTCAAAAACTATCAATCAAGGTTACTGAAATTTAAAAAAAAACCGACAATTAGGACGATAAAAACAGAGACGAAATCTATAAAGCCCACAAAAAATCAATGTACATCCAGAACTTTCTTCAACTTAAGACCCAGTATTACTTCAGCAGCTCCAGACCCAGAACTAGAGCTGCTGAACGCGCAACACCTGGCTAGAACTGGAGATGTTAAAAATGGAGATATTGTGAACACAGTGTTTAACGGGATAAAGTCTTCTACTCGATTGTAATTTTCTTGCTTATCGGAAGAGTAAAAAGCGACCAATATGAAATAACGATCAATACATTCAAAGACGCAAAGCATTACTTTCCAGTAAACTACTTCTTTCATGTTAAACAGCTGACTAACCCCCAGAGGATAAAAAGGAGGATTGTGCAGTGCCTGGTAATACCCTGGACGAGTTGGGATCTCCACTCCCTGCCCCTCCGTCCCCGCTGGATGAACTGGAATGTCCAAAGTGTAGCACCCACAGGATTCCTGAAAAGAACCAATTGAGCAAAAGACAGTTCGAAAAGTGTCAATTAACTCATGTAAACCGAAAAAGAAACATATTGACTTTTTTTGAGGAAAATTCCAATTTTCGAATGTCGGTGAAAAAAGTACATCACCTTGAAGCTCTTCTTCGAATTTCGAAAATTTTTAATGGTTCCTCTTTTTTATATAACTAACTCAACTAGAGAAAACTGCACTATAATGCTGTTTTATTATTCACTGGGAAAATCATTCACGTTTTTTTGCGCCATTTGCTCATTCCTAATTTGAGAACGTAATTTCTCTTATTTTCAGCATATGAATTTGAATTGAATTCAAAAAAGCGAAAACTAAACCGCGAGTTGAAATTTGCGCTCATTGAACTTTTAGACTTTTTCTTGAAATCAAACCAAAAAGCGATACCGCCTGATTTAGTGTTTTCACTTCTCCGTTCATAGGCAAAAAATTAAAAATGGAGCTGAATGGTAGCTCCAACGTACTCTCTGATACTTCAGAAATGACTAACCAAAAATTGTTATGTTAAGATGGCGCAAGTTTTCTGGGTTGAGCCGAGCCAAACACTAAACACTTAATTTTAATTATTAAAATCAGTTTCCGTTTCTGTAGCTAATAGTTATATTCAAGTATGCAATAGCTTTTGCTCTTCCTTAATTGTTAATAGTTGATTTTAATTTCATCAAGATTCAATAGGGTTTAATCTGATACCGAATATAAAATTATTCTACTTCATGTTTATCAAATCACGACACAATGAACGTAACATTAAGCAACAGAGGCAACGCGGAGCTTAGTTTCGAGACAAAACAAGAAAGACGCTAAGACGAACAGAAATCGAAAATGTCGAAAAAACCAGATCTATCAAAATGAATAAGACTAGTTTTGAAACAAAAACGTGCCTAGACAATATAGTGTAGAATTAGCAACAAAAAACAATTTATCAAGCGGTAACAAAGCCGAAAATGCTTTAGCAGAAACCATTTTGGCCGAAAAAAATTATAGAAAAGTATTGAGTTTCCCCTATCCTCAAAAAACACACACACACAAAACTCGTCGAGCGACGGACTAAGAGGCCACTAAGCCGATATAGTATAGAACGAAACCTATTTCGTCAAAAAAAAAGGAATAAAAATAAAAAACCGGAAAAAAAAACAAAAAACATTTACTTCTAATAAAATTTAATAAGTCCCCCCTCACCCTCATATCAACACACGCACACACACAAATTTCGCTAGTCGAACGGCGCAAAATAAGGCTACTAAGTCGATATAATATAGTCCGAAATCTATTACGCAAAAAACAAAATAATAAAAAAGCCGAAAAAAAAATCAAAAAAATTAAAGACTAATAAAAAATTGAAGACTTAAGTGAAACACACACACACACACAAAGAAAAATTTTTCACTCGTCGAATGATATAAAGAAATATGAGACCATAAAGCCGAAAAAATAGAATTTTAACAAATCGAGTTAGTAAAATTGCAACCAACATTGAAAGATAATTTCGAATAGGAGAGAAAATTTCGAATAGGACAAAAAATATATCTGAGCGGTAAATTTGTTGCTAACAGGCTTCCAGGAAATGAGTGCACATGAAAAGAGTCCTGTGAACAAAAGTTGTTCACGGGAAAAAGTGTAGTACCCGATCGCAAGGTTAATAACATATACACGTAACACAAGATGATACATACCAACTACAATTACTGTTTGTTCCATTTTTTCCAGAAAACGACTGGGGTGAATCGATTTAATTTAGGATTTTGGCATCTCTAATTTTTTATTCTCTACGCATCCACTCAACAACTTTCGAGTGTAACCGCAAATGGTCAGAAGTCGCACAACACAATCAAAAAATTTTTCGCTACATACATATTTTTTTTGTGTATCATCATGAGAAATAGTTGCCATATCTAGATGACAATTCTAACTTGCCGCCTTCAATATAACTCGCTTCGTCGATATCTAACGGCACTCAAAGACACGCAACGTAGTCCATTAAAACATAGCCATCTGACAGTTGAAAAGAATAATGAACTTTTGAATTTCGAAAAAAGATGACCTTAAAGCTCTTTGCATTTGTAGAACAATTTATGATATACACTTTTTTGTTAGCGATAACCCAATTTGAGAAAATTGGATCAATAGATAAAATTTTTAATTTGCTGGAAAATCTGATAATTAATTTCCATGTTCGAATTTAGATGCCGATCACGCGTGACCTTTACACTTCTGCTGTTCGATAATGAAGTTTGCCTTCCTTTTAACAATAGAAATGTACTGAACTTGTGAGAACTCACAAGTCAAATCGCAGAAAATCAAAATTGAACGTGAACAAACTTCAAGACTTTTTCCTGAAAAAAAATCACCAAGACCTATATATGAGTACTCACTACGTTCATTACTCTTTAAAACTATAGGTTTAGAGGGCCAACTAGGAAGGCAACCGGTGACCAGTCAATGAGCAGAATGGTATAAGAGCAGAAAACAGACAAAAATTGGTTTATGCGGGCTAATCGATAAAAATAATTACTGGAATCGTCCGTCAATCCTACCAAGAAAAAGAATGAATTTTACATTGATTGAGTCATTATTTTTTTGAATTGTTTTAAAGTATTGCTCAAATTACTGAATTAATGCATAATCTATTCGTTTCTTGGGTAATATTGACAATTCTAATACTTGTTTTTAACGATTAGCTTATAAAAATTAGCATTTTTCTGCTCTTGGACCATTCTGCTTATTGCTCCTTCTCCGGAGCAACCCTAGCCAAAAACACTGTCGCCGTTTCTTATTTACTCGTTTAGTACAGAATGAGTGTTTATAATCATTTAAGACAACTCCCTCCAAGTGTCCTGGCCCCAAATACCTTTAACCATAGCAACTGTCCAATAGACTAATTTCAACCCATGTGGCAACAGCCGGTCAAAGTAGAGAAGCTGCTTAGACTCTGGTCAAGCTTGCATGCCGCTCCTGCATGACGTGTAACTATCACTATTACGGTAAATTGTATGAACTAAGTCAAGATGGTCAGTGATGAAAATGTTTTATTCGATGACAAATGTGTGGCACTGTCTGAAATAAAATTTGCTGTCCATTGTAATGCCAAGATAATTAAGTTCAGTTGTATCATCCAGAGAATGTCATTTAGCTCCCTTTTCACTAGACTATTGCTTACTTCAACTCGCTTTGCTGCAACGTACGTGTATTAATCCCAATTCATCATACGTGGATATGACCTGGAGTAAGTTCAGTACCACAACATGCAATTGGATAGCATTAAAAGAGTAGAACGCATTGCTGTGCTCTGCATGTGTGTGTACCTTGGGCGTGTTTCCGGAGGAGTGGGTTGACGGCGGAGGAGTGTGTGGTGAGGTGTGTGAGGAGGTGTGGCTCACACTGCATGGCCCACTTGTTGCTGGGGTGGAAGGAGAGAGACCAGAGACAGCGCAGACACATCACCCGCACCCTCTCATGTCTCCCGCCACTCAGCAGACGCACCAGCACTCCCAGACCACCTGTCCACAACAACCACATGACAGTAAAGAGCAAGTAGCACAGTTAAATTTTGTTCCCATTTTTTTAAATTCAGTTATAATTCATCGTATATTTTGACGAAATGAATTTGAATTGTTTTCGACGGACCCAGAAAACTATTTTGGTCGATCTTAACAATTGTCGACAGAATTTGGGACTAAACAGTTTCTTCGAACAAACTTGGGCCGAAGGTTTTATCAGTACTAATGTTTTTATTTTTGAATACTATCTTTAGCATCTTCAGCTAAAAAAGCTAAGGACAAAGCCAAAATTCCGACCGATATTTTTCTACCACAATTCGAACATAATTAACGCAACTTTTCTAACACAATTAACACAGAAAAAAAATTCGAAAAAAAAGTATATCGATCTAAATGAACAAAGCTAGAAAAAACAAGCCCAGTGAACAAAAGGTGAAATTAGCTTCGGAAGAAAACTTAACAAGCGGTAACAAAGCCAAAAAAAACCTGAGCGGAAAACTTTTGAGCCAAAGAAAAAAAAACGAAAACAAAGAAATTTTAACAAGTCGGCTTGGTAAAAATACAACTAACAAAAAAGCAAATTTCTTAGATCTTACAAAACTTGAAAACTCATTTGCCTGTTTCTTTAGCAATCAGTCAACTTTAATTTTAATGGCCTGGAACTTTTTGCTCAGTTTGAAACTTTTCGGATTTCGAATACTGGAACCATTTCAAAACAAGTATTTTACATATCCAATTACATTCTTGATAAAAATCACTAAAATAATTAGAACTAACCAATCGTGATCCATGAATCAAACGATAATTTGTAAAGCTATTTATAGTTTCAGCCGGCGAAGAATTATTTTAACACAAAAAGCAGTTGCTCTTCCTCTCCTCTAATCTCGCTAGAAAACCGGTGTACACTAGATCTATTGAGACTAGGAGATATAAGAGTGAGATTAAGATCGGCATTAGAAAGAGAAGTTGCACGAAACTATCCGGCCAAAAATAAGATAACGTGACGAATAGACAGTGTACCGTATCCGAAATTACTCCATGAGAAAGCCACCCCGGACTGAAAATCAATACTCAACTCTGATTAGCTGAAATTTATTTTAAAACTTTCGATCTCTCGATCATAAGGGACGCCACATTAAAAAAGCATAAATAAGCGGGTAGATCTCATGCAAATTAAATCGCCAGAATGATGGAAGTTGCACGCACACAAACCTGATAAAAGTGCAGTTACATTGGAAAAAGAGGACTATTATTAAAATGACCAACAGACAGCGTTGGAAAAGCGTCAACCAAAGAAAAACAAAGAAGATGGATTTTTTGAACATTTTCAACTTTCAAATGTCGGAGACCGTTTAAATGGAGCCGTTTAAATTCAAAAATCTTTATGATTAACCTTACTTTTTTTAGAGCAAAGTCAATTCGAAAACACTGGATCACTAAGTATATTTTTATTCGGCTCGGAAATCTAAATAATGAAATCCACATTCTAAGTCATTTGAATTTTGTGTTGTCCGAGAGCGTAAAAATTTTCACTTTTACCAATTAAGTTTGTTTTTGAACTTGAAAAGAAATCAAAAGCCAAACCACGAAAACTCCAAGTTGAGCGCGAGCTTTTAATATTTTTCCTGGCAACTGAAATCAGCGTTATAGAGAAATTAGAAATCGTTGTTATCCTAAAATAGTCAATTGATGACTTCGTGGTTGTGCAATAGGATTTGTAGCAATAACTCTGATTATGTAGCACACGAAAAATATGCATGAAAACGAAAAATTACGGGTTCCCGCAACAGGAAACAACTTAGTTCTACGTCACATGCCAGGAGCTTAAAATGAAGCTCGCCTCAGCAATGACCAGCATCAGTGAATTAAAAACTAATTTAAAAAGTAATTCACTCTCCATTTTATATTAGCGCAGTTTTTTCTCGACGCCGTTTTTCTCTACGGTGATTTTTTGTTCCTTTTTTATGGTGGCTAAAACAGTGATTAAAAGCGTTGTTATATAATGAATCACTCGACTGCATGTGACGTTTATTTTTTGACTGGGCTTTTAGGGAAATTGCTCAACAACTATTGTTCCGATCAAAAATGAAATTCATAGTGCTTTAAAAATTAGGGGTGGCAATTCTATGATAGTTAGCATAAAGAGGGGGATAACGTAAACAAGATCCAAAAAAATTGATTTGCCTCAATTAGCCGTGATGAGAATAATATAAATGAGATGTCAATTATGATCAGATTCAGTATGTATAATGTGTGTTTAATGTAGAATAGTGACCTGCTTGCACAATTCGGTGCTTGTTGGCCTCTGAGGTGGACAGTTTGAAGAGTGCCTGCAGTAGTTCCATCACATCCCACTCCACCACAGGAGAAGCAGGGGAGGGGGAGAGATATGGCACAGAAGGATGCTGCTGTTGCTGTGATCCGTCAAGAAACTGAAGACACACAACACACAGTTATCAATGAACTCTTACAGAGTATCCATCCCAAAGGTTAGTATCCCATTTCAAAGATAGAAAACAAATCCCATTCAAGACGAGAACAGCTTATAAACTGAACCACTGATACTAAAACAGGATTCCAGCGATTTCATCCCATGTGGGAAACACTGAGCGACTAATGTATCCCCAACAGTGAATGACATATTAATGTAGTATACGTGTTTTCTTTCTACGGTAGCTATCTCATGTAAACGCATATGGGCTCTTTAACACCCCCGCCCCACATTTGAATTTCAAATTTTATAAACTATTTAAACATTGTCATAATGCAATGAAATTTTGCATGGTGCACAAACTTACAATTGTGAACAGATTTTGTCTTCATACTTCACATCGTAATATCACGCTTTTAGCCATTGTAGCACATAAAACAACTATAAAAATTGAAAATTTGAAATAAGGGGGGTGGAGAGGAAAAGAGCCCATATGTGGCTACTAGAACGCCAATTAACAACACTCGTCAATCGCCATAACAAAATTTAGGATTTTAATTGAGATTAAAATCCCAGAATGAAAAAGTATCGAAGTCTAAGGCGAATTTATGCACAAAAACAAGCCTTCAGTTTTCCACATGCCTTTTACCATTTCTTCGAGGATGTCTTCTAACTGACTTCCACAAAAACTGAACCAACATTCCGCTTTTCACTCAAATACTGATGGACAAGGCAAGGAAGATGCATGATAATGGTTTGAGTGATAACTGATCTGTTAACAGATGATAGTACAGACCCAGAGAAAAAACTCACCCGTGCTTTTGTTTGGAGCATTCTTAAACACATTCCAATTATTATTTCTGAGATTTATACATATTTCTTACATATTTTTATTACAGTTTTATTGCATCCAAAGTCATTTAAATAGATGTTATCATCAACCAAACTTCAACAAATCAAAGGAAGCAGCCAAATAATTTTTATTTTTCAATTTGTCAAAACGAACTGGCCACATGTTTTCAACTACTAAATTTTTTGAGTTAAATATTTTCTAGCGATATTTAAAAAAGTTGCCATTTTATTTTTGAGTGAAACTTAAAACGGACAAAACAAAAAACATAAACCAAAGTTTAAATACAGTGCTGATTTAAATTAAACGGACAAAATTGTTCTTAAATAATAAGTTGTTAATTTATATAGTAAAAACGACTTTTTTGTCAATCAAACAAAAATAAATTAACTTAAACAATGTTTAGGAGAATATACACTTCTTAAAATTTGTTCGACTACGTAAGGCGCTCTCTTTGATAAAATTATGTCTGTGATCGACTGAGTATAATCGGCGTTATTTTTGATTAACTAAGAAAAACCAAAATGACCAATTTTTGGGGTAAAACTTTTGGCCCGAATTTCAGAAAAAAACAAATTACACCATATTAATTCTACGCAGTTTTTAAGCAAGTTTTGTCTTCATAAGTTTTCAGCTAAATTCAACCCAATTTGAGCCTTCTATTGATGAAAAAATAACAACAGACAGCACATTAAAAGCGACGAAAACTGTACCTTCATCAAAAGATAGAAGAAAAAATGTCAGTTCTGCGGCTATTTTCCTGTAAAATGAGTCTCATTAAGCCAATACGACGACAAGGTTGGTTTTGTATCAAACATAAAAAACCTCGGACCAGACGATTAGGAATCACATTTTGTGTCTTCCACGTAGATTGAGACGTTAACCTTCCAACTCCATTCTTGGTATTGTGATTAGTGACACAGGCAAAGCGGAGCTTCGCACCACTTGCTATACAACACAATCATAAAAAAAAAACAGTGAGCAGCCGTGGTCGAGTGGGTTAGGCACATGTCTCTCAACACGAGGGTCATGCGTTCGAATCCCGCTTCGGTCACGGCTGGAGGGGTCCCAGTGTCATCCGCCTCCTCAAGGTGGGACCGGCTGCGGCGAAATGGATGACATCTCCCCCTCCTCTATGGTTGGTCCTGCACTGAGCAGGCCGGGGGCAAATAAAAAAAAACAAAATAAAATAAAAAAACAGTCGAAAAAAAATAAAAGACTGTTGAAAAAAACTAGGTGAACCAAAATATTCGTCTGTCTCGATGAAAGACACCTAGGGCTCAGCTTAAGCTGGAGGTAAGTATTTAATAATTTTTGAATTTGTTATACTGATGCGGGACAAAATGCGACATTTCCGAGAATCATAACTTTTTACTTTAAAAAATTGAGAGCAGGCGCTTATGCAGAAGAGATTCACCCAATCTGTTCTTTCGATTAAACCCAAAAACCTACGTTTGGCCGGGTAGTTCTCGAGAAAAGTTTTCACAAAACGGTCAAAAATCAAAATTATGACTTTTTCGAGAGCCATAATTTATTTGTTATAAAAAAATTGGTCGCAAAGGAGCTTCGCACAACCCGTTCTTCGGCTTGAACCCAAGATCTCAGATATCGAAAGGTATTCTTTAGTTAAATTCATCAAATTTTGAAGGAAAAAAACGCTCAAAAAATATGAGAGGCACCGCTTATATGCTTATATACAGGGGAGCTTCCCATTACCCGTTATCTCCATTGCACCCACAACCTCAGGTTTGGGATCTTAGTTTTTGAGTAAAATTAGAAAAACATTTCAAAAACGGTCAAAATCAAAAACTTGACTATTCCGAGGAACATAATTTTATGTGCAAAAAAATTGGGCATAACCACTGATTGAGCGGAGTTTTCAACTCCCTTCTATTCATTGAAAATTAAATATCAGATTTGGTTGGTTAGTTTTTGAGGAAACGAAAAAATGAACTGGTGAAATATTCCCTCCACAGACGTTTTCGAAAGCTGTACACAAAGGGGAAAGCAAAAAAAAGACTAGGGGCGTGTGCAGGCACACAAAAATATAGACGGTCTTTCTATATATACCCCTTTTTTGAAATTCAATAGAAAGGTTTTTGGAAAAAAAAAATTTTTTTTTTGCAAAAAGTAAAAATTTCTGAAGGGACTCAAAAAATAAAATAAATAAAAAACTCGTACACTTTTATAATACCTGGTGTATCAAACAGGAATTCAAGGCAAACATGCCCAGCAAAACATTTGAAATCAGATTAGCAACTGGACAAAACTTACGAAGCGGGAACAAGGCCGACACTCTTTGAGCAGACACCAGTAGAGCCGACAAAAACTTACTATGTAAAAAAACTTGAAAAAGTTTCAAGTCCCCCCTGAAACTACCCTGTAGAAACTAGTACTCAGCTAGTAGTTAAATTTGAATTTTCAAGAGTTTGAGCATGTTTGTTGCTGCAGAACTGAATGCTGCAGAAATCATTCAACTGATTTTGTTAAACTAGTTGTTAACGAGAAAAAAAGGCTTTACTCCAGTTTGATAATGCTTGCTTATCGCAAGCGTAAACATAATAGCCGCTCACACAAGCTGCTGATGCTCTTAAACTTTTATTTGGTAGCTTCAGAGTTCAGATGTTTGAATCGTCTGCAGATTTCATTGCTACCAATAAAATATCGGGCTTAAAGCGATAGAAAGTTTAAGACTGTTTGTTTCAAACTCGAGTTGCTTCAAAGATATCAACTTTGATGCATGAAATTCATGATAGGTTGTTTTGGATTCATTTTCTCCCCATCATTTTTGCTCCAATGATTTGCGTCATTTTTGCCATTGCGCTGTTGTGAGTCTGAGAGGCGGGCAACAGCTAACTTGACAACGAAAACCATTAAAATTGCTCATTGTTTTTATGGCGTATTGATTCCAGGCCACATTGGAATATTCGGAAGCCAGTTCTGATCAAAGGCATGCTTAATTGCCAGCATATTTTGGAGTATCAACTTATCCACTAAGTGATTAACCTAAGGAACAATTTTTGAAACAATAAATGCGAGCATTTCATTTCCCTGTGAAGGAAAACATGTACTTATTTATCAGTGCCTTAAGATTGCAGTAGACTTAAGGGTGAGTTAGCAGTATTTAGACAACCGCGTATTCATACACTGTATTAACCAATCAGATTCGAGACAAAGGAAGATATCAAATGCATTTCTTCCTTGTCTCGATTCTGATTGGTTAATACAGTGTCTGAATACGCGGTTGTCTAAATGCAGACCGCACTCCAGACTTAAGGAATGCCTGTTTATTGTGTTGGCGTGTTGTATTCTTACATTGTGCAGCAGTTGAATGACAGAGTGAAGTGCTCCTGCTTCTGCCACTTTATTACATGCATCCTCAGTGCCCACCACACTCAGACACGTCAGACTGGCTATGGCCTGAAACAACACACACTCACACATAGCAAAGAACAAGTCACACAATACACGCCACGACAGATAGACATTGGCAAATGTTCATTTTAATAACCGGCGAAATTAGTGATGTAATGTATTATTTTGCCATTTCTTGTGAGTAGGATTCTCCTTGTTCCGAGAATTTGAGTGAAATTTTGTTTCCAGCTTAAACCTCTGGCATCTAGGCTGATTTTTTAACTTTATTGGTGCATATCTGATAAAAAAAACTAGTTCAACATAGGTTTTCAGAATCTTTATTTTTTTTGCATTTAATGATTGTTGCAACTAAAAAATTAATCCAGATTTTATTCGGGTTTCATGAAAGAAAGAAAGAAAGAAAGAATTTATTTTCTCGATTGGTAAATACATTGACAAAATTAAAGTAATTTATCATTTATATACAATCGAGAGGGACAGCAAACGAGACCATGCGGTCTACCAACAGCTGCCCTTTAGTATAACATCAATAGTAAACAGCAATATGGAAGAAAAATAAATTTGAAAAAAAAGTGAAAGAAAAGAAAAAGAAATTGCGAACATAAAAAAGCCATACTATCTGCATTTTAATGGTGTGTGCGTGTGATCTCTAGTGAGTTATACCTATGACCTGTCTCTCAACCACGAATATTAAAACAATTTTTTTAAAAAATTTTCTAAAAATTTTCTGTTTTTTTCTGAAAATTTTTAGTGAGAAAAAATTCAAAAAATCACAAAAATCGTCATATCTCCTGAACTAAAAGGCTCCAGAGCATCATTTTTTCGTCAAGAATCGCAATATATAGTTGGTGGTCTTGCAGCATTTACCCAAGGTATTCGTAATTAAACATTTTAAAAATTAAATACTAAAGATGTCAGCTCGTTGTTATTTAATAGGTATCCATTTTTTGAATTCATGATAATAACATTTAACTTTTTCAATGTTCGCATTTTCGATATCATTTACAAGTAAAGACATGAAAGCATGTCTTTAAAGTTTAAGTCAAATCTAAACGAAAGTGGTTAATGAAGCATTCAACAATAATTGAATAACGATCTCCGATGTATTCCCACTGCAACACTTTTGACATTTCAAATGTTTTGTAATAAAATAATTGACAAATAACGTGCGAGTCAAGGATTCTGACAAGATTGTTTCAACGGTTTAAAAGTATAAATTTTGGAAGAGGAGATTTTTACGAGTAGAAAAATGTAATAGGGACTGAATAGCTTACAGGACAAACTTTCAAGCTCATTGAAGCTAGGAATGTGCGATGATCTCATCACAAATACTCATATTAACCGATTTTCAACTTCAGTCCACTTCCCATTTTTAAATCACAGAGAATGCCGACTGCCTTCTTTTCCGCTTAAAGATAACCAACTCAATGAGCAGCACTGCTTTTAAGGCTCCCTCAGGCATAAATTTTCCCTTTTGCATTAAATATTAAGTTGAAATTTCAGATACTCAATTTTTCGCGAGGTAGGCCACGTATTATACGGGTTTTATTGGCATCTTGTTGCTGACTAAGTATAACAACCTCCGGTCTACCTCAGACGTTCTCGCTAGCATCTGCCAGGATGCCATGGACGGTCTGCAGAGGAAGAAGCGGACGCTGCTCGTAGCGGTTGACTTCAAAGCCGCGTTTGACAGAGTGTGGCGAGGGGGCTTGCTTAGAGACCTCGCCAAACACGGTCTGTCAGGAAGGTGCCTCAGATGGCTCCACTCGTGGCTTGCGGACCGGAGATCGCTGGTCAAGTGGAACAACAGGACAAGCAGGGTCAAAGTGTTCTCTCAGGGTACCCCTCAGGGTAGCCCCCTTTCCCCTCTTTTGTACTGCATAGCCACGGCTGATCTCCCGAGACGGATCAAAGCGGCAGCGCCTACAGCAGCACCAAGACAGTTTGCAGACGACCTGACGATTGGTGCAGCAGCAGACACTCCCGGCGAAGCGGCAACTGACACACAGATAGCACTGAACGTCATCACCGAATGGGCAGAAGAACACCATGTGATGATTTCAGTCGAGAAGACGGAAGCCGTGGTTGTCTCGCTCGATCCTCGCGAAACAGCTGGCACAGCCCAGCCACCGATAACTTTGCTAGAAATGAAAATCGACTACAAGAAGAAAGTGACGATACTGGGAGTCCAAATCGACTCACAGCTGAGGTTCGGCAACCACGCCCAGAAAGCCCGCAAGAAGCTCCACAAGCGAAACCAGATGATTCAGGCGCTGGCAGGCAGAGACTGGGGGATGAGTGCTACCGACCTCAAAAAACTCTACAGGGCTTATGTCAGACCCGGCGGTTTAGACGAAGCGGAAGTGTGGGGTGCGTTCACAGCAGACTCACACATAGCTCATCTGGAGACCTGCAACAACATGGCAGCCCGGGCCATCACAGGAGCACCGAAAGGCTCTCCAGCCGCCCAAACAAGGGCTGAGATAGCGCTCACGACCATCAGACAAGAAATCGAAGACTCTGCAGCCAAACTGCTTATCAGATGCAGCCAATTCCCAGAAGACCACCACCTACGTTCACTGAGCTAGCCAGGACCACGCCAGAGACTGAAACCAGAGGAGAAGACAACACACGCCAGGACTGGAGATCTACTGCCCGGAGACGCCTAGCAACCATCGAAGAAGGCAGAGACCCGAGAGAGGCCCTGAACATGGACAGAGATGACCGACGCCTAGAAGACTACCTACACCAAGTCCCGGCTCATCACTTCCATCGCAGAGCAACCGGAGGGCAGCCCATGCCGACAGAATGCAGAAGAAGAGAAGAAGAAGTTATCCTGCACAAACTCAGGCTGAATAGGGCGCCATTCCTACAAGCAACAAAACACAGACACGGACAAGTGGATGACCCAAGCTGCCCCTACTGTAATAACGGAGAAGATACAGAACACGTACTCCTACATTGCAGCATCTGGGATTAAGAGCGGAAGGACACACTTGAAGAAAACCCGAAACTAGACGTACTTCAGACAAATACAACCGCCGTCTTGGAATACTTGGGGAGAATTGGGGTTTACCCCCCGTCAGCACTGTAGACGGCCTATAACTAACAACAACAACAACTAAGTATAACATGCGATATAGTTCGCAATCACTTCGGAAAGAAATGCAATGACGCAATAGGACAAGAATACTTCCACGAAAACTTAATGTATGTTAATCCTCACTAAAAACACTTAGGGCGAATGTTCAGCGAAATACTCTATTTCGGATGCATCATACTTTGTTCTGATTTTTGATAATTCTTTTTTCAAATACTAATTTTTGATCTCGTAATAGTTTATCATAAGTATTTAGTAGCTTAGTTATTACTTCACGCCATGCGGATTTTCGAGATAGTAGCTGTACTGTTTTCCACAGCTCTTTAGAGTTTTCTCGGTGGTCGGCGACTTCAGATTTAACTAAGTAAACAGAAAAACTGATTTTTTTTTTTGAAAAAAAAAACTCAACTTTCGAATTTCAAAGAAAACAATAGATGGCTTTAAAGCTCTTGGAATTTCTGGAGAAATTTATTACAGACTCTTTATCGAGAAACTTTGAAACAATTTGAAACATTGAGGCGAAGCTTCCCATCGCAAACACTAGTGAGAAAACGACAAAAAGCAATAAGAAAAAGTAGAAACAAGCCTCGATTAAGTAGAAATTCGGCTACGTCTCGGATTCAATCTGCGACCAAGAGACTATGAGTCTCACGCATTTAACACTCAGCCACGGACGCTTAACAAATCAAAAACACTAGCCACAAATTATGCAGAGAACAGCTGCTTCGAAATTTCCAATGCTACAATCGTGATTATAGCAAAGCGCCACCATAGTGAACTCTTTTTACGAAAAATTTTTTCTGCAAGTTTTCCGCGAGAAAAAAAGACAGTTCGTTCTAATACACTACGCTGCTCGATAGTGTGAAAAGTGGATTAATAGGTAAAATTTTTATTTCGCGGGGAAATTCGATAATTATATTCCACTTTCGAAACTCGAAGGTGATCACGACTTTTACACTTTCGCTATTCGATAGAGGAGTTTGCCTTCCTTTTAGCGAAGGAAATTAAATGCACTTAGAAAAAATCAAAAGCCAATAGTGAAAAATCAAACTAGATTGTAAGCAAACTCCAAAAGTTTTTCCTGAAAAAAAAATCAGTAAATCACGACCTTCACTACATTCACTGACTTCTAAAATGAGCCTCTCGAATTAGTATAACTTTTTATATGTGTCTGATTTCTACCAGCGATCTTGAGATAGGAAGTCCATCGTTCTGGCATCTGAGCCACATGACCTTTGTTCACACAACTTTCTGCATTAAAAAAATGTTGTAACCATTTGTTCACCTGTTCACGCTGACACGTTTTGATGCATTTTAGAACATGAAAAATAACACATGGACTTTCTTATCTGCAATTTCAGAAAAATCAAAGGGGGGAACTATAAAAGAGCCACTGATTTTATTGCGTATAAAATTACGTCTAGGAATAAACTATCAAAACTAAAAATTTTCCATCTTTGTTCATTTCAAATTTAATATAGCTGTATGTCAAAACAGTTTATTTATTTCGCCTTCTGATACCCATATTTAAGTCACAGCATGATTAAGGGACGATAGTACAGTGGTAATGCATACGGCCAAAATACCAGAGTCGCTAGTTTGAGTCCCAGAAAAAAGTTCATTTTTACTTTTTACATTGATTGATTTGAAAGCCTTTAAATAATTCGACTAAAGCTGTTTGAGATTTCTCGTTCAAATTTTTCCAAGGAAATTTTCAGACTGTTTCGTCAACTCAAGGAGTTTTGATTGGAGCAGCTTTACAGACAACTATTTATTGATCGTTCTACAGCCTTGATGACTTTTAATCAGAGTGTAAGCTTAAGGTCAGCAAAATGTACCTGCCTTCATTGTCGATCCTATTTTTGTAAATTTTCTCTAGTTTTCAAAAATTCCCCAACGGGTAAAGTAAGCCTTTCTCTATGTCTCCCTTTATGATCGTTCTGATATGAGTTTTAAACTTTTTTATATAATGGCTGGCGTAGAGGAAAACACTGGTTGGCGCGTTCAGATCCAGATGAGCATCTGGTACATCGAGATGGCCCTCACTAAGATCGGAACACAAAAGTAACAAAAAAGCAAACAGCCCTGCCGAGTCGTCCCATCTTCACTTTGGCCGAGGAATCACATCATCATTACATCGCAGTCGAGGATCATCGTCGCAGATAGCTTGATATTTTAATGATCTATCATCTATCATCATCATCATCATTATCATCAGCATATCCCAGCAATTAAGCTAAATACACTGCTCTGTGGGATGGCAATGTGTGGTTTGTTGTGTTTTGTTACCTGGGCAGTGTGTGAGGGACTGTGTATGGCTGGGAGGAGGAGTGGGATGATGGAGAGGGAGAGAAGGGCTTGTGTGTTGTCCGGATGCAGAGCCAGATTGTACAGGATGGCCAGTTCACTAATCAACTCACTGCTACTCTAAACACACAACATATGCTAGAAGAACAAACCAACTTTAACAGAAGCGAATCACGACAAAAAGCAGCTCTAAAAAAGCAATAAGCCCTTAATACGCGCCTAACACTAGCCACAAATAAGAAGCGAACAGATGCTATGCAGTTTCAAATGCTAGTGAAATTTTGAAACAAGTGAACACTTTCAATTAGGACTTTTATTTGCGAGTTAGGTTCGTAATAACACAATAAGCTGATCGCAAGTGTAATCAACTAAATGGCAAAAGGTTGGCAGTGCAAGGATGTCAACAAGGTTACCTTGTCTGTCAATGAAGTGATTGACTGTGCATATTAGTGCACTCAAACCAGATAGAAAGTGAGTGTGAGTGTGGTTTGTCTTACTGGTTTGTCGCAGTCCACGAATGGCGTCTTCTTCCTGTTCTCCAACTCCACACACTCCAACAACATCTCCCCCAGTCCATGTCTCACTGCCACTACACAACACAACACACACAACACTCAGTCAGCTGAACAGAACAGAGCAATTACTCATCTCATAGTTCAACACATCACAAACACTGCATTGCATGGAAGGCTGGCCGACAGAACAAGACAGGCAAGGAGCTAGTAATTTAAATTTTAAAAAAAACATGCGCAAATTAATTCTGAAGTAGCCGACACAGAGTTGAGCCGAAATGATTCTTACAGATTTGTAAAAATATATATATCAGTAGCGGATTAGGGGGGACTCCCCCACCCTTTCGGGGATTCGACCACCCGACTACCCAAAGGATCCCCCTTTCAGGGGCGGATTTATTGCGGACGCCCCTCCCTCAGGGATTCGACCCCTGCCGACCCAAAGGGTCCCCCCTTTGATACTTTTTCAGAAATCCATTTTTGGCCGACCGACCCTAAAATTTTTCTAAAGGCGCCTTGGGCGCCAATATATACTAACTTTGAGGGGGAGCGCGCGCCAAAAAAAACGCGATTTTTTTGTCAAAATTTTTCAAAAAGTGCCCAAAAACGGCTTTTTTGACTGTTTTTTCAGAAATTTGCCTGCGGCGCAGAAAATTTAGCCAAAATGGGTGCAAAAAAGTGCTTTGGGAGAGCTCCAAAAATCAATTTGGTCGACCTAAAAAAAAAGGTCGTCAAAATTTTCGAATTTTTTTTGAAAATCCGCCCCCGAGAAAATCCTAGATCCGCCCCTGCCCCCTTTGATACTATTTTGAGACGTTCATTTTTGACTGGCTGGCCCTTAAAATTTTCTACAGGCGCCTTTGGCGCCAATATATACTAATTTTAAAGGTGGTGCTCACCAAAAAAACGCAATGTTTTGATCAATACTGTCCAAAAAGTGCCAAAAAATTAAAATTATTTCCTCTTGTTTTTCAAAAACTTGACTTAAGGTGCAAAAACTTTGGCCACAACAAGGTGTTTTAGTGCTTCGGAAGAGCTGGGAAAATTGATTTGGTTGACCTAAAAAATAAAAGGTCGACATTTTCAAACCTTTTTGAAAATCCGCCCCTTCCCTCCCACCCTCAAGAAAATCATAGATCTACCCATATCTCTCAACATGTTTTGATGCAACATTTTAGCTATTCAAGTTAATTTAGTTATTTAAGTTTTAAAGTTGTTTGGGTACACCTTGAGCGTTATTAGTGCGATATGAAGTGAAGATATTCAGAATATCTACCAGCAAGTACAAATTAGAGAGGACAGACTGAGGGCATCCTATGTGCCCACTCAGTGTCTACCCTTATAAAGGTTATTAACTTACTCAAGCAAAAAGTATATTTGATATAGTAACAAGATCTCTAGTTTAAGGGAAAAAGCATTAACGACAGAGACTGACAAAATAGTCTACTAGATCTTCTAATTTTGTAAACAAAATTTTGAAATAGTAAAAATATCATTTAAAATACTTGTAGAATGAAGGCTGTTGATTGAGCGCATAGAGAAAGTCAACAGATCATAGAAATAAAGTTGATCAGCCAAGTTCAGTTTCTTATCGAAAATAACACCTAGGTATTTACACAAATTTATCGGAGAAAAATTACACTCGTTTGAAGCATTTTTATTCTTACCAAAGCTAACAATAGTGGTTTTATCTATAGTTAGAGTTACTTTTTGAGTTGTACCCAAAATAATATCTCTTAAACCAAGTTGGAAAAATGTCAATTTGAGTTGCTTGACACAAAATTTATGTCATCGGCAAAAAGAAATCTAAGGGAAAAGACAAGGAACAAAAACACGTTTGAGCGACAGGATCTTTTACATTAGACTCGCAACCTACAACAGTACTCAGATTAGCAATTAATCAAAGAGTCTTTGAACATTAAATTAAAAAAAGTTTTTCAGTTCTGCATAAAGGAGAAAAAATAATCAGAAAACATTTTTGAATTTTTGAAAGTGAATTTTTTCAAAATAGCCCTGATTTCCACGGTAAAATAGAAACATATGGCTTCTTCCAACGTTTGAACGTAACTTTCAAAGGGATACCATAGACAAAATACAATAGTAAACCAGTTACTTATCTTTTAATTTATGCACAAAACAATCAATTCAAATTTCGACATATTTCCTATATTAGAAGGCATCAAAATAATTCAACTTAAATATTCAGTAACAGTGCTTCTATATCACAACAAGTGTGATTTCTGATTTTTCAGACAAACAGGTCTATTGTATACTAAATTTTTAGATCTTCTAGCTTCAAATCAATTTAAAAATTTAATGAATCAAGGCTACTTATCGAACGCATATAGAATTTTAAAAAGTACTAAAAAGTACTAGTTTATTGAGTTGTAACCAAAGACTGATACTTGTTAAAATAACTTAGAAAACTGTCAATTTTGCGTTGCTTGGCACAATATTTGTATCATCTACAAAAAGAAATACGTTCAATCTTTGCGCCGCTTTAGGCATATCATTAATGTATGTGAGGAAAAGATAGAACCAAGGATCGATCCCTGCGGAACACGTACATTCACTGATTTCCATTCAGAAACAACAGAATTGAGAACAACACATCGATATCTGTCCGTTAGCTAGCTTTCAAACCATTGATGGGCAAACCTCTGATGTCATATAAATCAAGTTTTTCTAGAAGCAGCTTGTGATCAAGCGTATCAAATGCTTTCTTGAGATCAAAGAAAAAGCTACACCGTATACCTTAGTTTGTATTAAACCTTAACTTTTCTATCATTTCAGCAAAAGCACCTATTGTTGCAAGTTTCTGTCGAAAGGCATACTGCTTATCATAAAACAGATTAGATTTTTCAAAATACTCATAATATCGAGCGTATATAGCTCTTTCAAAGACTTTGTTTTAACTATGTAGATGTGATATAGGTCTATAATTTTTTCATGTGTAATTTGCTACCAGATTTATAAAGCGGAGAAACTATTGATTTTTTCAGCAGCTTGGAAAACTTTTCAGATTCAAAAGATAGGTTTATCCAAAAAGGTAAGGTAGGGAGCTTCTATGTATAAGTTCTTAATCAAAAACAAATTACCTACCCGATCAACTCCTGTAGAACGTTTCGCTATCAAACTAATTAAGATCTCAACAATTTCATGAAAAGTACATCTGAATAGGTAAAATGAATACTCTACAGTCTCAATTGATGCTTGATTCAGTGCTCGGTGTAGCACTAGCAAGATTTTGATCAATTGTAGAGAACCACATTTGAGAAGAGGAAGAGAAGAGAAAAGTGTTGTCTCACTTTTGGCGAAGTGGGCATGTTGGGTGAGAGCCCAGATGCTCCTGTGCAGATGTGCATTCACACCCAACAGTGCCTGACTCACAGCTCCCCCTCCCCCTCCGCCAGGTGCAGTTGCTGTAGCATTAGTTGCAGCTGTCCCTGTTCGCCCCCCTCCACCCCCCAATGAGGAAGAGGAGGAGGAAGTGTCTGTGGAGCCCCTAGCGTACTGCAATGTCCTCTGCAGACTCGTGATCAGAGTAGACAGTCCCTTCTTCTCCCACATCTTCTCAACCACCACTGGCTCCTACACAACAGACACACACACTACACACACACACTCAATGGCAATGCAGTCTGTGAAATAACTCTTCTGTTGCGCTGCCCTCTAACATTGATATGCCCACATCCCATTTCGGCTGTTTTCCGCTCCTGATTTCTCCCATTACAAAAACCTTCTCTAATCGGAACTTTGCTTTTTGTACACACGGAAGAGTGAATGAAAGGAGAATGATGATTGTGCGCTGAAATTGTTGAAGAGAAAAAAATTCTCTTCAACTTTCGTTCACAAGTTCGTAGATGAAGGCCAAATGTGGTTGCAATTGCATA
The DNA here is from genome assembly GCF_963678635.1 of Symsagittifera roscoffensis. Taxonomy (NCBI): domain Eukaryota; kingdom Metazoa; phylum Xenacoelomorpha; order Acoela; family Convolutidae; genus Symsagittifera; species Symsagittifera roscoffensis. The sequence goes on from NC_087069.1 coordinate 1,971,118, forward strand.
CCAAAATTGGAAACAATCGGTTCATAACTTTGACATAACTTGCATTTGAAAAATGGCCAGGGAGGGAGGGACAGAGGTGTGTGTGGATGTGACTTACCTCCAGATTGAGGGCGATGGCTCTGGCTGCATTCTGTGTGTCGTGCTGCTGGAGGAGGTGTTTGTTGGTGGCGTTGGAGAGGACAGACAGGGCAGCCACCACCACCTCCTCCCTCTCCCGCTTGTCCTTCTGCTCCAGTCTCCAGGAGGAGGAAGACAAAGACTTGGAAGTGCCCCCACCTACACACCACAACAGTAGGTAATAATGTACTTTCTCACTTAAGATCTTGAGTTAGGACCGATGGGTATAACTCATAGAGTAATTTCGGATAGGGTACACCGTCTGCTCGTCACGCTATCTTATTTTCGGCCGGATAGATTCGTGCAACTTCTTAGTCTAATACCGATCCTAATCTTACTCTTATACTATCTAGTCTCAGGTTGTTTAACTAGTCTCTGCTAGGCTCAATAGATCTAGGGTATACTGGTTTATTGCGGCTGCTGAAGTACTCGGGAGAGTTCAACTAATTTCTAAGTTAAATTCAAATCTCTCTGGTGCTGAAATTACAAGTAATTTCAGCACTTACAAATAAGTGGGTTGTTAGTTAGATGGATCATGATTGGTTAATATTAAATACTTTACATTGGTAAAATATCTAATTTATCCAATCATAAAATGTAGTTTAGATCAGGTTCCACCCATCCGGGTTTTACAGAGTTTTTTAGAATAGTTTTTCTGCAATTCGAAAGATGGATGATGGACGTTGGTATTTGGCGAACATCTTATTTCTTCTGGGTTTTCTTATTAGAGAAGTCCCAGATTCAATCATTGTGTCTTCTCAAGACAACGACTGGGTTTTCGCAACAAACTCAAATCTGATTTCAGAATGGTTGGCTATGTCAGGTTTTTCTGTTTCATTGGTGAGAACTTCTTTGTGTTTGACCTTGTCTGGGAATGGCGTGGAGATTGTGCGTGGAGGGGATGCCTGGTTACTCGGATCTGTACGTATACTTGAACATCGAGGTGGTCATTGGTCTAGTTCAATGAAGTCCTTTTCTGCGAAGTCAAGTCGTACTCTAAATCCTTTGAGTTGTGATTGTGGGCGGCATATTGATTGTAGTTGGCCATTCTTTCTCGAGTGTAGTAGGGTCGTTTTGTCTTTGGATGTTCGTCCTTGGTGTTGTATTCTGATCTATGTATTGCATAATGTAATTTACATTTTATAAAACTTTTATTAGTTTAATATTTTTTAATTATGATTTTAGTTAGTTGTTTTCACAAAAGCTTTTTGTTTTAGTTCAGTTATTTTGAAGAGTTACTCACCCTTGAGTAGCTCTTATTAAAAATAGGAGTGTGGTCACAAAGCGTGGATGTAGCACGGTGGGTTAGGCCGGCTATAGAGCATGCTCAGGACGTCCTTCCTGGTGGGTTAGGCCAGGAGTGGGAGTATGATTGCATGCGGTTTTTGTGAGAGGTCCTGTTATATGACAACGTTTTATGTTGGGTTTGTTGTGGTTTTTCTTATGTTTTGTTGGTTGTGTCCTTTTTTCAAAAATCAAATTGTTTGTGGTATGGGTTTGTCTTTCGACTTTTTTGTGTTTTATTATTTCTTTCTTAGACTTTATAATAGTCTTCAAAAGAATAAATTATCCAGTTTTAAACTGGGTTAATCCGGTTTGGGTACCGTTGGTTTCCTTTTCTTAGTCATGCTGTTATGCTATGTGTTGTGGTGTTTAGTAAGCTGCATTGGTTAGTTTTGTTTAGTATATAATTCCTTTCCAACCGGGTTAAAGGAAAGTTTGAAACATGTTATCTTGTGTTAGAGTTATCGAGTGTGAAAGCTTGGAACTGAAATTCATTATTTTAAACAATTCTTCGTGGGCGAGCTGTGCGAGTTTGGATAGAATTTTTATGCGAGTGAATGAAAATATCAAAAGGTTAGTACTGCATTTGCTTCTTATGAATTTACTACATAGAATTTTAATTTTACTGCTAGTTGTTGGGGGAAATTAAGTTACAAATTTTCATCATTATTAGATTTACTGCTGGTGGGGGAAAAATTTATAAATTAATTTACTGCATTGGTATTATATTTATTTAATTGTTGGTGCAAAAATTTAATAGGGTCTTAAACAGTTTTGAAGAAGTTTGCTATTTTTTTTATTTTTCTTTTGTGAATTTTTCAGATGATCTAGGATGAAGGCTTAAATTCTAAAGAAAACATGGATAAAGAATGGTGAGTTTCTAATATTTGAATTAATTAGTAATATGTATAATTCATACTTACCTGTTAGTCGTCGGGGAAGAAACCGTGGGGGAAAATGTCGTGGATGAGATCTGAAGTTGTTAGTAGTTTGGCTAAGATGCGGATGATATTTTTAGTTTGAAGCAGTGGCCAAAGCAATTGAAGTGCCTTAATGGTGGTTAGTTCTTCAGTGCCAACTGCAAATTCATAAGGTGTGTTTTGGATTAGATTATATAATTTGTGGTTGAATTTAGTGTTATGGATGAATTCTAAAATGGGGATTTCTATAGGTTGTACAAACTCGTGTGGGATGAGGAAGGGTCGGGATTCTTCTGCGTTGAAGGTCTTGGTGATGGGACAAAAGATATACATTTGGGTTATGGGATCATAATTTCGAAGAATACCATGAAGGTTAGTATCTTTAATGCAATATGTGAAGTTAAGAAAGAATGGTGAGGTGTATTTGGAATTGATGAATTGAAAACGATGGTGTGGTTGTCTGGAGGGAGTGTGTAGGTCAAAGTGATTTTGGATGAAACGATAATAAGTATATGTGTGTGTTTGTTTAGTGCGCAACATAATATCGTGTGAGCAGTGCAAATCTCTTTCATGTGGTGCAAGGAAACGAAAGGTTAGTGAAAATATTTGGAAGCGTTCTTTAAAACTTTCGTAGGCTTGCGTGTCTGTTAGTGCTTCTGAGATAATGTGGTCAAACTTGCGATCGAAGATATTTAGTGTAAATACATATGGTGTTTTAATGAAAAATTTCTCGGTGATTTGTGGGTTAGCGAAGCGATCGTCGTCTAAGAATTGATCTTGGTTAGTTCTGATGATGTTATGATCGTAATATTCTAGTGTATATTCATTAGCTCGGGGTGCAGTGTGTGTTTTTAGTGATTTTTTGTATCCAATGTAAGTAAATTGTCTAGGTGTTAGTGGTGTAGTGAGTCGATATAGCATGTCCTTATTTCGTTCTATATCGATATGAGTGTTAGATAAAGGTAAGCAAAGGGGATTTGTAAAATGATAATATGAGGTCCAAGGAAGGGTAGGCATTAAAACGTATTCGTCTACAAAGTTACGTGTCTCGTTAGTGTCATGAGGGGTGTTTAAGGTGTATTGTGGAAATGAGGGTAAGGTGATAGCTAAAAATTCTGTTGTGTTAGTGTGTTGTGGATGGTTGATATATTCACGGGCTGTTCCTGGTTTCGCTGGGAAAGGATGGTTGGGGAACTTCCTTTTAAAAGTGCGGTAAGCTCTATTAGTGCTGAGTGAAGATACAGTAGTTGTGGATGATGGTGCTAATGAATCAGTATAAATTGAAGAGGGTGTAGGGGTAGGAGGGTTGGATAAATCTATTGTGGATGAGATTTGGTTTATGGTTGGGGTGTCAAGGTGATAGGATTGTTGTTGTAGGGTAATGAAATTATCTAGTTCTGGGGAGATTCGGGGGGTGTCTGAAGAATGAGATGATTGGTTTGAGTGAAGTGAGGAGTAGGTTGGAGTGACTTGGGAAGCATAAGAGGGTGTAGAATTGGTTGGGTCAGGGTTATTTGGTAGTATGGGTTGAAAAGGGGGTTGGGAAAAATTTAAAGGATTGGTGTGAAAATTATTTGATGGAGATGGTTCAGAGTCGGCAAATTCATCGGGGGTTTCAATATTCGGGTTATTGAGTTGTGAGATGGAGTATAAAACTGAGATGTGTGAATAAGTATCGGAATTCATGCCGGATGTTACATTACTGGATGGGAAATCGGGTGGCGGAAAAGCAAAAAGTGGTATTATTGGGATTGGAGTGGTGAGGTTGGTTGGGTGGGAATTTGATCGGTGTAGGGATCCAAGTTGTCGGCTCATCGTGGGCTAAAAAAATTATTATTTTGAGACTGAAAAGCGGTGGTATGGGGTTGTTCTATAATTTGTTCATAAGTATTTTCATCTTGTGAGTGGTGTGGCATTATATGTTGGATGGGACTTTGTGATATGGTTGGTCTAAAATTATTATGTGTTATGGCTAAATTTCGAAAATTACGTGGGACTAGGGATAATGGATGGTTATGTGGTAGGGGTGGTAACTGTGGTGCTGTTGGTGTTGTGTCTGCATTGTTATGTTCTTCGTCGTATGTGTTCTGTCTTGTTGCTATTTTTGTGTTATATTCTTTTATTTGTGCGTCTAAAAGAATTTTGTTTATAGATGTAGAAAATATTCCAAAAAATCCTGCAAATAGTATGCGTGCTACACTTGCTTGTCTATTGACTTTTGTGTGTATAGCACATGTGTTATAGATTCCTTTTAAGAGTGAAAAAAGAAATCCAATAAAGTTAAACATTGCGTATAAAATAGTTAGTTTTTCTAAGATGTAGTAGGGCCATCCTAGAAAATCAAGAATTTCATTCTTGAGTGTAACAAAACTAAAAATATTGATAGGTGATATATCTTGGGGACGGTACTTTTCACCGTTTAGATATATATAATCTTTAATGTCTTTAAAATATCCGCTATAGTCTTGCGTATAGATGTCTGCAAATCCTGCAGTTTCGGCAAGTTTGCGTAAGTTTTGGTCAATTGATTGTCTTTGTATTGTGTCCATTTGTGTTAATAATTCCTGGAATTGTTGTGTTCTAATGTGATGTTGAATATCTGATTTTGAGTATATTCCTATTGATTGTAAGTCTATATTTGGGTTTTGAGCGATAGCGCGAATGCTTTCTGGTGAAATTTTTTTGAGTGATTGCATTAATGTGGGATATGGGGTGAGAAGGTAATATTTATCTTCATCAGGGTTTAGTTGTACTACGTTGTGGCTATTTTCTGATCCACATGGAACTGCGGTATCCCAGAAATAGGTTCTTCGTGAAAGTGTGTCAACGAAATGTACTTTATTCTTATAAAAGATAGGGATTCTTTTATAACATCGTTTATCTTCAAAAACGTATAGTGGTGATACTTTTTTAGTACAAGTATAAAACCATAAGATGTTTCCTTCATAGTCTAAAAAATTTGATCTATTTCCTGATAGTAAATATCCTGCGTAGGGTATTTTTAATACTGCTAGTGCAAGTGATTGTAATATTTGTGTTCTTTCTAATTCGCATAGTTGGTGTAATGTTTCTAATTCGGAGACTGACATTTCTTGAAAAATTCGGCTAATCGTGTAGTCTAGTTTCATATCTAAGTGAATATCATAGTGGATATTACCAAAATATGTATTATTCATTAGTGATAGTTCTTGTAAACGTGTGCTTTGATCGTTTTGGGGTTTTAAATGTCCACCAGGTTGACCTGTATTCTTTTGAAAATTAACTGGTATATATGATGTTCCTTCGTTTAGGGGATGACTTGTGGCGTATGGGTCGACTTTTATTTTTCCAGTGGTCATGTCGAATCCATTTTCGTATTCAACTAATATTTCAGAGTATTGTGTTTTGTGAAGTGGGTTTCTGTATTTACATGCAAGTTCTGTTTCTTGATATATTTGAAAACGTGTTAATTTATTTTCTATATTATGAATGTTTCGAAAATTAGAACTTATTTTTCGTAATGGATTTACTTGTTCATATGGTATTGATTGTATAAAATATTTTTCGTGAAATTTTATCATACGAGCGTGTATTTTTGCTACTTGAAATGTTGTACATGTGTCTTCGGGGAACCAAACAATTGTTGCTTGTGTTCTGGTTGTAGGGTCGCAATAACCTTGGTCGTTTTTACAAGGTAATCTAATTCCTTGATAAATCATTGTGTTGTCTGATAAATCTCGTGTGAGTTGTATTTTTTCGAGTTGTATTTTCCAATCGAAAAACATTATTTCTTGGTATCCTTTATTTTTTGTGTCTGCTTTGCAGTTTGATGGGTCATTTATACCAATGTGTGGTATCCAGTGTTTATCGTGCATGTCATAGGTTAATCGTCCGTGTGCGCCGTTGTATGGGTATTTTTCATCTAATTTTATATGTCCTTGATATCTTTCAAGTTCTGCTTGATGTACAGAATCTGAAAAAACTTGGAAATATACTAAATTTCTATCTGTGTTTTTATTTTTTGTGATGTTTAGTCGGAGTAACTCGTTTTTACAATCTTCGGGATTGAGATGTAAAAGTCGTTCTATATTACTCTGGTAGAATGATTCATGGTCAAGTCGGTTTTTATTTCCGTTTGAGACTTGTGAACAATGTACTTTCTTTTCAGAAAATGTTGCTGTGAATTTATATCCTATAACTGTAGTTGCTCGGGCTTTTGAATAAAGTGTTGCTATGACATTTGTAGTTTCTATGGCTTGGGGTTCTGTTTCGCACTGTGATACTTGATTTATTGCATACTTGTGTAGTGTTTTTTGTTCGTTTTCTTCACAATCGTAATGTGTTACTAATAAATCTTGGGGTCCTGTGCGGGGAGAAGGGTTTATGTTTTGGTTTGAGATTACTAGAAGAAGGAGTTGGAGAAAAATTAATAATTTTAGAATATACATGTGTATGATAATCCTGAGTATGGGTTATAAAATGTGATGTAACCAATTGTCTTTTTGGTATATCTGTCGTATTTATATATTACTTCAGTGGTTATAAATGGTGGTGGTAGTGATTGAGCTGTTATGTTTGGTGGGTTTAATGGGTAGGGATGTTGAGTAATGTTGTTTAATTTAACTGTGATTTCAAACTTTAATTGTAAACTGTTTTGTTGGAGTATTTGGATATTGTGATCACGGATATCGTCGTGAATGTCTTGTCGGTATTGTAATCTATTAAGTGCCCAGTTGTGGAGGCGATTATTTTCTAGATGTTGTCCAAATAATGGTGGAGGGGCTGTAAATGTATTCCAATCTAGTCTTAAAGGGATATTTGTTGATGATTGTTCTCGATATCTGGCGTCGAGATTATTTGGAAAATTTAAGTTAAAAGGTGGTGGTGAAATCTGGCTTATTGATGGTGTTGATGGTAGTGATAATGTTTCTGGTAGTGATGAGGATGTTGTTGTATCCGTAGAAATATCTATTGGATCATTGACTAAATTTAATTCACCTTGTGTAAATGAATGTGTTGTCCAATATGGTAGTCGTGATGCCTGGTTTGGGGGGTTAAAGGGATTTTCACGTATTTGTTCAGATGTTGGTGTTGAACCTAAGTAATCTGATGATAGGCTTGAGGTGCTACGTTGTGAAAGAAGCGTAGGGGTTTCTGGTAATATACCAATGGGGTTTTCTGGAGTGTTTTGTGATGGGGATTGAGGTATATCAAAATGAACTCGGGGAGTTAGAAAATTCCTGTTCCGTCGAGGATGTATAATTTGTCTATTTATTTCGACTGTATTTTGGTTTTGACTAGGATTTCTTATTCTACTTAATTCTTGTGGTAGTGTTGGGTATAAGTTATATGTTGGTTCGCTTAGAGGTGCTTGTCGTTGAACTGGTTCTAGTGGTTCTGATAAACGAGCGTGTCGTTCTTCAAAAGTGTATGGGTTATCTTGAAAGGAAATTCGTGTAGATGTTTGAGGATTATTGGTAGTTGAAGGTGTTGTTTGGTTATCTTGGGATGATGTCGGTGAAGACTGACTTGGTGACTTTTGGGTAGCAATTTTTGATAGCTTTTTGGTCTATTCTTTTAGTGAAAAAGTTAATGTTTATTAAAGTATTCTTCTAAGAAAAGAATTAGGAGGATTGTTGCTAGAGCGAATGTGATGATTGCTTTCTTTATACATTTGCATATAGTCAAAATGAGGGATGATAGAAATGTTATGAAAATTACAAATAGTAGAAAAATATCAGTTCTACTGAAAATAGTTCGTATCATTTAGACAAGTTTTATAAATCGTACCTGTGGATATAATCAAGGGTTTTTGAAAGTTGGAGAAATAGTTCGAATATAGTGTAGAAAATTAAAAAAATATTACAAAAAATGATTAAGAGTATTAGAAAAGATTCAAGGATATCAAAAAGAAATATTATGAAAGTTTCAAGTATCGTAAAAAATTGTTTGAGGTTTGTGATAATTTTAGTGACTGTTTGATAGAAGAGCATTTAAGAAATGGCTTCGTGATCGAATATTTTTTGTTGTTTGGGGCAATTTTCAACTGTGGTCGGCTTATTTATTAGTTTTTTGACAAGTGGGTTGAGTTTTGTAAAAAATTGTTGGGGGCAATTTTTATGGTGATCGGGAGGTCTTCTTTGTCTTTATTTTCATTTGTCAAATGATCTGGGGTATTTTTGAGATTTTTATACTTTAGGCTAAATAAAATGGTCGTTCTTTTACTTTAGGCTAATTTAACATATTTGTTTGGGGGGTATTTGAGGGCTGAGTTGGGGAAATATTGTTGATCTTTGGTTTATTAGATAAGGGAGGGTTATGATATTATGGTGATATTTATTTTAGTTGTCAAGTTGGAGTGGTTTGCTTATTTTTGACCTGGAGGTCGTAGAGTTATAGTTATAGATATGCCTGGAGTTTAATATTTTTCGTCTAGTTGGTTTGTGTTAAAGTTATAGAAGGTGACGGATTGGATGAATCCTATTGGCTAATTTTGAACTAGAATCGCTGCGTGTTTATCAGCATGTTATCTTGAAAAATGAAAGTGTAAAATGTTTCAGAGGTGCAAAGATTTTTAAATGTAGAATTTAAGGTTGTTTTTGAAATTCAACTTTCTTTAATATTTTAGATTGTGGGATGAATACTTTATAATTTTTACGTGGTTGATTTCTAAGTCGTGAAGACTCTCTATGTTCTGATTTGTCGATTTGTTTTTGGGGTATTATTTGTTCTGTCATTTTTCTATTTTTTCTTTCTTTTTGAGATGTATTTTGATCGAGATTTTTTGTATTGTTTTTTGTGGTGTTTGATTTTGTATTTTGATTTCCGAGGTGAATATCATTTTGTTCCTTTGTTATGTTGTCCGTATGTGGGTTATTTTGAATAACTTTTAAACCTGTAAAAGAATATAATTGAGTTAGTTCGCGGAGTGCGTATTCTTTTGGATAATAAGGTAATAGGTTATTTCGGTGTTGAACGATTTCTTTTTTATCTGAGTCGGTGATATTATATGTGACATCAGTGGGTTTTGCAATTATTTGGTATGGTCCTTTACGAAGGGGTTGTAACTTTTTTGAAATTCCTTTTTGAGTATTAAAATTGGGTATTAAAACAAATGTTCCAATTTTTAAATCGGAGGCTGGTGTAAAGCGTGAATTTATTTGTTCATTAATATTTTGCCTTTGTAACAACTTTTTTGTTACCTTTTGGTAAATTTCATTGTGTTTTTTATCTCTGTTTAAAATCCATTCGGTGTGTGTACCGGAGGCTAATTTAAGAATTTGTGGGTGATGAAAATGATCTTCATCGTGTGTATGTAATGGTAGGTTATAACAAATTGAGTCTTTATTTGGTTGACAATAACCTTGTGCGTTTTTATGAGAGTTTGCTGTAAACATTATTGGTTTGCGTGGCTTTTGGTTAAAAACCATTTCATATGGTGACATTCCTAAAGTTGTCGTGATTTGTGAATTATATGCTAAGGGAAATAGTTTTACATCTGCTGACCATTCGGTATATCTTGTATCATTTCCATTGATGATACATCTAAGATATTCTTGTAATGAACGGTTCATACCTTCGACTAAGCCGTTTGTCCAAGGTGCGTGAGATGTACGTGGTTTGTGTTTAATGTTATATAAATGACATAGTGTGATGATTTCATTATTTATGAATTCTGTACCGTTGTCTGTAACTAAAATTTCTGGTAGTCCGAATTTTGCTATCCAGTGTTCATAGAGTGTTGTGTAAGCGTAATAAGCGTTACAATGTGGTACTGGGTTAAGTGCTACATAATGTGTAAATGCGTCAACAATTACCATAATGTAGGAGTTTCCTTCGGATGAGGGTGAAATTGGTCCTTTGGTATCAAATGAGATACGATGATTAAAGTACAAACTTTGTCCTTTAAAATCTTGTTTTTGTGCTATTTGTTTTTGATTTGGGTAAGGTTTATTTAGTTGACATACTATACAGTCATTGCATAGTACTTTTATCCAAATTGGTGCATTTGGGAAATAAAAGTTTTGTATAAAATTTGAATATGTTTTTTCTGATCCAGAGTGTCCTTTAATATTTTGTGTATGTGAAATATTAAAAGCTATAAGAATCATACTTAAAGGGAGACAGGGAGCTGTAGATTCATTTAGTTTGTATTCTAGAAGGTCTGTGTTTTCGTTAATCGTTGTATTGTTGAATTTTCGAAAATATCGGAGGAGTGTTTTGTTTCCTAGAATAGTTGAATCTGCTTTGATAGGTTTAGTTTTATATTTGTGCCATGATTTCAGTTGTCGAATTACTGGGTCAAGGTTTTGATATTGTTTCAGTGTTGAAATTGTAATTGTTTCTGTTGGGGGGAGAAAAATGTTTTCAATTTCTAATTTAGATAAGGGTATTGTGTCAAGTGGGTCATGGAGGTCAAAAACTTGATTTATTGTGTATTTTGAATCGTTTGTTTGTGGTCCTGATAAGTTTATTTTATCAGTAAAATTTTCTTTTTCAATTAGTGGAAAATGGTCTTTTTTAGGCGGGTGTTGTTTTATTCTTTTTTGTTGGGTGTTGTTTTTTATCCATTGTGAATATGGGATTGGTTTAAAAGTTGATGTTCCAAGTAGATCAACTTCATAGTGATTATTTTGACAATCTAAATAAAGTGGGAAATGTTGTAAATTATTTATTTGTGATTGTTCAACGTCAGTTTTTACTGCATATTTGCATTCCAATCGGGGTGATGTTACATTTTCTGCAAGGTAGAATTTTATGTTTTTGGGTATTTCAACTGTGGTTTTTCGTGTAAGTAATTCAGGTGGCGTATTTCGACTTAAGGTGTCTGGTAATGCAAGATTTTTTCCTGCGGTCCAAACTATATGTAAGTTTGGGAATTTCATTAAAATGAGGTGAAATCTATAAACTCGGTGGTTTGGATTAGACTTTTGTGTAAAAAGAAAGATGATTGGTTTATGGTCTGTGAATAGAACTGTGGGATGTTTTGATCCAAGTATCAGAAATTCATATTCTGTTAGTGTATATATTATGGCTGTACATTCTCTCATTAGAGTTGAGAGTCGTAGTTCTGCTTGAGTGAATAATCGAGAATTTGCTGATATGAGGTTCATTTTATTTGTACTGTTATGTGATTGTAATAATGCTGCGCCGATGCCAAAGTTCGAAGCATCGCACATTGCATAAATTGGTTGATTTGAATCTGGAATTGTGTTTGAAATTTGTTCAGTTAGAAGTTTTTTAATTTCTTCAAATCGTGCTTGATGTTCTGTATTCCATTCAAAATTATTTTGTTGTCTAAGTATGTTATAGAATGGTCGTAGATATAATTGCATTTTATAAACATATTTGCTTAAAAAGTTTAACATTCCAAGGAATTCTTGGATTTTCTTTTTATTTGTTGGTGGTTGGAGTTTTTGAATAGCGTCTATACGTGATTTCAATGGAGTGATTGTTTTTCTTTCTATATTATGCCCTAAGAATTTAACTTTTGTCAAAAAGAAGTGTGATTTATCGGGGGCGGCCTTCAGATTTTCGTTCTGAAGTATTTGGTGATATTGTTCTAAAACATTGAACATTTCCTCTTTTGTTTGTGATTGCATAAAAACATCGTCTAAATAGGTGATTGCATTTTTCTTGAGTATTAGTGGTCGAAAAATTTTGCTCATAAAAGCTGAAAATGCTGCTGGTCCTATGGATATTCCATAGAATAAGCGGTTGAATTCGTATTGTTGATTTCCAATAACAAATTGTGTTAAGCGTCGTGATTGTTCATCTAATGGCATTTGATTATATGCACTATTCATATCGGCGGTGGTAAAGTATTTTCCGTTTATTTTTGTTAAAATAACTTGTATTGGTTCAATGGGCCAATTACACTTTGATTCATCTATGAGTGAGTTGAGGTATCTAGCATCGAGAACAATTTTTAATGATTCTCCTTTGGCTAGAATGATAACAGGGTTGATAAATGTGTTGCCTTTTGGTTGTTCCTCTTTGTTTACTGGTGATATAATGTTGTATTGTTCTAAAATGTCGAGTAATCTGTTCACTTTATCGTGTAAGTGAATTGTTACTTTATTTGCTCTTTGTTTTTTGAAAACTGCGTCTGGTTTTAATGGGAGATGTAGTGATGAGCTGATTTTGCCAACATCAAATTTGGATGTTGCATAGACTGATGAATATTTAATTAGCTGTTTTGCTAGTTTTTCAAATTCGTCTTGTGTTATTTGTGAATGTTGGAAATTAAACATTGTTAAAAATTTCTGTTGATTCTCTGTGTAGTTACTTATGTTGAATGTAGGTTTGAAATATGGGGTTTTTGTGAAATAATCCGTATTTCTGTTTTCGTTACTTATTATATTATTTATAGATAATTCTTCATTAAGGATTGTGGATTGGCAAATATCTAGTAATTGGAGTATATTTTTTACACGATATGCTTTTTCGTGTATTGGTGATATTGTAGCGTTGGTTTCGCAATAGCCTAAAAGTCCTAAAGGTAATGTTACTTGGTAAGGTGTATTGTTGTATACATGTAAGGAAATAATATCTGAATTCGAGTTTTTCAAATATTTTATTGATGAGATTGTGATTTTGAAAAACTTATGAATAGGTTTGAATTCAAAATCTGACATATAAAATTTTTGTTTGTTTTGTTTTTTATCATATTGGTGAACTTGTTTGATTGAAAAATTATAGATGTTTCCTGATAGTGGTTTCAAGTGTTTTCTTGTTTGGTTATATATTGGATAAAATTTTGAAAAAAATGGTGGTTGTTTATTTAATCTTTGAAAAAATGTTAGGGATGTGTCTTTTGTTTTTGTATAATTATCTTTGATTAATATTTTACTATTCAAGATGTTGATTGTTGGTATATATTTAGAGATAAATGGTATTCCAATGATATTGTGTTTAATATCAGTGATATGGAATATTTGTTTAAATGGTTTGGTTAAAATTTTGTTTTGCTCCATTGTTCTTGTGGGGAGAAGAAATAATTGAATTTTTCCGTAGTTTATTAATGTTGATCCTTGTGCTGTTGCTAGTTTGCTGGAGGTTTCAAGAGGTGTTAGCTTTGGGTGTAAGGTTTTTATTTCATTCCATGTGGGAATGTTTATTATATTTGATTCTGCTCCTGAATCAATTAAAAAATCAATTTCAAGATCTGGTGGTTGAAATTCTTTGCTTTTTGGACTTTCCAAAAGAAATGGTATTGTCCAAATTTTTTCTTTGGGTTGTTCTTTTTGTATGTTTTGATAGATGTGATTTGTATTCAAGCATTTTGTTTTTTCTTTCTCATTGGGTTGGTTTGTAGTGTTAATTTTATTAGTTTTTTGTGTCGTCGGTGTGGAATGGACGGGTTCAATATAATAATTGTGAAGGAGTTCTGATTGATTCTCATATATGTGTGATGAAAAAGGTTCTTCATATATAACAGGTTCATAGTCATTTTCGACTTTTATCATGTTGATGGAGAGAGTGTTTTCTGCATCGCTTTCTGAATCTGATGATCCACAGTTTATTTGGTTGAGTTGTAACGTATCAGTTACTGTGTCATCAATACCTGGAGGGTCTGATGTTGTTTCTGGATTAGATTGTACTTGATTAATATGTCTTTGATGTTTAGGTGTACTACTTCTGTGGCGATTATTAGAATTATTATAGTTATTATTATTCCGGTGTGGTGATTGGGAATAATTTCTATAACGATTATTATAACTTGAGTGTCGATTTTGTGAATTATTTCGCGATTTGTTTTGGTAATTATTGTTTGGTCTGTTATAGTTCGATCTATTATATGAGTTATTCCTTGATTGATTGTTCGGGTAATTCTGGTTTCGGTCGTTTGAATAACTTCTATTCCGATTATTGGAGTAGTTTCTATTCCTATTGTATGATGAATTTCGTGATTGATTGTTTGGATAATAATTATTTCTTGATTGGGAATTAGATCTAGAAACAAATCGTTGTGTATTTGAATGTGATCTGGAGTAGTTATTTCGACTATTTGGTCTATTGTAGTGATTTTGTGATGAATTATGCGTGTTTCTTCGTTCTGGTGATCTTCCTCTATAACTTGAGTTATATGGTGATTGATTTCTTGTATAATTTGTATTGTTCGGGAGTGGTTTTCCTGAACTGTTGTTGCTGTAGACTGTTTTGTTCGGTAGATTTTGATCTTTTTTCATGTATTGATAGAATGATTTATTTGGTTCTTTATATTTTTGAGGTTTATTTTGATTGTCTTGCTGTTTTTGTCTACATTCAGAAATACTATGTCCGTATCGTCGGCAATAATTACACCATTTTTTGAAAGATGGTTTGCCTTTAAAGTTTGGGTGTTTTTCGTAAATATTGAGTATTTCAGTGATTTTTTCAACGAGATCTGTATCTGATTCCTGTATATTGTTTATATTTGTGGAAGCTGTTTCAATTCGGTTAACGTATTGTAATTTCAGATTTTCCGTTTCTTCGAGTTTCATTGTGATTTCTGCTTGTTCTAGTTTGTCTACTAGTTTTCGAAAATCTAAATCGGGTTCTCGAATTGACGAAGGATGGGATGCTCTCTTTTTTATTGCTATTTTCCTTAATTGTGGTGTTAAGGTCATCATTAAGATTTCTGTCATCTTTGTGTTGTTTTTATAGTCATGTGTATTTAATGAATATGCTTTTCGAACTAGTGTTTCGATTCGTACTGCTAATTGCTTGATGGTTTCGTTTGGTAATCTGCGAATTTCATTACATAAAACTCTGTTGTTGTTTGTTTCTTTCGGAGTCAAACATTTTTGAAAATTCTTGTGTAAATCTTTTCCAATTTGATTTTATTTCTATAGGCAATACTGAAAACCATTTTTGGGCTGCGCCATCTAGAGTTGTTTGTATTAACGCTGTGCGTCGATGTATCCAGTTTTGATGTAGTGGCGTATTAATTGGTTCAGGTCCTATATTTAAAATCAAATTTGCTGTGACTGCATTTAAATAGTCTTCTACAGAATATTCAGGGTCTGTTCCTGTGAATACCATTAAAGGTTTATTTGATGTTATTGATGATCCACCCATAAGGTATGGATTCATCGTCATTTGTAATGATTCTGCTGCATTTGGCATTTGAGAAAAATTTGAAAGTTGATTTCTTGTTATTTCGTGTTGTTGAAGATAATATGGGAGTGGTATTTCATTTTGCATTTGTGCTGGTTGGTACGAGTTTGCAATCATTGGGTTTTGTTGCTGAATTGGTTGAAAAGATTGTGTATTAATTGGGTTTTGTTGTTGAATTGGTTGTTGATTTTGTGTATCTATTGGTTGTGGAGAAAAAATTCTATGATATGTATGTGGTTTCTGTATTCCTTGTCCACGATATTCTTGATTATAGGGTGTAAATATATCTGGTTGTAAGAAATCATCATCTGAGGATAAGTAATCCATTTGATAAGATGTTTGTTTTTTATTTTTATTTTGTTGAAAAAATGGATAGTTTTCACTACGATCCTGTGGAGGATGTAAATTTGTTTGGAAATTTACTGAATTAGGTGGTGCCATTGGGTTATCCCAGTTTCGAGATCTTGTATAATTACTAAAATTTTTTCGTGGTTGATAATTTGTTTTTGATGGATGTGTGTAATTATAATTATGGTCTGCAAAGTTGTTTCTAGTGAACGTTTTGCGTGTTTTTGGCGGTATTGTCATGGGTCTGTATGTTTGGTAATCCATGTGTGAATATTTTGGGGCAACCGAAGGTTTAACGGTTGATTGTAATGTTACCTGTGTTTGTGAAGGATTTGTATTTCTTGGTGTTGTTAAGTTTGGACGTATTGGTGAAATACTTTGTTGTGTAGTTGTTGTGTGTACGATTTCTTCATTTATGAAGTGTGATGGTGTCTGGATATCTTGTTGAGTAAGATTCCTAGTTCCATTGAGGTTTTCATTGTGTATGACTGTAGAGTTTAAACTATTATTTTGCATATCGGGTAAAAATGTATTATAGTTTAATGGTGTTGCATCAATGGTTAATGGTATTACTCGTACATAATCTCTTACATAAGATATCGTACTTATTGCTTGACTTGAGATTGATTGTGGGAAGTTTATGAATGCGGGATGAGACCATTCGGGGTCCCAAACATAGTCTGATTGTTCTGTGATGGCAGTATCATCGTTTGAGTTTTGGGGTCTAAAATTTTTTCTTGCTTGTGAAATTAAATCAATATTATGTGTGAAATAATCTATTATGAACCATGCCAAGATTTTTTGTAAGTCGTGTTTTGTATGTTGTGAAACTTCATCTTTCGTGAAATTTTCTTTAATTATATTTAGAAAACTAGAGAGTAGTGTGATTTCATGTCGTACTCTTATATGTTTAGATGTTTCTGTCGGTGAGACATTTGGTATCTGGATTTCGTTTTCTATATGGATTCTGGAGATATAACTATATATTATCGCAAAAACTTCATTGGTGAATATGGAGTTTACTCTTTGTGAGTTATGATATTGGATGCTTTTTATATATTCTGAGAATACTTTTGAGAATTCTAAATCAAGGTCGTCTGTTTGAATTATATATTTACTGTGATTCTGGTTTGGTGAGCTGAATTCTATGGAGTAGATTCCGTATTGTTGTGTTAGGTTACATATATCTTTTAGATAGTGATCGATAATTTGTCTTTTGATTTTTACATCTGGGAACTCTGTTTTACATGGACTGATTCCGGGTTCAAACAAATTTAAGAGTAAATTTTTGCAGAATATATGTTGTCCTCTATCAGTGGTTGCATCTACGATAAAGGGGAAAATATCATCATCATCTGGACTTTCTTCACCTGGGGTGTGCGTTGAGCTCATTTTTTCGTTCGATGACTGTTAATATGTAATTATCAATGTGTCTAATTGGTTGATTCCAATTGTATAAATGTACTGGTTTGTGTTTATACTGCTTTTTTATTCTTCTTTTTCCTTTTTTTGATGAATTTGAAGTTGTTTCTGAGTCAGAGAAATATAATTGATCGTGAATTGGGCAATTTTTATCTATTGATTCTTTTAGTTTATAAAGTTCGTCTAAACTGTTGGTTTCTGATTCTGAAAATGCGTTTCGATTTTTTGAAAATCTTTTTCGTGTTATTTGTCTTTGTTTAGTTATTATTTTTCTCTTTAATGTTTGTCGTTTTGTTCTAATGTATCCAACTGTTTGTGTATGAGGTGTGATTACAAGGTCGTATTTTTTGTTATTTATTTCACAATTGTGTAAAACGATTGTTTGTTTATTTCCTAGGTTTTTAAATGACAGAAGGTTTAGGATGACGGATGCAAAAGGTTGTTAAATGATTTCTATTTGCTTAAACTGTTAGTCCTTTTTTAGTTTTTTTTTGTTAGCCTAACCTGGGTCTATTTGTTCAGGGTTGGGGAGAAAAGTATATCGATTCCGAAGAATGATTTTATACTTTCTCGTGGCTAGTATAAGCTAAGGTGTTAACTTACTTAATCTTACTTAAGGGTAGTGATTGTGTTCAGGGTTGGAGAATAGTAAATCGATCCACAGGGTTCAGGTATAATTAGAACGCGAGTAGTTCGTTAGATACTATTTTAAACTTACTAAGTCTAAGATTTATCCTGGGTCTGGTAAGAGGGGGGATCAAGTGAAGGATGAATAACCGAAGTTCTTCACTGTTTATCCTAATTTGAATGATTAGTTTTGTTCAAAAATTTCTATTAGTCCTGGGTTTTTAGAAAGGGTTGGATAGTGAATCGACGTTTGAGGTCGTTAGACACTCGTTAAGTGGGTGGGGGAGAACAAAGTTGTTCTTTTTGATCCAAGGATAGGCCTTGATGATCAAGTTTTAAATTTAATTAAATAGAAAATGATTTAAGATCCAAGGATAAGCCTTGATGATCTGATTTTAAAATTAAGTGAATTTAAGTTTAAAATGTTTTAAATTTGTGTAAGGAATAGATTTAGTATTTTTATGATATTAGTGAGCTTATGATTGCTGTTATGTTTAGGTGATGAAGCTGGAACAACAGGATGATTTATAATTACTAACCATTTATTGTCATGCTACTAATTTTTATTTTGATTTTTCAATAAATATTTTTCAAACATGTTTTGTATATTACTGCAGAATTTAGGAAAACGATCTGAGATCTTTTTATCAATCGTTATTGTATATTAATAATTTTGTTTAGCGCCTGAAATGATTTTGAAGATTGACTTCAAAATTTTATGTTTGCAAATGAAAATCTAAATTCATTGCTAGTAGTATTCTAAATACAAAAGTTTGTTCTGGCTTTTGCCGAACTATCATATAACTATATGGTAAGTTTCTGCTTTGTCGTATGTCGTCTCTGGTTCGAGGTCTTCTTCCAATTCCGGGTAGTTCTGTTATCGTTCGGAATATTGGCTCTGATCTATTGAGTCGTAGAGACATTTCGATTAAATTATTGTCGTATAACATTTTGTAAATGTTTTGTCTAAATTCTAATCTATTATTGGTTAATGCTAAGCTATTAAGGTCTTGTTCGAGACTTATGGTCGCACCAGATGAGTTAGGACCGATGGGTATAACTCATAGAGTAATTTCGGATAGGGTACACCGTCTGCTCGTCACGCTATCTTATTTTCGGCCGGATAGATTCGTGCAACTTCTTAGTCTAATACCGATCCTAATCTTACTCTTATACTATCTAGTCTCAGGTTGTTTAACTAGTCTCTGCTAGGCTCAATAGATCTAGGGTATACTGGTTTATTGCGGCTGCTGAAGTACTCGGGAGAGTTCAACTAATTTCTAAGTTAAATTCAAATCTCTCTGGTGCTGAAATTACAAGTAATTTCAGCACTTACAAATAAGTGGGTTGTTAGTTAGATGGATCATGATTGGTTAATATTAAATACTTTACATTGGTAAAATATCTAATTTATCCAATCATAAAATGTAGTTCCAATCTCTTGAGCTGTCCTGTTTAGTATGTGGAATTAATTCTACAGTTGAGCAGTTAAGCGCATATTAATGAAGAGCATTGCACTAGTACCGGATTTCGCCCCTATTCTGCAATATGGGAAGGGGCTCTTCAATTGTATGATATTTTTTACATTGGCGGACATCTTGAGAAAAGTTGGCTAAATTGAGCAAATTCTCTCACCCACAATTGAGATCGCAGCTGAACCCGAAACACTTGTGCCTTTAGTGGACTTCCCATCTACGCGTCTACGGTTCATTTCTTTTAGAGTATTCAAGTTCTTCTATATATGCTGCAAAAAGAGCTGACATTCATTTACCTGAAAAAAAACTGCAACTGATCACTTTAGCAAAAGAAACGTGGGTATTTTATAAATAATAAGGAAAAGGACTGGGCTAACATGAGTGGGGGCCATGTAGTGCGGACAGTGTTCAGGGTGCTGGCGAAAGCCAAGTGGGGAAAATGCTGAGTCCCTGAAAATAACGAAAATGCATGTCTGAGGTCTTCCCCCACCATATTTAGATTAAAAAAAACCAATTAGTTCATAAATTGTTTTTTTTTTTAATCTAAATATGGCGGGCAAGACCTCAAACATGCATTTTCGTTATTTTCAGGGACTCAGCATTAAGAATTTTGAATAACTTATTTCCAACTCAAGATTCCAAAATGAACAGGCGTGTCATCGATTAATTTATAATTACTTACTAGGGCTCTTTTTACTTTTCCACCACTTCACTCAAACATGAATTTTATGGTCTAACGAGTGGTTTTACAAGGTGTTTTATGACGACCAAATATGTTTGTCATGACCTAATTAGTCTGCATGTCAATTTTCATAACAATCGGACAATGTGATCAACAAAGTTGCAGGTGGTAGTTAAATTTGCAGGAGCCCTTACTAGTGGTAGTTAAACAAAAGTAAAACAGATCAGGCGGCAGTGTACTATTCAGACTACTACCAATCAACTCTGCTCAAAATAGATCGCAGTTCAGATTAAGTTTGAAAAGCTTCAGAAGCCATGACTGACTAAGAAGTCTCTGATAGAGTATCTGTGGAAGCCTTCGAAGGAGACCTCAAGTGCCACTTCATCCACTCGTGATTTGACCTCTGCTTCCTCAATGGTTGAAGACCTCTTGATGACCTCTTTCAGGTCACTCTCCAACTGCCAGATGTCACCTGCCACAGAACAAATAAAACCTTCATTCGGCATATCTGATCATATCTGGAGGATTGTCCCTGAAGCAATGTTAAATGTACGTATAACCTTCACAAAGTCAGTTACATCATACTGCAAGATGATGCAAACAAGTTCAGTATGGGCAAAAACTGACTTGTTTTTTTTAGGCAACCAGCCCGGAGGCCTAACGCGAAGGTTAATTAATTAAGTTGATGTGAGCACATATAACCAATGCCCATTTACGATATGACTTATTGCAAGAGCTCACCTTGCAAATTGTAACGCACGCGCGATTTGAACCAGCAATCATATGCTTGCTGGACACCATCACTACCAGAGCGCCACAACGCAACACCTTGTAATTGAAAGTATAATCGAAACCGAAACCTCATACCAATTTTCTTCTATTTCAAAATACTACACTGGGGCGGAGCGGAACTTTGCATCACTCGATATCTAAATTAAACGAAATTGAGTGAAAAGTACCAAAACAAAACCATACAAAAAAGAACAAATTTCCGACATCTTATTCAATTCACATAGAAAAACCTGGTAAGCCGATCGCTTAAAAAGGAAAATATGACACAAAGGCGAAAAAGAGCTTCGCACCATTTGCAAAAGTTCAATGAAAGACTTTTTCTACTTACAGACGAACTGATAAATCGAACAAAAACCTTCGAACTTTTTTTCTCAAAAAAGTTATAAATGTGTGCAAAAATCTCCGAAATCTTGGAACTGAATTAACTGCACCTTTAGAAATCTTTTGAAGAGAGACAAGACAAAGCATCCCGCTACATGCAATAAAACTTTCAAATATCATGACAAACTAACAGACAAAAATAGAGATGGAAACCGAAGAAAAATATCGAAAAAATTGACCTACAAAAAGTTTTGTATTTATCTTGATTTTATCTTGAATAAAATATTCTTCCGTAAAGAAATGACAAGAAGTAAGACAACTGAGAGTTAAAAAAGCGTCGAAACAAAAATTATGCAGCGGTAACGAAGCCCAAAATTCTTGAGCAGACACCCGTTGAGCCGAAAAGAAATTATTTTATTAGATAAACTTAAATCCTCAAAAATTACCCTTCAACATGCTTGGATGATTTTTTGCTTCTCAATCGAATCAAAAAGAAGTCTCTTAGCCGATATATTATAAGCCAAAATCTTTGAAGCCGAATAAAGAGGGGAACAGAAAAAAACTGATATACTGCAATCGGAGTTGGTAAACTTACAACCAACATTTTAAAAAATTGAAAAGAATGAACATGAAAAAAGCAGACATGCTCAAAAATTGTCGGTTCGTTGACAAAAGTAGAAATGACCACAATCAGGCCGGCTACTAATTTCTCAAAAAATAAATGGACTGTCCTAGCATGGTTCAATCTCACTTCCAGACACAGGCGAAACTGAGCTTCGCACAACTTGCGCTACAAAACAATAAAAAAGTGAAAAAAGAAAACTCGAAAACGTCAAAAAAGTAGATTTATCAAAAAGCAAAACGTTAGTTTTGAAACAAAAACATGCCAAGTCAAGAGAACGATAAATAAGCATTGGACGATATTGTACCCAGCGGTAACAAAGCCGAAAATACTTTGTCAGGAATCCTTATAGCCCAAAAAAATTAAGACTTCGGTTTTGCTGCTAGAATCCCCTTCTACGTCGGTTTTGCCGCTAGACCCTGGGGAAGCTGCAGTGATAGATTGAACGAGACGAAACCAACATGACCAGACAGGAACGAAATTTCCCTATCTCTCTCTCTCTCTCTCTCTCGCTCTCTCTATCTATCTATCTCTCAATCATTATCAATCTCTCTTATTCAATCGGAAGCTCGAGGCACAGATCGATGTAGCTACAACAAAAAAACTAAGACTTAATTAGAAAAGTTAATGAGTCCACCTCACTGATTCAACACATAAATACTCGATAAACTTGAGTTGCTTGTCAAATCAAACAATATGAGGCCACTAAGGCAATACAAGATAGGCCGAAACCTATTAAACCCAGAAAAGAAAACTAAAAAAAGCCGAAAAAAAATAAGACTAATTAGAAGCTATTAAGTCCCCCTCACCCTCAAAACAAAAAGAGGCACACACAACCTTTTTACACTCGTCGGAAGACGCAAAATGAGGTCAAGAAACGGATATAATGTAGGCCGAAATCTATCAAGCAGAAATAAAAGGAAATTACTTCGTGATATGCTTTTGCAAACTCAACTATCAGTCATTGATCATACCTGGTCTTGTGTCAGCGCTATCCGCTATCTAAGTTATCACCTTCATGCAGTGTGTTATTCGTCACTGCTTAATTGAATCAATGCCGTTGAATATGAAATTCAGGAGAGAAAAATTAGCATTTCTGATTATAAGAAAACTTCAGAAGTCAATTGATAGTGCTTGATCAACAATTACTAAGTTTCGGATATAAGATAAAAAAAGACTAGTAAATATTGTTGTTTTGTAATAGGACTTGGAAGAAAAGAAGAAGCAGTTGGAGGAGCTTGACAAAAAGCTGACTGCTGAGAGCGCCAAATTAGAAACTCTTCTCAAGGTCAAAGAAGAGGCAGAAGCTTCTGAGAGGGAAGCGAAAGATAAATACGATCAAATGATAAAAGAACTGAAAGAAAAACACGCCAATGAAGTCATGATTGAGAAATCGGAAGAAGCATTTAAGGAGATTGACTCGGATTCAAGTGGTGGTGTATCTTTTGAGGAACTGATTGCATGCACTTCTATAGATGGACCAAACCAATGTGGAGTATCGGAGACTGAAGTGAAAGAATGGTTCCCACAAAAAAGCCGAAAAAAATGTTGTCACGAAAAATTTCAACTATAATTTCTATTAAGAAATTTAAAATTTTGAGCAAACAAGAGGTTAGCCTTAAAAATATATTTCCGTTCAAAACCTTCAAATCAGGTCACAAAGCCGATAAAAAGCAGGCCGAAATCACTTGGGCAGGCTAAATTTTAAGCAAAAAACAAAACCAAAAAAAATACAAACTCAAGGTTAGTAAAATTACCAACAGAGGAAGTAAATAAAAACACTAAAATCAACTATAATCTAAGAAAAATTAAAAAAAAACAATTCTGAGCCGACAAAACACAAGCAGACACAGACGATAATAAGCTGACAATTTTTTTTGATACGAAATATTTGCAGGTCGAGTCAATTCAAACTCAGGTTCTTTGCCGTCCCAGGCGCAATCGCTATCTCCAGATTAAGTGAGCCGGGGACGCCAAGAAATCTGAATTCATTATGAATTGAACCTAAAACTACCATTACTAATTTTGAACATTCTGTGAACTAAGTTGTTTACGGGAAAAAAAGTCTAGTACCCGATTGCAATACCCTTGCTTATCGCATGGGAAACAAAAATAACAACAATGAGAATGTGAATCATTTCAGCAACATCAGAAGCAATGTTATGGTAAAGTATAGCGGGCCATCGAGCCATAAAAATCTCATAAGAAAACTTGACCCAAAAAATTAAAATAAACCCCCTCAAAAAACAATAACGTTCCCACCAACATTCAACTCCGGAATTCGTAAAGTCTCTTCAGGAAAATATAGACTTCGATAAAGTTATAGATCAAATAATGACTATATAATATAGACCAAGTGTTCAGCCTGATCACAACTTCAGTCATCCAGTGAACAAAGTAACCCAAGCGGAAAAATCTAGTACCCAATTGCAAAACCCTTGCTTATCGCAAGGGTAAATAGTTGGAAACATTGGCCAAACAATTTGAATGAAATGCAACATTGAATATAAACATATAGTTGATACGAAAAAAAAGTCATTGATAACACCTGAGAAAAAGAATGTAAAAAACTCAGCACTAAAATAAAATTTGCAAAAAAAACAATATAACCACTCACTCTAATATGATACCCTTTTTCCAACTAACAGGCCAGTTCGACTAGTCAGGAGCCTCTTTTTTAAATTGAGAGTTTAAATACCAAATTAGGCTACAAGAAACTCATTTTTCCAAAACAAAATTATTCTCAAATAAAACATGAGCGATTGGTATAACTTTAATTCCTTTTAATTTAGTAGTTCCTTTTTGAACTAACAGGGAAATTATAATAATAGTGTGGGGATGTTCGTCTGTTTACCTGATATGTTGGTGACTGTGGTGACGTCATACTCATTGTATATATCCGGCGGCTGTCCGGCAGTCTCCTCCTGGACGCCCTGCACCTGGTACTCGAACACTGGCACATTGTGGTCTGGACTGCGTCTCACTATGTATGGTTTGCACGTGTGTTCTGACTCTCCTGTTCTGAGATTCACTCTGAATTTGGATTCATCCACTGAAATAGAAAAGGACACAAACAGATCAAGCACTGGTTCAATTTATACACTCTGCTTCATTCAACATGTCTGCGGAGCAGAGCTCCAACACAACCATATCTGATAAACACTTGCCTATTTTAAAAAGATTCAAAAAAATATATATGTCCTTAAAGCTCTTTGAATTGCACGAACAATGAATGGCTGACACTTTTCTGATAGTTTTAAAGGATGGGATTGTCTGGTTATAAGATAGCCTCTGTTTTCGCAATTTTAGGAATGACACTTTCGATTGATTGCCACCTGGTTTCTGGTTTCTCAAGAGCTTTAACTTCGGTATTTTTACGACCAATTGTTTTCGTTTTCATGTGTTCCTTTTTGCATTTAATAGCGTTTTCAACTTTTCCGATGTGTTCCTTTTGGCTGTTTTTCATACTAAGATGATATCGTCAGAACTTTTTTCGCATTTCTCAATGTTCTATCCTTCGCTTTTTGAACAATTCGGGCATATCTGCCAGCCCGAAAAACCCAGTTAAAATTTTGTAAGCGCTTGTCACAAATGCCCAGTCAATATCGCAAGGGCAATGTGTTGCTGTATCTTCATCGAACTCCAATTGAATGCACGCATATTTCAAATCTGGGAGGATGGAAATAGCTCTTATTTTTTTGCTTCTGTCACTTGTTGACTGACTTATCCACTTTTGAACTTTGATATTTATTAAGGGTCTGTTCCATTAAAAATTTGAGGAAGGCAGCCAGCAGAGTAACTTGACATCAACCCGCCATAGAGTCTAAAATTGAAAATTCTTTTTGAAAATATTTGAAATATCATAAAAAACGTCATAGCTTAAAAATTGAAAGGATTTGAGCAATCATATTTGAATGAAGGCTCAATCTCCAATTGCATATCTCAAAAAATTCAAGTTTCGGAAACTAAAAGGGGTTGAGCAGTCATACATGAAGGCCAGATATAACACTCCTGAAAGCATGTTGACAGTATCCTCACCACACCATAGAAAAAAAAGAATTTCAGCAGATGCGAAGTTGCGCTTCTTAAACACGACAGAAAGAACACGACAAAAAATGCAGCTCTATTAAGCCAAATAAGAAAAAATAGAAATAAGCCTCGAATTAGTGAAAAAAAATTCGGATTTGAGCTACGTGTCGGATTTGAGCTTGCGACAAAGAGATTAAGAGCGCCACCCACTTACCACTCAGCCACGGACGCTTACAGTTCAAAACAGTAGCCACAAATAAAGCAGAAAAGAGATGCTATGAAACTTCCGAAGCTACAGATCGTGATTATAGCCGAAAAAAACACCAAATGAGCACTTTTATTTGCAAGTTTGGTAACAAAAATTCTATTCATGCTGTAACACTTTGCTCGCTAGCTCGCTGTGTAATTATGATGAATCAAAGCGTGTGTTGTTGCAGCAGCACCACATCCCCATACGTATTTTATTTGCAAATTTTAACTTTTGCTTACCTTGTCCAATTGCGATGAACAGTGGCACATGGTTTCATTGCCCAAATTTAAAGGCATTTAAGTTCATGAAAACTGATTTTTACATCGGGCAGAGGAAACGGTTAAGAGCCGATACTTTTACGATTGAAAGTTTTATCAAAGTAGATTTTGCTTAAATTTAATAAACTGCCCATAAATCAAAATACATTTTAGTTGGGAAAGCTTTCTCTTACACTGTCCCGTTGCAATATGTTAACAGTTAACTGACAATACGCCACACAAAGTGATAACACTGCTTACAAGGATGAAGTCTAGATTAAACTCAGAATTCCACTAGAAACTGAAATTGTGTAATACTAGGCAACAATGTTTCCAGAAGCTGGTATTGAATTGTAACTTTCAGCCTTTTTTCACATTTTGTGCAAAATGATGAAAAACAGCCGACAAACAATTGGAATAGATAATGAACGCAAGTAAGCAGAAAAGTGCTGACAATTTTTTTTCGAAAACATCTTAACTTTCGAAAGGTGGCGTAAAAAGTTGGCCTATGATAGACACTTTTTTTGACTAAATTTGAGAAAACTGAATCAATAGATAACTTTTCAAACAACCATTCTAGGGTTGCGATTCTATGCTGAATATATGACCCTCCAAATCCTTGTAGTTTTCGAGAAATTGCATTTTTTAGAAAATTAAAAAAATGAAAAAACTTAGATGTTTTTTTTCATATGTTTTCTCATATTCTTAGTTCGTCAGCTGGAATGAGAATTGGCCGAAATGACAGGACTAGATGCAATAACTATTCCTTAATGAGGGCTTAATTTTAGAGAAAAATAAATTTTTCCCCACAATCCTAATTTTATTCGAATATAAATTTTTTATCTTTATTACTTAGTTGCAATCCTAAATTGTTCAACGGGTAGACGTCAAGTAGTCACATACTGCGCCTTTTGTCTATCCCCTCCATTTTGTCGATTTAATAATTTAAATAAATTGATGCTTGTATTATCAACTATATGGAGAAATAAGATTACGTCTCAAATGGCATAATTCCCAAATGGCATAAAAATGAAAAATTTCCCAAATGGCATAAATTTCATGCAGCAGTTGCTTTGGAAAAATCGAGAAATTGTGAGAAAATTAGTCAAATTGTCAATTCAAATGTTGATTGACATTTCATCGTGAAAAACTTGTAGAACTTTTTATCAAAAGCAAGAAGCATAAGCTTGCGATTATTAATAAGCTGCTTGTGGTCAATTTTTTTCGACAAATCTGTTGCTTAAATTTGTTTGTAAGCCATTAATTCCAAATCTTGTTCACATGCTTTCGTTCCTGACAAAATGATAGAAATAGAAATTGATAGAAAACGTTTAAATTACAATGAAAATTTGCCATTTGGGAAAAGTTTCCATTTTTATGCCATTTGGGAATCATGCCATTTGGAAAGTTACCAGAAATAAATTCTTCTTCTTCTTTTCATTCCGCTGGGAAATCTGAAAATTAATTTCCCTTCTCGAAACTAGAATTCGATCACGTTTTTCGTGACTTTTACAATTTCGCTGTTTGATAATAGAGTTTGCCAGGCCTCTTCTTATAACTAAAGAAATGAAGTAAAAAAATCAATAATCAAACCGCGAAAAAGTACATTTGAGCCTGAACAAATTTTACGACTTATCTTAAAAATTAAAAAAACAAAATTAAAAATCATCGCGACCTATATGAGGGTCTGAATTCAGTTCATCGACTCAAAATAATAATAAGCAACAAAGTTGAGAGCAAATTAGAGGAATATTCAACAGCCGTAACTCATCGCACTTTTGAAGAAACATCTACTCACCCCCAGTCCACCCAGTAGGACTCTCTGTCCCTCCCGAAAACTGTTTAGGGGGGAGGGGATGGAATGTGGGGGGCAGATAGTACTCCACGTGGTCAAACTCATCCCGCAACACTTCATACTGCATCTGTTCGAATTCGGCCATCGGCATCGGAAACTCAGTCACATGTTTGTACTCGTCTGCTGATTTGAATTTGGATGTTGACACTAATCGGCCACAAATTGCCATATCAGCCCACCCCCACCCGACAGAGACAAAAAGGTGTTACAGTTACACGCGCGTGATATCAAATTATTCATGATTTCTTTGAAGTTCTTTAAATTTGAGTTAACCACAAATACAGAAGTAATAGTGTGACACTCCTCGCTAACAACTACACTTCGAATACATAAAGTATCCTCTCCTTTACAAATATTGAGCTGATATAATTTTGAAAAAATCTAGTTTAATTGCCTTACCAAAAGTGTCTTTCCTGTTTAAATACCGTTCAAATTTTGTCTGAAATTTATTAATACCAGTTTAATGTTTTGTCCCGGAGAAAAGCAATACACATGAAAATAAACACACATGGAGTTTGCGATAATTTTTAAAACGTTTAAATTAGTTTTCTTTACACTTTTACTCGACTGTGGGAGGGGTGTGATATGGGGAGTGTGTCTAGCCCTGGTGTCTCTGCTGCTCTGATGCGAGGTACTGTGAGGTGTCTTTCTTCGTGAGGTGTCGGTAGGCTCTCTCGTATTGTCGCGCACGACTACTGCTGCTGCTGTCACTGGAGCACAAGCGGCATTGTACCGGTAGAACAAAACAGGGGCTCTGAATTAGCTTCGAACAACTTCGAA
Organism: Symsagittifera roscoffensis; assembly: GCF_963678635.1. Classification (NCBI taxonomy): domain Eukaryota; kingdom Metazoa; phylum Xenacoelomorpha; order Acoela; family Convolutidae; genus Symsagittifera; species Symsagittifera roscoffensis. Next base: position 1,999,979 of record NC_087069.1, read on the forward strand.
TCATCACAATCTGAAGCAAGCTGTAGAGACTATTGTCAGCAAGCAGCTCAACGAAAATTAACTGCCGCTCAACGCAAACTGTTGGTCAAACTATTGATCAATAAAACCTACAGTGCCTTTGAAGACATTTCTCGGCCAAGTATTTCGAAACTTGGCTGCAACCAACTTGAGAACAAAATACATACACAAATGATCGCATAATTTTAAAAAATTACGGTGAAGAATTGTTTCCACCCAGGGGTAAAGCTGGGCTTCGCAAACACTTGCGAGAACATGACCAAAAAGCAGATCTATCAAGTGAAGTAAGAAGAAGTAGAATAGGCCTCGAATTAGCCAGAACTCGGCTACGAGTAGGGTTCGAGGCTCTTTTTCCTTCCCCCCCCCCCACCTCCCACGACCATCAATTTTATGGTGCAATGAGTGGTTTTACAAGGTTAAATATGAAGATCAAATGTGTTTGGCACATCCTAATTAGTCCGCATGTCAATTTTCATAATGATTGGACAATGTGAACAGAAACTTTACTAGTAAAAAATTGCAGGTGGGGGGGGGGGGGGGAAGGAAAAAAAGCCGGGTTCGAATCTGCGACCTACTGCAATCAAGAGATTTTAATTCTCACGCACTATCCACTCAGCTTCGCAAGCCTAACAACCGACAAACACTAGTCACGAATAAAGCAGCTGCATATGCTAATAAATTGACAATCCAATTCACCAAATACAAATAGACTCAATTTTGCAAGCAAAAAGTTGGAATATAACAAGCTTAACTCATCCACAAAAACTTTGCATGTTACAAATCGCAAAGCATAAAACCAAAATATGTATAAATTACGCATTTCAAAAAATGCGAGATAGATTGAGTTAAGAAATTTCTGAAATCCATTTTGCATTATTGTTATGTTGGTGGTTCATTTGATGAAACAAAAAAGCATCAACTGTGTTAACGAAAAAGCTGTAAAAGCCATTTAGGTTGGAAAAAAGAAAGTTGTACTAATACAATCGCTTCGCAAGTGTAATGATGGCTGATAAAAGGGAGGGGGTCTTCACAAAAGAGAGAGAGAGAGAGGAAGGGACATCTTTACAAATAAAATTCAGGCTCTATCTTTCTTGAGCTTGGCTTGTAGCGGGGAGATCAATGTCATCCAATTTAACATGGCCGAGTCCATCTTTGAGAAGCGCATCAAAACGGGATTTATCCAACCGTGACGGAATGAGATTCGAGTCATCGACCTTCGTGTTAACGGGCCGCGCGCCTTTCTCACTCGGCCAAGGCTGCTCTTTTTAGAGCTCTACTAAAAACACAAAAAAACGTCCTAATGAAAACTTTCGACCGAAATTTGAGTATGTTCTAACGTGCGCGTTATCTTTGAATTCAAAACGAAAAGGCACCAAAGGAGCCTTTGGTTAAAAAAAACTTCGCTTTGGTTGCCCTAAAAACCTATTTTAAAACTTAAAACGAAAGGAGGCATCTTGGCTGATCAGTGATAGAAAAGCTGAGGGGAGAAGTGTCAGCCCCTATAAGCGCCCCTGGTTGCTAGGTGTCACTCGCTATAAGCTCCACTTAGTTTCTATTCTTCAATTTTAATTATTTCTATAAAAAACAAAAAAAAAAACTTTTCAAAAAAAAATTTTATTTTCTTTCTTCCTAATTTTTACAGGTATTAGATGTGTAATGCAACTAGAAAACAAGCCTATCACAAATTACAAGCAAATCTATCAAAATCTAAGCTTTCCAAGATAAAAGAACATAAGAAAAAGTTTTTTCCCTTTTGAATAAATTTGTTTTGCGTCAGAAAAAGCATAAAAACATCAAAATCTCGAAAACTATAAGGATTCAAAAGGCAATATTTAGAATAGATTTGCAATCTTACGCATAATACCCGACAACATCCTAATACGAGTTAAAAAATCAAAATAAATAGAGGCGAAGCGATACAACACAAACTTAGAAAAAAAAATTAAAAGCCGAAAATGATTTTTGTTTTTATAAAAGCTAGGTCATATAAACTTTCATATGTCTCGATAGAAAGACATTCCAGGCAAAAATGCCAGACACTTGAATTTTAACACAGCAACAACGGAACAAAATTTACGAAAAGAAACAAAGCCGACAATCTTTGAGCAGACAAAAGTTGAGCTAAACACAACTATGATTTTAGGAAAAAGACCCACCCGAACAACAATGGACAACTCATGCACTTTCAATTACAATGAAAATTGTTTACAGCACAAGAAAATCAGTGATGTGGGAACTAAGCTGACAATCTTTCAGTAGACACCAACTGAACCGAAAAAAGATTTTCTGAATTTTAAGAAAATCTTTCAAGTCCCCCTGAAATTAGAACGAACAACACTTTCACTTGCAACTACAAAGAAAATTGTCTGCAGCACAAGCAAAACCGTTGTGATAATTTAGCCGACAAAACTTGAGCGAACGAACGGATAACCAACAATTCATTTTTCTTTGAGACTTTTTTCCAATTTCCTTGATCTGAAAAAACAAGGTCCGGCCACGGCTCGAAAACCAGGCATTAGGGTACAAAGGCAACTACTTTACCTCCAGGCCAAGCCGAAGCAACCTGGAGTGTTAATAAAAGAGAAAATCATTGAAAAGAAGTCAGCTGCAGAGAAAAGAAGTCAGCTGCCTTTTCCTCCTCCTCTTCAGCAAGTGATTCAACTGAGTTTGCTCAACTAGTTTATAACCAGAAAAAACTCTTTATTTCAGTTTGATAACACTTGGTAACCGCAAGTGTAACAAAGTTGAATTTTTGAAAAAAAAAACGCGGGTAAGTTCTGAATTTCCTAAAAAGTAATGGTTTTTTAATTTGTGCAGAGAAACAAAATTTGCCGGCTGCTCATTTGTCGATAATTATCTGATAAAAAGGAATTAGCATAAAACGTCGAGAAACTTTGCTCAACGTTTCTGCATCGATGCATATTTGATTTCCTTGAAGCTCACAGGGTTTTTGAAAGCTTGATGTGAGTATGAAAACTCTATTGGTATAAAAAGCAAAATCACTTTCTGCAAATAACTTTACAAAACTATTTGAATGCAATTTGTTGACTGTCGAAGACAAAAATTTAGTTGATCGTATACATATAAAATGATTCATGTACCGACAAAATTTTATTAATTTTGAAATTCATCTGATCTAATGTCAAACATACTCTTGAAAGAAATCATTTTGATCAGTTTCTTATGCATTAGAAAAATTGCATTCAATTTCGAGGAAGACGTACTACAGCATATGGGTACATAATATCTCAATTTAGAAATAAAACCGCAATGTCTACCTAGTTTCAATTTGATTTTTGCAATATGACTTGTGAAAAATAATTTGTTGTCTACAATGATACCTAAAAAGTTACACAAATCTTTAGGGCAGAAAATGATACTATCTAGAGCAACATAAAAATGGAAGCTTCCGCATTTTTATTGAATTAATCAACGTAGCTTATCTGTATTTAATGTTAATTTGTTCGAAACTAACCAAGCATTCATATTTAACAAATCGGACTGAAACTCAATAAGATTTGAACTACACGCAATCATCTGCAAAGAGAAGAACCTCGGACGTTACAGGTACATTAGGCGTATAATAAATTTACATAAGGAAAAGGAGTGGACCCAACACAGAGCCTTGCGGAACACCCAAATTAATTGTCAGCCAGTCAGATTTTTCATTATTTATCTCAACACAGCTTTTAAACCATTCCCCGGACTGATAATAACCCGGTTCCGTAGAGCTTCAATTTATTCAGCAAAATTTTCTGATGGAGAGTGTCAAAAGCTTTTCTTAGGTCAACAAAGAAACTGCAACGCAATGTTTAACTAGTTACGAATCTTAATTTTTCTGTTTGTTAATTTTTATGTAACAAATAATTATTTTGTATCACAGAGGACTGGAGGACTGTGTAGAGTGGCCTAGCGTTACTACAGTGCCCAGAAGGTTGCTAGCTTCTTTTTCAGTTTGTTCTCGCTAGATTTCTTAGCGAGAAAAAACCAAGGTCGTAACTAATGATTTTTCTGGTGATCGAAGAACAGTGTGTGAAAAAAGACAAAGTGAAAGATTGAAACAAAGTTCACAAATTGTTCAGGCGCCATTTTGAAGTTGACTTTTTAATGTTTTCATTTTGCGTATTTTATGACATTGAATTCTGCTTTTAAATACCGAAATTTATGGCAGTTCGTTATTCTTTGTTGACTTGTAATTTCCGATAATTACGGTTAATTTACGTATGAATTGAAATGTCAATCGGCCAGCTACCCGGAACCGATCTGCCTCAGAACCGAAACGAGGCAGAAATACAGTTGATATTAATACTTCCACGGAAAGGTTGCCGACACTTACAGAGACGCTTGGTATCGAGTGGAGTGAAGACACTTAAATGAAATCAGCTGAAAGAGGAGTAGAGAAAAAAGGGGAGTAGCTGGAGCGTATTTAAGCGAGGCAGCAACAAGCCTCTCCACGTAAATAGATTTCAGTTGGAGGCTTCGAGAGATCAATTCGGGTATAAGGACAACCTCAACATAGTTGGAAACCACTCGTGAGGACAAATTTGGTATTGTTCCTGTATCAACTACTCGTTGGCGTACGGTAAAAGAGACAGTTGATCCGCATTGCGACTTCTGAGCGGAGGTTTCAAGTGCCTGGAAGGGTCTGTGGCTTCAAGTATCATTCACAATTTGGGTTGTCAATTTGGTTATTTTAGTGCATGCAAATACTGTACCGAAGACGGCAGTTTAGAGTCATCAGACTGAGGCAGCATTGGGCGTAATTAATTGCGTTTCGTTACATTAATCTCAGGTGAAACCAGCAACGGCTTTTAGCACAGAGCTTCGCTGATTTCCTTTAGTTGCTTGATACAATATGGAGTTCTTCGTGAATGGGTACAAAGTGAGCCCTCAGACTGTTTCAAGAGTTGAAAAACTGTTCTCAAATTTAACTTTGGTGATTCCGTTATTCTTGTCTCAGACGAGAAGACGGTTTAATAAACATTTGGGAGAAATTTCTGTGGAAGTTGTGGTAGAATGAGAAGATGGAAGCTAGGTACTTGCAGATTGGGCAAGATGCAGTTTGGATATTAGTGCCTTTGGTGAAAACAAAAAAAAGCATCAGTAAAAAACTATGCAATTTTTTGCGTGGAGAAGTCGCAAAGGGCGGAGGAGTAAACCTAGCCTTCATAATATTATATCTTCAGAGATATGAGCTTTGGAAAAAATTCTAGCATGTCTACGCCCAGCAAGTAGCTTAGCCAGCAGCTGATGAGTTGGTCATTTTTCGATTTGCAAAAAACTGAAAAACGTTCCTGACTGGACATGGAATCCAATCCAGCGAACGGGATGCTCTGTCGTGGATTCAGTGACAAAGCCCTCTTCACTTATTTGTGGAAACTGGTTGATTCTAACCAACGATCATAGACAACCGATGCCACAAAACATCGTTTTGGAGCAAAATAAAATAAGGAAAGAGGGCTTCGGGTAATCGAATGCCTGATTCTTTGGTCCTTGACGCGGCACCCGCTAACTTACACTAGAACACACACGTCAAACAAAGACATGAAGACATGATTAAGTTCTCCAGTAGTTGCTTTCACTGCTCTTGATTTGAATTTCCTCATTTTAAACAAATATTTGATAATATCGGTCCTGTATATCAGAGTCTCGAACTAGAACTCTAATCCTAAAATTCAGCGCACCTTTGCAAAAAGATTTCTACTGCCGGAGAACTCTACGCATCAAAAGAAAATGTTTTCCACGTAACCTGATTCGCAAAGATTTACATTTTTTTAAAATGCAGCTGCAAGGTCGACAAACAGATGCCCTTTATGGCCAACACTTTTCTCGGAATAAAAACATTTTCATAGAAAAATCAAAAGACTCGCCAACACGAACTTTGTTTCGCAGATCAAATGACGCAATATAAGGCCTCTAGCCCGACGATAGGACATTAACAGATTACTTTTAAGCCGAATAAGCAACAACACGCGGATCAAGCAAAAATGTTTTCTCTTATACAATTTTTTTTTTTGGATATTTAACTATTCTAGAACTTTGTTGGGCTATGTAGGAGGCTTCTTATGATATATATTTCTTATCAATTAACATAGTAGTTTCAGCACACTTCTTGATTAATTGAAAAAAGCCAAAATGACCCATTTTTGGGGTAAAGCTTTGGTTGAGAATTTCGGAGAAAAATTGCACCATATTAATTCTGCTGAAATTTTAAGCAACTTTTGTTCTTTTCATTTTTTGTCTAATCTTAACTCAACTGAAAAACACGCGTTTAAAAATTCGTTTTGAAAAAACAAACTTTTATTCGTTTTGTCCGGATAATTTGAATCAGCACTGTAACAGCAAGCGTAAAAACAAATGTTCCATTTACAAAAGAGTTTCGGAGAAAAAATTGCACCATATTAAATCTGCTGAAAGTTTAAGCAACTTTTGTTCTTTTCATTTTTTGTCCAATCTTGACTCAAAAAGAGAAGAACGCGTTTGAAAATTCGTTTTGAAAAAAAAGTTTTGTTCGTTTTGTCCGGATAATTTAAATCAGCACTGTAACAGCAAGCGTAAAAACATATGTTCCATTTTCAAAAGGCTTCTAATTTTTTTCTTTGGCCCATGTTCGGCGGTTTCTACTCGTCTGTCTCCAGGCTAAAGAATTTCGTTACTTCTTCCGGCTTTAACCACAGATCTGCGGGAGTTAGAAACTTAGTTGTCTCAGCGGGCGAGGTAACTTTTTAAAAACTGACTGTAACCAGACCGGAGTTGAGAAAGCTTACAGCGGGTGGTTCTGTTGAGCGGCTGTTCAGAGGGGGCGATACTTGGAGGCAGAATACAAACGACTTTTGAGGGAGGTTGTTCTGACACGAACTTGGCTACAAGGTTTGTATGGTTTTCTTAAAGATGAACTTATGGTAGTTAGAACGAAAGTGGAAACTTCTTCTGAGTCGTTAAGATTTAGTGACGGGTTTTGGTCGGTTAAACGGGATTCTATGTTGTCTTTAAAAGCACTTAAATGGATTGTCGAACTTGACGAGGGGAGTCTGTCGCCTCTAAAAGCACTTAAAATGGATTGTTGAACTTGACGTGAGGGTGGGGGTAAGCTTGATTTAAATAATTTGGGTGATAGGAACGGTATGTGGAGATAAAAAACAGATATTAAAAAGGACTGATATTTTCGAACGTTAAGGATTTCGACTTCACTGTGCAGGTGGGCACTAAAGCTCATAAAAGTTGAGCCAGTGACAACACGGAGGGCTTGATTTTGGGTGCCCTGCAGGTGAATGAAAAAAAATTAGCTAGCGGCGTGCGCCCAGGACGGGGAGGCATGATCTAAAATAGGACGAATTACGTTTTTGTATTTAAAGCAAGGTTTCTTTACACTGACCCCAAGAAGAACCTGCTAACGCCTTCAGGACTCCTATTCTGCGTTAAGCCTTGCAAGCAGATCTCTGACCGTGAGCTGCAAAGCATAGGTTTGTGCCAAAATTCACCCCTGAAATGTTTAGATTTTTATTAAGAGGCTCGTTAAAAGGCTTCTACTCGCAAGCGTTACAAAAACAGAAGTGAAGCGGATCATCGTGCCCCTTGCGACAAAAACAATAAAGCCCGCTAAATAGAAAAAAAACTGTGCAGGTGGAGAGTGGAGCTCATATTAGTTGCCCAGTTTTGGGTTTGGAGGGCTTGGTTTTGGGTGACCTGCCGGGGAGGCATATTCTAAAACAGAACGAATTAAGGTTTTGCAATATAAAGCAAAGTTTCTTTAGACTTACCACAAGAAGAACCTACTAACGCCTTCAGGAATCCTATTCCGCGACGAGCCTTGTCAGCAGATCTCTTGCAGTGAGCTGCAAAGCGTAGGGTCGGTTCAAAAGAAACCCCTAAAATGTTTGGATTTTTATTGGGAGGGGGAGGCTCGTTAAAAAGCTTATACTCGCAAGCGTAACAAAAACACAGAGGTCAAGCGAATTATCATGCCACTTGCGACATTAACAGAAAAGCCGCTAAAAAGAAAACAATTAAGAAAACTCAAAAACGTCTAAAAATTAGGCTATCAATTTAAAAAAAAAGCTAGTTTTGAAACAAAATCAAACAAAGAAAACTTTGTGAACTTAGCACCAGAAGAAAACTTACTAACGAACAACAAAGCCGAAAATACAGCAGAAACCCTTTGAGTCGAAAAAAACTTAAAAAACTTAGGTTTGAATAATTAGTCTCTCGCCTTCAAAACATGCACAAGCACAAAAAGACAATTCCCGTCCGTCGAACCACCCAATATTAGGCTATCAGGCCGATAAAATAAATTTCGATACCTATTAAGTCGGAAAAAAGATAAATAATCAATTTTAAAACAGGCGAAACGGAGCTTTGCATCACTTGCGATTAGACAGTCATAAGAAGCATAAGTCAAAAAAAAGTTGAAAAAAAACAAGGTGAATCAAAACTATCGTATGTCTCGATGAAGGACACCTAGGGCTAAGCTAAAGCTGAGTTTTTTCTGCTAAAAGCAGATCGCGGCCGGTAGAGTAGACAAGATTCCCAAAATCCAGTGTCTCGATTGAAAACGCCAATTTTCGAATAGATTTAAAAAAAAAGGTCGAACGTTCAAAATTTCTATTTGTCTGAACGCCATAATTTTTTCTCTGAAAGAAACTTGGCGTAGCAAATTATAAACGTAAGCTTCCAAAATTCTTTTCAGCCGAACCTTTGATATCGAATTTGGCAGTATAGCAATCGAAAAAAAAGGGTAATTAAATCAGAAAACTGATCATTCAGAGAGTCATAGTTTAAACTCTTAAAATTGATCGCAGCCGCTTATGCAGAAGAGGTTAACCAAATATGTTATTGCGATTGAACCCAAAAATCTAGGTTTGGTAGACTAGTTCTCGAGAGTCAAAAAGTTTCAAAAATCGGTAGAAAAATTTGGGTAACCGAGGGCCATAATTTTTTGTGCCAAAAAAAATTGGCTTAGTTGCGTATGCAAAGGAGCGTCTCACAATCCGTGATTTTAATTCAACCCAAAGGCTCAGATAGCGGGTATTTTTTTGGTTAAAATCACAAAATTTAGAAAAAAACTCAAAAAATCAAAAACTGATCCGAGGACCATAACTTTTTATGTGAAAAAAAATGCGAATCGCCGCTTATCCAGGGGAGAGGAGCTTCTTACAATCCGACGTCTCCATTGAGTCCAAAACCTCAAATTTAGCAGGTTGGGTTACGAGAAAAAGATTCGGAAAACGGTCAAAAAACTTGACTGTTCCGAGGGCCATAAACTTATGAGTAAAAAATAGCTTTATCGCTTATAGAGGTGAGCTTCCAAAATTGTTCCTTTACATTGAAACCAATATCATTAGAAAAAAAAACTCTCAAAAAACAAAAAAAAATCATTTTTCGAGGACGATAACTTTTTGTGTAAAGAAACTGCGAATGGCCACTAACGCAGTGGAGCTTCTTACTACCCATTATAAGTTTGAGAGGTTAGTTTTTGAGAAAATTTGGAAAAGATTCAATAAAGGTCGAACAAATCAAAGTTTGATATTCCCAGGGCCATCATTTAATTTTATTTAAAAAATGGGCATTACCGCTTACGCGCTTACGGAGGACAGCTTCTTAAACACTTTCAATTCAATGAAACCAAAATCTCAGCTTGTAAAGGTGTATCTTGAGAAAACAAAAAATCAAAAAAATTCGGTCAAATAATCCCCGCACCGACTTTGTCGAAGGCTGTAGACAGAGGGGTAAAGCAAAAAGAGAACAGGTGAGAAGGCAGGGACACAAGAATGGAGGCAGTCTTTCTATGGATACCTCTTCTGTTGAAAATCGGTAGACTTAAAATTTTTGAAAGCGTCAAAAGAAAACGAAATAAGAAAACATACACTTTCATAATACCCGTTTTTATCAAACAAAAATTCCAGGCAAACATATCAAGCAATACACTTGAAATTCAAATTAGCAACTGAACTAATTTTAAAGCAGAAATAAGGCCGAAAACCTTTGAGCAGACACTAGTTGAGCAGGAAAAAAATGATTGTTTCAAAAAAACTTCGAATAGTTTCAAGCCTTCCTTTCAACTACCCTGTAGTTATTAGTACCCAGCAGGTCGTTATAACTGAATTTTCTTGAAACTGAGCATGTCAGCTGAAAATCATGTCAAGAGCATTGAGCAAGTTAAGTGATTCAACTGATTTTGTTAAACTCGTTGACCAGAAAAAAGTCTTTCCGATTTAATAACGCTCGCTAATCGCAAGCGTGACAAAATGAGTCGGTTAACTCACAATTAAAAAAAATTCGAATACGAAAGATCGTTCAAAACTTGTTGCAAGGAGAGGTAAGAGAGACATTAAAACAAAAAAAAATTAGCAAATAAATTTTGGTGTAAAGGGACGTTTTATCTGAAGAGGATACACTAAGAGCAGAAATAATTATCTGCTGCAAATGCACTATCAGCCAACATTCGCAAACAACACATTTCGAATGTTCACCGTCTACCGACAAATTCGCCAAGAGGTTAGCCGATTATTGCCAATTTAAGAGACGTCTAGCAAAAACTGAAAACACTAACTGAAAAATCTAGTAGTTTTTGAAGATCTCAGCAGGCCAAGAACTAAAATCATCAACATCATTTCAGATTCTCATTTCAATGGTGTTTTTGGGAAATCCATGAGCTCAGCTGGCTCGTAATCATAACTCTGGTGCTTCTTTTTCAAGCAAATCTTTTACAATCGTTTCTTCTAATGTTCCATCATTAAAAAACACCATGAAGATTTTGAAGCACTTCTTTTTAGTCTCGAGTCTCCGGCTAGCGTCATATGTTTAGTGTTATATGTCTTAGTGCTAGAGATAACTCAGAACTACTAAAATAAGAAGCTTACAATAGCTTATCACTAAAAACAGGTCTAATCGTGATGGGGACACAATGATACAAATTGTGAAAAATATCAAGCTTGTAAGAAAGCTTGAAACCAGCTTTAGCGAAAAAAAATTGATATTATTATTGAAAATTCAGGTAATCTAGTTGTTCTGCTTGTTTACTACACTTCACCGGGGATAAACTACCTTTCACAGAATATCTTATTGAAAAGCTGGAGAAACTAAATTCAGACTTTCGAAAATCATAAAATTATAGATGGAGACTTCAACATTGATACTTTAGAAAGCAATCAGTTAACGCAGCGGTATGTGAAGATTACAGCTAACGAATTTGAACTTATGAAATCGAAACCAACTAGATTTAATGATAAATCCCCTGCAAGTACTGACCCTTCCATTTTCCGTAATTTGAACAGCCCAACTTTCGAATTTCTTAACAATGAGTGCTTCTTCGATCACTATCCCGTTACTTTGCGCGAAATCTTCGAAAACAAAGATACGATTAAACGCAAACAAATCGCGTCATGTCCTTTCTAATGATCAAAAACTGAAAAATTTCCAGCTTCAATTTAAACCTAAATTTGAATCGTCAGGGCTAGTAACATATGACGAGATCAATTAATCATAAAAATTATTTCAAAACTGTTTAAGGGAAACATTAGATGATTCTGCACCTCTACGCGAGGTCCGCCAAAAGACAAGAAGTAATGCTCAATGGTTCCAGAAAAGCCTGAAAAACTCAATAATCAAGTGAAACTCTTTATTAAAAACTTGGAAAGCTGATCCTGACAACTTATTGAAAAAGACATTTTCTTCAGGAAAGAAAGAAGATAGAAAATAGATAAGAACAACTAAACGTGACTACTATCATAATAAAATAAAGAAAGGTATTCAGGACTTGGGACAGGTTTTACGTTACTAAATGAAATACAAGGGAACAATTCCCTCAGAGTAAACACTACACTAGTCACCAATGGAATGATTAAGCTGCCACTGCTGAGCAGCAGAGGTGCCACCAAGATAAACACTACTTACAGCGAGTTTTTTCAAAATGGTTCGTAAAATAACCTTACACTCGCTAGGTTGCTGTTGTATATTCTGCTCCATTCTATTTCAGTTTTTGTTCAAACCAATTCACCAAGTGAAAGAACTGTGGCGTAGGGTGTTTTTCTGAGTCTGACTACCTGAATGAAAGCTCGCAGGAATCTAGTTAGTTATCACATTTAAAACCCTTCAGTTGTGATTCCGATTCCAAAAATAAAACTTTTAAAAAACTGGTCTGAACATTTTCGGACACACTTTTATATATAAAACTTTGATAAATAATACTTTTACTCTCGGTTTTTGCAATTAATACCCTAATTAAGTCGCGGTTTGCTGAAAAAAATGACGATTTTTTAAACATTTTTGAACTCCTTTCCCCTTTGCAATTGTGGTTGCAACAATCTACGCTACTTGTTTTTATTCAGAAATTATATCTTTGAATTTACGAATCAATTGAGCAATTTTATCTTTTCACTCAAGAACAATAAGTCGACTTTACTTGCATCATTTTTAGTGATTTTTTACTCTGAAACTATTTGAGTTTTAAAATGGTTTTTTTGTATTCAACACTTGATGGAGAATCTGACGCATGATTTCATATCATTCCAACTATTTTCAGTTATTTTCAATAAACATGTACCTTTTGAGCTATCCAACCCACCAGGGGGGAATTGGAGGAGACTGTTGAATTAATCCCAATCTACCTCATATTTATTAAAAAGGACGAAATTTGTTGTAGCGACATGATATGATCACAGACACTGCTTGAACAACTTTGCACGAATAACCGAGAGCATGGACTTAAATTGAATCAACAATACAATTATGGCGGTACAATATTTTATTCGCACTAAAAGTTGATGAGAATCTCTATAATTTAGAAAAGGCCATGACAGGTCACATGGTTTCCTTAGTAGGTTAATCTAGTCACAACTATAACTCTAAAGCTTATATTCTAAAATTATAATTAATCAACTACAAAACTCTAGAACGATAACCAGTGATAAGTTTACCAAAACCCTTCCGTCATAATTGTAACAGTGAAAATAAATGACATTCAAATCAGAGAAGTTTTGTCGGTCTGTCAGTTGAAAAAAAGTTTCTAGTGGTTAGTATTTTACTTTGTATTGCTTAGTAATCAATCGCTCGTTCGACATTTGGGTGCTCATTTTTATGCTGATATCTACGTCGCCCACGACCTCCATTCTCGATCCCCCGAATTGGCTGCTGCCTTAAATTAGCAGTGGCCCTCGCCCACTCTTCATTGAACTGACTTGCTTCCGATTCATCCATGTTGATAAAGTTCTGCCGCTCGTCCCGTTCATTGGTCCGTCGGTTCATCGCTCTTTCGACAACATGGCCGCGTTCGTTCAGATGATGTCCAATTGCCATTTTGTTCAAACCTGACTCCGTGTCACGTACCGTTTTCCTCGTTTCCTTCACGCCACCGGGCCCCTGTCTAGTCGAAGAGGTGGCTTCGAAATACTTCGGTTCTCCCTGACCGCCTGCATTGCTGAAACTCATCACGCTCGAATAGGAATAGGACTGCCCGTTCTGACCTACATGTTGCTGCAATTGACTCATATCCGGCATCATAGGTCCAGCTGTAAACCCTCTGGACATTTCCTGCATCATCCGATTCATATGAGCAAAAGGATCCATAAACATATCACTTTGTCTGGCCAAAGAATGGTTTCCCCTCTGCTGTCCAGTCTGTCTCATATCTGGTGGTCCTTCTAGAGCGCCAAAAGGACTGCCATGATAGTTGCCAAATGGTTGAAAGAACGGATCGTTGTTTATGTTAGCGAAATTATTGCCCCACATATTTTTCTACCGAAAACAAATGGAAACATCACTATCATGATGACTAGCTCGTAACGCACCTCCGGTGCCTCGAATTTTTATCAACTCTAGAAACAACCACATATTTGGGAAATAAGATCTATATCTTTTGAGTGAACTTTGACAGCAGCCAACCATAGGGTTCGTGATACAATTTTTTCATAGTTTTATTAATACAAATTTTGAAAACTCATAAAACTTGTGCAGTTTTAAATTAATTTATTGAAAAAATTTAAATCAACAAAGAAACGTCACATCCCGGAAACTATCAGCAATTGATCAGTCGCATTTGGAATCAAATTTTGTGACATTCGACTAGAATTGTGCCAGCCGGTCATTTTTGGAAGTTTGACCTTGAGGAACACGAAATACGTAATTTTGGGAGGAAATTTAATTTTTCAAAATTTCGAATGGAGCCTGTCATGGTCAACTTTCTCGCGAAAACTGAAAATCTCAGAAAAAGAAGATCAGAACATACGATTTACAATCGCGGGAAAGTACCTAAAAAGCAGCGGGATATTGCTCTTCGCAATTTCCAGATACAAAATAAACGCGAGTAGAGCCGTCTTATCCTGAAATAGGAGAAGAAACGATTGCGAAAAAAAGAACACAATTATTCGAGCTGAACTAGAGTGAATCCTCAGTGGAAAGGTGGACAGCTGGGGTGTCCCAATGGTTCAGACCAAAACTTCATTACTAGAGTCAAAACTTATTTCCCTTATTGAAACTAATTAGTATTAAACTTCTCAAGTTATCATACTTATTTCTCGAGTTGCTCATTAATTTAGTTATGTGACATTCGACCAGAATGTGAAAAATGCAATCTATGCAGACTTCGAATTTTTAGCAGTAAGCCTTCCGGATTGATGATTATTAAGAATTAAGAACGTTATTGGAACGATTGGCCAAACGGTGAGGGCTGGAATATTCTGGTATTTTAAAATTTCAAAAATTCGAACTATGACGTCATATTTCTGAGAAACGTCAGAAACGGCCATTTTGACTAAAACGAGAAAGAAAAAGAGAACAACATTAGCTGCGCTAACAACAACTACGAAATTGAGATCGGAAAACGACAACGAGTTACAGAGTAACAGAGAACACTCCGAGTTGCAACTATTGTGCTGCTACAATAGTTGCAAGGCCGTTGCGAACAACGGTGAAGGGTGAGAGACGGCCTTCCGGATTAAGAGAAAATCAGGATTAGCGAGCTTGATCCAGCGGATTCATCAATCCGGAAGGGTAAAGAAACTGAAACTTTTAACCTGTTACATAAACTTTTAGCTTCCTGTCATGTCCTGACTTGAATTTAATTAATATCTAGATTCATTTTGATAAGGATGAGAAGCTAGGAGTTGGGGGAAAGGTGTGCCATTCTGCCAGATGACACAGCACAACCTTCCGGCGACGTAAAAAAGAACGACTAAAGGCCTTATTGACGAAAAAGTATTGCGAAGGAGGGTCGGAATATTCTAGAATTTTCATTTTTAAAATTTCGATTGGAAGAAGAATATTTCTCAGAAATACGAAAAACGGCCATTTTGACTGAAAAAGTGACGAAATTGAGAACAACGACAGATATAGTGAAAAACAGTCGTGCAAGAGACGGAAAATACGGAGCCCCTTATCGTGGCAACAACACACGATAAGGACCTTAGCAGTGTATATTGGTGGAGAAGGAGGCTTGAGTGGGGGAAGAAATATACCACGGAACCCTCCCGGGACACAAATTGGAAGAGATAAGAGCGTTATCTCAGGAATATTACGGGAGCGGAGGCTTGGTCCCCCAGAGACTGTTTATGTGAAGGGACTGTATAGAACTAACTTTGTAGCTACCTGAATGTCATAGATCTCTTAATTAACACCGTTATTGTTTGATATTTCAGAATATGAGTAGCTAGAAAGAGGAAAGGGTCAATCCATCTCCAATGGATTTAATATAGAACTGTCACACAAAAACATATTAAAATGGGTTGTTCGAGCCGTGTTTTTAATGACAATCATGAAGTCTGAGGATCCGAGACTCAGCTATGTGGTTGTGTTCGCATGTAAACGAAAGCTGATCAAAAGTCGTTTGACTGATGGCCTAAAAATGGTAACTTTTTACTTTGCCCTAGACAGACCAGAAAATCAACTGGCAAGGTCGAGACGGTGAAAAGCGAGTAGGATTAAGGTAACTGACGCCTGCCAGTCGTTAATAGGTACTTTTCCAACGCTCCGTCGCTGTGTAGTATTTGGGTGAATGTTACATAGACGTTTTTATGGCGCTCCTGGGTGGGCCTGTCAAAGGCATAAGACCATCATGATCAGCAAGCGTTTCAGCGACGAACCCTCCGCTCCGGGCGTATGCCCGAGTTGGAGGCCTTAATGACCGTTATTGTACTAGCGGGAAGGTGCGTACCCTCCGTCCAGTACAATTTAGCTTTTTGACTTGGTTAACACCGAAAGTTCCGGTGGCCGGAGGGTTAGGTGGGAAGTCATGAACCCGCTTGTCCCGAGGTCCCGGGACCAAAAACAATTAAAGAGAAAGCGTAAAACCAAACAAAAATAGTGTATAACCAACAAAAAACCAAAACAAATTTATTTGAAAACAAAAAAGTACAAAAAACAGTAAAAAATCCAAAAAAGACCAAAAACAGTAAAAAATGTAAAGTGACAGTTTATATGTTATTTCCGGACGAGATGTGATCTGACCTTCCTATTTATTGTTGTTTCAGATTGATTTATATCGTTTCTGATAGAAAGATTGTGTGTTTTGGTGAAGGGTTGGATACCCTCCCTCGAGTGTAATTTGAGTGTTTAAGCACGTTAATGGTGATTTTGCCGGTGGCCGGAGGGTAGAGTGGCAAGCTGATCAACGTGTTCCACACTCAACAGGGGGGACATCAGGGACAACATCCGCAACGTCTGTTGGGTATCGTTGAAGCAATTTTAGTATCGTTTGGGTACTATTTCATTAAAACTTAAGTGGTGGGGGGCACGATTGGCGCGGTCCGATTGTACCCTCCATCGATTACAAATTTCCGAGTTAAGGGTCTTAATTCGGGTATTTTGGTGCAAAGGAGGGTATAGTACTATTCATTAACGACTATTAATAGGTTATTATCCTTATTACATATTACTTATCTATTTAGACCCAAAAAAAAACACCCAATTTTGTCGAAAATCATCGATTTTCGATCAAACTGTAGAACAACAAAAAGCTATTATATAGGGAGTAGCTACGTAGTTCGATCCCCCTAACTAAAGAAACCGCGTGAGAAAAGACTCAGTAGAAGTTGGAAAAAACCAAAATTTTTCGGTCAAAATTTCGATAATTTTCTGAATTTTGTCAATCTGTTTTGGGGATCGAGTTTTTGAGTTTTTAGAGTTAGAGCAATAAAATTTTTTGCGTTAGGAGCGTGCTAGCATAACGTGCTCGGTTACTAGAGAAATTCTTGAGTAACCCTCCGATCAGCTCCGTAGATAGAGCTAACGACTTAAGGATCGGAAAAAGAAGGAATCGGAGGGTCTAAATTTGATAGTTATTGACCAAACTTTTGTCTCCAAACCAATTTTGATCCGGTTTTTTGCACTATTCCAGTGCCGTACAGGGCTACTACGCTCGTTTCAATTATTTTTAGGCACTTTCGATAGGAATTGCGGAAAAAATTTTTCAGAACCTATATAGGTGGTGAAAAAAGGCCACTTGGACAAACACGTTTTTGGCAATTTCTCAAAGACTAGTCATCCGATCGGGATAATTTTGGTACCATAAGTCAAAATTTTGGATCACTTTTCCGGAACGCAACCGTTTTTGGGTTGATAATCTCGGAAAAGAAAATTTTTTTAGAATTTGTTGGTTCGGAGGGTCCAAATTACAGGCAACCCTCCGAGCGGCAGAAAATTTTGTCAAAACATCTTTTTATTCAACTGGGAAGGTTGACCGTGTCAGCCAACCTAGTTTTAAGTCAGGTAGACCTCTTTTGGAGACTTTGTTGCAGTAACATAACCTTTTTTCTTGATTTTTGAGAAACCCTCCGAGGCAACCCTCTGGAGTCAGCTAAGGCCCTTAGCAACCCTCCTTAGTGTAAAATTTCCACGAGGTTATCCAAAGAAGTTAAGACAGCCCCCCTGATAGAGAATTTAGCTTGTTTTGACGCTTCCTGAAGTCAATTGAAGGCCCTTCTGAGTGAAGCTCAGAAATTTGAAAATTTTGGAGGTACCCTCCGAAGTAACCCTCCGGAGCATATTAAGCATCTTATTGACCCTCCTTAGTAAATAAAGGGGGACCCTCCAAAGTGACTTGGGTGATTAAGGTACTCTCCGAAGTAGGTTAAGTGTCCTAACAACCCTCCGAAGTAACCCTCCGGAGTGTCTTAAACCTTCTAAACAACCCAAAGTTAGAAACTTGAGGAAATCTTCTGTGGCAATTTGGGAAAAGGAAAATATCCATTTAATTTAAATCATATTAGGATATAAGGCGCGCTTATTAAGATCATAAGAGCCCATTTTGACCCGGAAATTTGTGATCAACTTTGGATTCTAGATCGGGTGTATCAGAATTACCCGAACAGAATTTTTTTTTATTGTGATTTTGGTTGTGTGGTTGCCTTGAGCTACTTAATAGGAAAGTTCGGGCAATCCAGGAACGAATAAAGGAATACCTCGGTGAGTGTATTAGGCAAATACACACTCACTTGAGAAGAAAAGTTGTTCCCTACTCTCGTGCACTTGGAGCAGTCCGGGTGTGGGAGAGCTTTTTCATAGACTTTGGAAATTTTCGATCAGAGGTTGCCTTGAGCCATTTAATAGGACAGCTCGGGCAATCACAGGGCACCTAAAAGAAGACCTCGGTGGGTGTATTAAGCAAATACACACCCACTTGAGAAGACTGTGTCCTGGGCTTTGTTCTTTCGGATCGTTCCGATTGAGGGAAGTCTTTTTCTTTAAGACTAAGTTTTATTGATCTGTTTCTGAGTCATCACTGCTTTTATCAAAGATTGTTTAATTTTAACAAAGCAGTGACTTGATAAATTGTGTGGCGATAAATTGATACTGACAAAAGGTCGCTGTCACCTGTAGGATATTCTTATCTGATTATCTATTGTGTTTGGTGTGTTGATTATATCTGGTGAAAATTTTGTGATACTGTTATAATATACGACAGGGTTGAGCTAGCATTATATCAATACTGAGCAGGCCCTGTGTGTGTGTAACTCTAACGGAGTCACTAATATTGTCATTGAGAAATCTAAGAGACGCTCTTGATACTTACGAGATCGAGGAGGCAGCGTTAAGTAATTTAACTTGAATTTGTTTGCGGTACGTGTGCATCGCCATTAAATCATACGAAAATTGTTTTTGTAACAAAGCATGCAGCGCAGGGACTCGTTAGGATCGACTACTAAGATTCCCAGGCTGAGTAAGGGCAGCACGCGAAAATTTAAAACTAGGCGTAGCCAGTGATCGTTTAGCAGCGCCTCCGAAGTGTTTGCCGAAAACGAATCGACTAAAGGTCAACCTGATCTTTCAGTGAGCGAAATGAGATTGAGGAGCGAGAAAAACCTCGATGGCGATCAAAGGCGGAGCGCCGAAACCGGAACCGCAAGCGAAACGCTTGTGGACCCCTTTGACCAGGAAGAACAGACGCTCATTCGACCCGACTTTGAGCCGAGCGAGGACCTCGAGCGGGAGGAAGTCGAGAGGACGGAGGAGACCTCGGAGCGTTCCGAGGTCGAGCCACGAGAGGAAGTCTTATTCAAGGGAATGTCCAAATCGGAGACCAAGAGTCACAGGTGGAGGGGAGAATACTCACATTCGGCTGGTGCCCACTCATCCCTGGCCAAGCAGAGCAAAAATGCAATGATGTCGAGTATAAGCCCGAGTGAAGAACAACCGGGTTCGAAGGCCAAGAAGAGTTGGAAGTCATTGTACGACGAGCGCATGGCGTCACTACCAACTGTAGGTTTAACTTCCAGTTATGACTACCCGGAGACATCCCATCCGGATGTGAACTTCACACCGTGCCCAAGGAACGATAGGAACGGGAAGGCGTTATCAGCCTCGCCGACCAGGCCCATGTCAGATGGGATAACAATGGGAGCGTCATCAACCTTCGACAGATTAATGACATCCATGAGCAAGCAAAAAGGCGGTGCGTCATCAAGCACCAGGCTGCAGCCGCAGTTGACCTCATCTACTCTGGGACTAACCCCGTCAATTGGGGCCACTGGCGACATAAGTGACATGTTCGCTGGCGTAATGAATGGTCTGGATGAACTGAGACGGGACATGACTAAAAGAATAGATCAGGTTGATGAGAGAGCTCACAAGGGTCAAGAGAATCTGAGAGATGAACTAATGCACGTGAAGTCGCAGGCGAGGGTTGATCAAGCTCAGTTGATTCGCAACACCGATCAATGCCTGGCGGAGAGCCTGGCACAGGCAAACAAGGAGTCATACAAAAGAGAGGCTAGGATGACCAGAGAGATCGAACGATTGTTGAACGATCATGATAGTACCTACGCCCACACGATGACTAGCCTGGAGAAGAGATTAGATGCAAAGTCTGACTTGATGATGCGGAAGCTTGACGCGATCCTGAATGGGAGTAGTTGGCAGGAGCATTTCAACCCAAGGGAGCGCTCACGCCATGCGAATGTTGGAGATGGTACGGGCAGCAATGCCAGAGCCCAGCAAGGCTCGAGAACGAACTAGAAACAAGGAGCGGCCAAGGGCAGCCCCGCAGAGGCCCGGCTGGACGAATCCAGTCCCGCCGGAGGCAGATGCCACCCCGGAGACAAGGTGTTGCCAACCGTGCCACAAGTCAGTTCAGTACCAGATCTGACTACAGTCTCACAGGACACAACGATGTATGCCTCGATGTTTGAGCCTCTGAACAGATCTCTCGAAACAATCATCACCAAGCTCTCGAAGTCAACCGAGAGAGGAGAGAGGTCAAGAAGGACACTGAAAAAGCCGAAGTCATATAAAGACGAGTCAGACGGCTGCATTGATACTTGGATAGAGGTGATGAAGTTACACTTTGAGGAAGAGAAACAAGAGTGCAGCGCGCTGACGAGCAACCTGGAGGGTACTGCATTAAGTTGTGTAATGGCGAAAAGAGCCAATGAGAGAGACAGCGCTCGCAAGGTATTCGACATCCTGCAAAATCGTTTCGGCTCTGGAGTACAAGGGCACCAGGCTATGGTGAAGTTCGAGAAGAGGCGTCAAAGAGATGAAGAATCAATAGATAAATTCTTGGACGACCTTGAATTGCTCAGGAGGAGAAGCAACCCGGATGAGAGAATATTCGAGCGAAACTTGGCGATTGCTTCGAAGTTCATGGATGGAGTAAGGAGTGAGGAGTTGAAGACGATGTTGGCCACTCACTTCACCCTGTCGCTTGACCAGGTACCCACGCCTGACGACTTGCGTATGAAGTCACGCGAGTATTTACTTATAAAACCGAGGGCGCAAAACCGTTACAGCAATTATGGCAACTATAGCGGGACAAACACTGGTGCGAATTCCAGTTGGTACAAACCTCGCGATGACATGGACAAGAGGAGGTCGTGTGCGAATTGTGGCTCGATGGACCTTCACGTTTCTGCGTGTTCTGCATACAAACAGAACATGAAGGCCGTAGGCTACTTTCTCGAGGACGCCGACGCGACCGACGAGGATCATGAAGAGTACGTCAGGGGGCTCATCATGAAATATGGTCCGAGGTGTTTCTTCTGTAATTTGGAGGGACACTTCAAGTCGGATTGTACTCAATTTTGGGACGCAGTAGCGGACGCGAAACATCCCCAACACGAAGAGGCGCTTTCGGGTGTCAAGGCCAGTCGAGCACGTCTGATGAACGAGGCTGAATCTCGGAGAAAGGAGACGACACCGAGCACCTTCACGACCAAAAAGGTTAAGACATGGCCTGACGAGGTGGTAGCCTCGAACCTCGAAGCAGAGTCGTCTAGCCCACTCAAGGTGGATTACGGCCTGGCGGCAAGGACAGCGCTGCAGAATGTCAAACAGGACCTAGCCACGAAAGAAGTGGAGCAATGGGTAAGGTCGGAGCTGGAGAGCACAGATCTTCGGGAAAGTTTTAATGTTCTGGGTAAAACGACAAAAGCAGAAGACAAAGAGGAACCCACGAAACAGGGACTAAAACTGAACGTTATATCTGGTAAGACTTTCGGCATGACGAAGGCGGGGACCAAAATAATGTCCATCATCTCAGTCGCAGGGCACCAGGTGGTCAAGAACTTGAGTGAACCATCCGAGATTACACTAGTCCACCTGGACATCTATGCCGACTACCTGAAGGAGAAGGATCCCAAACTGGACTCCAGGGCAGTGCGAGCGCTGCTCACAACGGGAGGTCCGAGGCTGATGAAAGTGGACGGACATTATATCGATGTCCATGGCCCTTACCCGATCCTGGTGAATGTAGATGGCATCAATATCTACACGAAAGCTCACATAACTGATGCGAACGATCAGGTTGGCCGGATATACATTGGTCAAGAGGAGCTGAAGGTTAGACGAATCGGACACAACGCGATGCTCGAACAAGATGCGGTTTCATATTGGTTGCGAGGCCGATCTGGCCGCACACGTTCTGGACGTGCAAGGCAGACAACTTTCAGTAAAGGGACTGCTAGACACGGGAGCAGTGGTTAGTGTCATTCCAGTCAAAACTTGGACCGACATGGGTTTCGAAAGGTCGGATCTCATACCGACAAACATCAGGTTGGCAGCTGCCAATCAGGGAGCGATCTATGTCACCGGACGAACCCCAATCATTTCACTGCAGCTCGGAGGAAGACATCTTTGGATGAGCTTCCTAGTAGTGGAGAATTTGGACGAATCCGATCAGTTCATCTTAGGAACGGATTTCGTTCGCAACTTTGACGTCACGATCGATCTCAATGACGGGTTGATTAGGATCAAGGATCCTGAGAGAAAGTATGAAAAAAGACCCCTTAATAAGATCTTAATTAATCAGGCCAAGGTGCCGATTTTTCTGGATCGAAAAGTTAGATTAAAACCAAACCAAGCCGTAGTAGCGACGTTTAGGATGAGGAACTTGAATGAACTCAGCAATGACAGACAGGTGTGTCTGGTACCAAATCCAAACAGTAAAAGCTCGGCTATTTTAGGAAGAAGCTTCTCACTCTCTCAGAACGGACTGTGTGTGAGTGTGTTATTGAACACAGAAGCAACAACAGTGACAATACAGAGGGGAAAGAAACTTGGCTACGCTTTGCCTCTGAACACAGACTTTCAGTGTGTGGAGAACTTGAAAAAATTTGATGTAACTAAATGTCCATTGCATGCGAGCCAAGAATGTATATGAAAAGAGTGAATGAATTGAAATCTTCTAGGAAATTGATTTCAATGAAGTCGGAAACAGATGATGGGCTGTCTAGTTGTTCCAACTTCCCTGAGAGACCGACGGAGGCAGAGTTAGCAGCGAATAAACCTGTCCTACCTGAGATAGAACATCTGAAGGGTAAAATATCAGACAAGGAACTAGATTCGCTCAGAGCGGTGCTAAATCGGAACGCAGACGTTTTTTCGAAACATAAGGCTGACATAGGTTGTTGCAATTTTGTAGAGCACGAGATTGAGATAGAAGACGGCTCGGTACCTCATAGGGAAGGGGCGAGAAGAATGACCCCAAACAAGTCAGAAGCGTGTAGGAAGGAAATCGAGATGTTAATGGAGTACGACATGATCGAGTCGTCGAAGTCCCCATGGGCTTGTGGCGTGGTCATGGCGAAAAAGAAAGGGGGACAACTCAGATTTTGTTGTGATTTCCGTTATCTGAACGCAGTGACTATAAAGGACGCATACCCGATTCCCCGCATCGATGAGAGCTTGTCCAAGCTGGGAGACGCGAAGTTCTTCACGACGTTGGATCTGGGCTCTGCATTCTGGCAAGTGCCACTTAGAAAGCAAGATCGAGAGAAAACAGGCTTCGCGTGTGAGCTGGGATTGTTCCAGTGGAAGAGGATGCCATTCGGATTGTGCAATGCGACGGCCACATTCCAGCGACTGATGGCCCAGGCACTCACGAGCGTCACTAAGAAATACGGGAATCTCATTATGTGTTATGTCGATGATGTCGTGATTGCAACACCAACCTTAGAAGACCACATAGAGAGGTTGGAGGAGGTGTTTTCTTGCATGAAGCAGGCGGGTCTGAAATGCAAACCCTCTAAGTGTGAAATCCTCAGGGATTCCATAAAGTATCTGGGCCGCCTGGTTGACAAACATGGAGTGAGACCAGATCCCGAAGCGGGTTGAAGCGGTGCTGACCTGGAAGGCACCTAAAACAGATACACAGCTGATGAGTTTTCTGGGATTCGCAAATTATTATCGAGAGTTCATCAAGGGGTATGCTGACAAAATATACTCCATGCAGAGGTTGATGAGAAACAAGGGCAAAACGTTCACCTGGACTGATGAGGCACAAGTTTCATTTGAAAACATCAAGCGTGAACTTTGCAAGGCACCGGTCCTCGGCATGCCAACAGAGAAGGGGATGTTCGTGCTGGACACGGATGCATCAGTGGTTGCGATATCGGGCATACTTCACCAGGAGCAGGAGTGGAACGGGAGAACGGTTCTTCGTCCGATAGCCTACGGGAGTAAAGTCCTGAGTGATACTGAAATGAAGTACGGCGCACCAAAAGCGGAGATGTTTCGTGGAAAAATACAGGGCCTACTTGGGGAGTGCTCCCTTCAAGTTACGTGTGGATAATCGAGCCCTCGCCTGGCTGAAAACCTTTTCGATGGACCAAAGCTACATTGGTCGTTGGATCGTGCGCCTGGATGGATACCACATGATCATAGAGCACCGTACTCGTGACAGGCACCAGAACGCAGATAGCCTCAGTAAAAAGACAGAATTTTATGAGCGCCTCGAGGAGAGACAGGCTAACCAATCAGAGATCAAAGACGGGTTTACCTTTCTGGACAAAGAAACCTACGACAAGCTGCCACTTACTAGGTGGTTAGACAAGTCAGGACATCCTATACCTGGACACCCAGACCTTCCAGTGGAGACGGCCGCGGAGATAAAGCTTTTAGCCGGAGGCGAGCCCGTTACGTTGGATCTGCTAGTCCGATCCAACTTGGTACAGCAAGAACTAACCAGGCTGGGTATAAACAGCATGGCTCTATTGAACAGGACGGTGAACGTGGCGCCGGACGTCATGGGAAAACTCCGTGACTTGTTGGACAGGGAAGTGGATAGGCATGATCGTGAATGGATGGAGACCATGCAGCGGTTGACTGTCACTGAGAGAACAGAGAAGAGGCCAGTTTCCATTCGCAGCCGAGGCGTTGAACGGGATTGCAGGTCGATTGTCAACCAGCTGGTGAGCTCGATGCCGAAGGAGGTCTTGTTGAGAACTTCGTTCACTGAATATGGAACACTGAATCAGAACCAAACTACTGAGGAAGTCAGGATCAGGTCGAAATCTAGCTTCACGAGGAGAGTGCACTTCACGGATGCAAAAGAGGAATACGAGCCGAGCCCAAATTGTTCGTCCGTGGACGAGACAATGTCTGGGGAGCATCGACCGGAGGAACATCCAGCCTGGATTTTAACATCTTCAGTGATCTTGAGAATAATGCAGATACGTTGGAGGCGACTGAGCCAGCGGATGAAGGCACCTCGACACTGGAGCTTCAGTCAGCCTTTATGGAAATGAAACGGAATTTGCCGGAGAGCAGCTCTCCTGGCAATTCAAGAAATAACGACCAGAGAATCCTCATGGAATCACCTCGGAGGAGAAGAATAGAGGCCTCAGCCAGAGTACCTTTCTCAAGGACGACTCGTCTGAGGAGTCAGACACCGTTGAGCCCGTGCAGGACGACTTGTCCGGGGAGAGGTTGACTAGAACACCTAGGGGCAAAATTTTGTCCGGGGAGTCGGGTTCAAAGCGACCGATGGACAGAGTTTTGTCCGGGGAGTCGAGAAACATCTCAAACAACTTGGAATATGATGTTGGAGAATCAGTCGACTCAAGTGTTGACTCGGGACCTCAGTCCTGGGACAACACGTCTGAAACAACTTCCAATTCCGATATGTCAGAGATCGCAATCCACTCCTTATTGGTAGACTGGAAGCAGCGTGGGCTGGACCGAGAAACACATCAGGATCCAGACAGGGACAGATACACCTCAGATGAAGAGGGCACTGTGGTAGATAATGCCGCAGACGAGCTCGAGCTGATAGCAGTTTCGAAACGCCCAACCAGATTGCTGCCACATGGTACGGTCGTCCGTACCAATCTGGAACCATCTGTGCAGGAAGCGACGCCTTTGAAAAAGATATGGTGTGTCAAGTTGATGGACGATGCTCATGCTCCGGAGATAATGAGTGGGCAAATGAACGTGGTGAAGACGTATTTGAAAGCCAGGTACAGGCTGTCGGATCTCCTAAGGGCTCAACGAAATGATAGAATGACGAGCAGTCTGAAGAGATGGATCGAGAATGGAGCACCTGACAAGGGAGATTTGGAAGAAGACAGCTACAAGATCCTGAAGCAATTCTACCTGAAGCGAAACGACTTGTTGTACCTGAACAAGGACGGAATCGTAGCCTGCAAACGGAAAGAGGAGGACAAGGTCCTCTATAAATACAATTCAATAGTGTTACCACAGTTGTACCAGACCGAATTGCTCTTTCGCTCACATGATCAGTTGGGCCATCAAGGCGTGGACAAAGTGTATAACAGGATACAGAAACGATTCGAATGGCCGGGATTGAAGAAGGCTTGTGAGAAGTGGATCGCAGCATGCCTGTCATGTCAGCAGGCGAAGGATCCCAGGAGGCTAAGGTTCCCCCTACAGTCAATAGAGTCGTCAGGTTTCAACGAAGTGGTGCAAATTGATCATCAGAAAATCTGCATGACAGCAACGGGCTATAATCAGGTGCTGGTAATGATCGACCATTTTACGAAGTATGCGGAAGCAGCACCCTGCATGACAGCATCGGCGGAAGAAACATGTGACCATTTGATAAATGTGTGGATAGCGAGGCATGGCTGCCCCATCACGTTCCAATCGGACAATGGCAAAGCATTCGTGGGCGATCTCACGAAGGAGTTGATGAAAAGGTCGCAGGTAGCGCAGGCCCACTCGACCACTTATCACCCGCAAACGAATGGCCTAGTCGAGAGGCAAAATCGCACACTGGTATCCATGCTGAGAGTCTAATGCTCGCGTTACATGGATGACTGGGACAAGCACTTGCCGCAAGTGATGGGTGCTTACAACAGCACGGAGCATTCCACCACGGGAATAAGTCCGCACATGATGTTAACGGGTCATGAAAAAGCGCTCCCGTTGACGTTTTTCTACCCTGAATATGAAGGGAAGAGGACAGCACCGCAAACGTACGTGCGGGATGTTATTAGAAGACAACAGGACCTCAATGACTTATGCAGGAGGAATACGCAACAGGCGCAAATTAGACAAAAAAGGAGGTTTGATAAAAGGACAGCTGATGCGAAAGCCTACTCAGTTGGCGACTACGTCTGGATGTTCCAGGAAGTGGTTCCACCGAAAGGAACCAAGAAATTATTAAAGAAATTGCGTGGTCCATTTCAAATAACAGAGGTGCACCAGGGAGGTCGTTTTTATCGATTGAGCACTGGAAGAGCAGCTCATTACGAGAATATCAAACCACACAATGCCTCGTCAGAGGATTGGTGCATCCCAGCGGACATGCAAGAGGGAGACTATTTGATAGTGGATCCTGCTTGTGAAGTGAATGAAAGGGGTACTCGCGACAAGAACGACGGGAATGAGGTGGTGGACGATTGCGATCTACCACTGGATCTCGAGTTGACTGAGCGAGTAGAGGTGGACGATGAAACTCTACCTTATGCCGAAGAAGACTGGGACTGCCCGGAACAAACCGAAATTGACAAAGGAATACAGCCTGACTTTCCTCTCACTATGGAAACGCGCCAAAGCAAGAGAGGAAAAAACCAGAAGAAATACAATCCGTACGGCGAGGACTTCTTTGTAGACAGGATAGTAGTAAGTGATGTCATAGACTCGCTGGTGGGACTGGACGAAGTGGCGATGCTAGAAGAAATCGACCTTGTGAACGATATGGATCTAGATTGGATCGACGATCGATCAGAACCGGAAGTGGAGTTCGAACCAGAAGCGGAACAGACTCATGAGCAAGAACTAACAAACTTGCGCGTGCTCGAATGGCTCCATGATCTGCCGACAGATCCAAAAGAGACAATCCTGACGATTCAGGACGTCGATAGAGACGGCGTCAAATACATCAGTCATGACAATACCGAGTCCAACTGGGTCGCCCCAGATGGTCCTCTACGTGTTCCACAATCCAACCTCAATCTGCTAGACTTTGGGCGATCGACGGGGACGTCGATGGATATTTTTGTCCGGGGAGTGGGGGTAGGACTCACCCACACCGAAAATCTGATAATAAAAAAGTTGAAATCGGCAAGAGAAACCGGAGAACTAGAGACAGAGGGCGAGAATGCTAAAAAACCACCTTTTGGACGAATCTTTGAATCGTATTTTGATCTACCGAACCATTATTCGAACAATATCGTCATAACGGACAGCGATTTCATACTCACGGAACGCACGTGCGCCATAGCGATAACAGCGGACGTAAGCTTCAAAACAGCACTAGCGGCTGACTTCAAGAGAGAGTATAAAAATATCGAGTTTTTGTGGAAACAGAGGCCTGGTGTGGGAGGGATGATAGCGCTGCCCCCTGTTGCATCACAGATACCAGGGAAATATTTGTGTTTCCTGGTTACCAAGGCCACTGATAGGCAACACGTAGATCCAAAGAGCTTGGCATTGGCCTTGACTCGACTTAGGGATTTTTTGGTTGAGAGAGGAGTGACCTCTCTCTCGTTGACAGTATACGATCCTAATAGGGGAAAGCTACATCCGAGAGAGTTGTACGCACTTGTACATGTGATATTTTCAGAGACCGACATAGAAGTTTACTTACATAAAAAAAATATCTCAGCATATGCTAAGAATTGCGCTCGGCGATAAGTGGTTTTTATTAAGTTATTCGATAGGAATTAAAGTCAAGTTTTAGGTTAGGTTAGGTTTTAGGTACAGTATTAGGGATTATGTTTTTATGTGATAGTATAGGTGTGTGATGTTTATGTGTTTATGTTATGTTATTGTTATGATATGTTTTATGTTTGTGTCATAAAAGACCTGGGGTACTCCAGGTCATCAAGGTGACAGCGCACATTCGTGCTACTCTGACGAAGGTAAAGGTGGACGATCCGCCTTGTTGCTAAATTTTTAATTCGGAATTGAAAAAAGAATTTCAATGGAGAGTTTTAAAGAATTGAATGATGTTGTATCCAAAAATGATGGTTCTAAGTCGCGACTTGTTTTTTAGATCTTGATTGATCGAAAATTGTTTACTGAACACTGAATCAGACGAGAAAGAAAGAAATTACACGACACGACAACAAGAATCAAGACGATAAGAAATGGGTGACACGAACGAACTCATGGAATTCCTCTCAGCGAGTCTAGGAGCGACTCTAGACGAGATCTATCAGCGGCTGATCGATTGTGATTTCACACGAGAAGACCCGGGTTGGCGATGTTTGTGGTCGCGCTCCTTAAAGCACTAGGACGAGAGGGTCGAGGGAATCGCCCTGCGGAAGTCGTGTTGATGTTGGCCGTCGGTGAGTCCGGGACCGCCGAGAGAGGCCGAAACCGACTGATGAGATGGAGGCGTGAAGAAATGTCTGGCCACGACCTGGCTCGTGAGCCAGGACTAGGTGAGCAGAGGGACCACCGGCTAGGTGAGATGCCCTTACCAGCCCAACCGGCGCAGCCACTCATCGGAGCGAAGAGACAACGTGATGGGCCAGGCCCGTCACATTCGGTCGACTCTCCTACAGCTGCTCCTCCTTTGAAGAAAGTGAGGGTGAGTGAGATAGAGATCCAGACGTCGGAGACGATCGAGACGCTGGAAAAGAAGGAGAAAGATCAGAGCGAGCTGTGTGCCAAACTCCAGGAGTATAGGGCAATAGCTCGAGAAAGAGACGAATGGAAGAAGAAATACGAAGATCTACAGGTGGCTTATAAGGAGGATGAAATAAAGCACCTGAAGGAGCTGTATATGGCCAAGGTGAGCCAAGTGTCACCGGAAGTTCTGGCGAGCATGAGATCCTCGGAGGGTTCCAACGACACACGCCCCGGGACAACAGCTCAGGAGCTGTGTGTATCGAGAGGGACCGAGGTTCTGGATTTGCGTGCATCGAGAGAGCCCGAGGCTCCTCAGCAGACACGACTGTCTGCTTCTAGTCAAAGGTTCACGATACCAGACCCTTCTGACACTTACCTCGCCCCTCAGTTCCAGGAATCGTTCAACCAGGTGGCCAGAGCGACAATGGAGGAGATCAACCGGATCACTGGACGGACATTGGGTAGGATCGTTCCGTCCCAGCGTCGTGATCAGTCATCAAATAGCTCGGAGCGAGCACCCCACACAATAGTGCCCTCGGGGACTGCGCATGGCAGAACCTATCAAAAGTCCCGCGTGGTAGATATCAGGAAGAACCTGATGACACGGCACCAGTTCACGCAAGTAGCTGCAGAGCATCCTGAATGACATGAGCTGGAACCCCGCTACGAGCGACCAGGTGATTCCCCCAGGGAGTCGCCATCTGATCATAGGAGACAGTTTGGTGAGGGATCTGAATGAGATCTTCGTCTATGGTTAGACAACCATCTTGTCCTTTGGAGGAGCTTCAGTGGCTCAGGTCATCAAGATGATGGAATTCCAAAGCGAGGATCACCTGGATACGCTGGTGATGATGCTAGGAACTAATGACGTCTCGAGAGCCCCAGTGACCCCCGAGTGCAAGTGGGAGCCTCTGCTGGTATGCCTCCTGAATGAACTGAAGGAGAAGTACAGGCCCAGGTTTGTGGTGCTGTGCACGATACCACAAAACCCGCTGATGGGCACCACAGTGGCAGATTTCATGAACGGCAACGTGACACGGTGGAATGAAATGAGCCGTAATCTGGTGAGAAACAACCCTGGCGAGTTGCGACTTCTGGATATCGAAAACACGCTGCGCATGGTTGATCATGTTGCGCTTACCAAAGATGGGATACATTTCAACACCCAACGAGGGAGACACTGGATGAATGATATATTTCAGACGCAATTGAGAGAAATGGAGCAGGAGTCGAGGGCGACCAGTTCTCTGGCTCGGACCAGTTCAACGACCGGAGGAAGCAGAATAAGGGCAAGCGTGCGCGAATCCCTCGTCAACCGCCTAGGACCCTTGGCAATGGAGACGGTTGTAGCCGCACCCACCGCTCCTAGCTCAAACGTGAGAGAGAGGCTAGGGACTGCTCCTCCTCCCAGAACACAACCGCTTGAAAGCCGACTCGGCAGATCAGTGGTTCAGAACAGAAATAACTCCCAGACCGTGTCTAGGAGGAACGATCCGCCCGCCACGGCAAACCCTGCTCCAGCAGCAGGATCGTCTACGAGCGCCGTGCGTGCGGAAGGAGTTGAACCAGGCAGCCTGCTGCTTTGGAATCGATCAGACCCTAGTCATTGGGGACAGTATAAGACGGACATGTCCACGAAGCTGAACATGAATACACTGACGTGTCGGGAGGACGCGATGAGAATGATTGGCGGAGAAAGTCCCACGGTGTCGCGATTGTATCGGATACCAGGCGTGGATTGGCTGCTAGCAGAACAGGAGCAGTTCAGCTCTACGACTACGCTCCGACATGCAGACTGAACAGGTTGCCTCAGGACAATACCTTTGGACCTTTGAACACACGATCCCTTACGGACGTCAGACAGAGAGCCCGGGAATTGACGCCACCTGCTCGAAGGGGCAAGTTTCAGACAGAGAACAAGCCCAATAACAAGCATCATAAGATGTACAGGCAGTTCGCTAAACCACCCGGTCAGACGTCTGGCGAGTATTCAAGGGATTACCCCCGAACGACTATGGTAGATGGAGATGAACAGAGATATGGGAAACTGAAGGCCCCAATAGGCGATGGCCTGTTCGCTGCTTACGATCCCTTAGAGATGAAAGCTGCGAAGTCTCTGATCGTGGCCAGTTCCGATTATCTCTATACGCCCCGTTCTCTCTTTTGGCCGGACGTGATCTTCTTGACGGCACCTAAATTGGACTGGGGACAAGCAATCGGCATGATGATAAGTGTGCGAAGGGTGGTCAGAATGGAGCCGCAGGTAATAGTGGTTGCAGGCTCGAATGATCATCTGCAAACAGGGGTTTATTGTCACGTCTGACGGATGGGTCGATCCCGAGCAACGAGGTCATAGGGGAGGCGATAATGACACTGCTCTCGGCTATGGCTGAGGTAGAGGCAGCAGCAAGACAACGCTTCACCATGAATGTGGTGAAGGTGATCTTTGTATTGTCACCAGGGTACGCTGCATTACCAGAACCCCTTCAATTTGTATACACAATGGTCACAACAATAGCAGAGGGGAGGTTCAATGTGATAATTCCTCCCCCAAACAGAGTAGTGGACCCGGACAATTACTACCCGTCCCGATCTGAGCTTCCCGCCGTTTGGGCTGACATTTCGAATGCCATACAGGGGCTCAGAGATTGTAGCACAACTCGGTTGGTGCTAGATGAAGTTTTGGGGTTGGAGCTGTCCAACTTTGCCAGATTGCTGAAACTAAGACCAGGGGTGGATGAC
Organism: Symsagittifera roscoffensis; assembly: GCF_963678635.1. Lineage (NCBI taxonomy): Eukaryota > Metazoa > Xenacoelomorpha > Acoela > Convolutidae > Symsagittifera > Symsagittifera roscoffensis. The sequence continues at coordinate 2,032,481 of NC_087069.1, forward strand.
GATCATCTGTTAGTACAACAGGTGGCTGATGATCTCTGGTTCAGACAGATGGATCAGGCCGAGAATGAGCTGGGCATGACAGTCAGGAAGAACATGACAGCAGCCGAAGAAGATCTCATGGCAATGGCTTTGCGCACGAAGCCGCACAACAACATATGGTTGTATTTGTCACCAAGGCTGTGCACCTTGGGTGAGGACGCGTTCGAGCACGCGCCGGCAGTGATAAAGGAGATACACGTGTACCTGAAAAACCTGTTTGATGCCCGGGAGTTAACTGGAGGCATGATGTTGAAACTAATGCAGGACGTAAACACGATGTCACTGGACAAGTTCCAAGCTGACGTGCTAGCCACGAGGGCACAGTACGAACGATCGGATGCTATCTTGGGAGGAATGGGAGTGGGATGGACGCCATCCTTCCTATCGACGTGCTATCCTAGGGCATCCCGGAACTTGATCGCGAGTTTTGTCAGAGACATCAGGAAGTTATCGATTGGCCTGGTATTAGCCTTGTACGTGACATTTGGTCACGAAAATTTCGTGAAGGGGCCGGCGAATCTCTTCACCCAAGCGTTAGCAGATTTGAGATTGGATGGACTCCTGACTCTGATTGCCATGACCTACGGTCGACTGGGTGATTTGCTTGTGCTGTTACGTTACCCTGAACAACTACAGGGACCGAGTCGTGAGTTCAATGCACAGTTGGAAACCGCCTCGCTCAAGAAGATGAAAGACTGGAGGAATCTCCTGCTTCAATACCTCTTACAACAGAACAGAAGCGTCACGGGAGAAGACAAGGTGGCGACGAATGCGGGCGAGAGTAAGCAGTATTGTGGCATGCCCTTACTGACGGACTTAGCTGTCATGATGCGGATTGATCCGTTGGCTCTGGTCCACGGACTGAGGGAATTCGTCACAGTGGTGTATGGACCGGTGATGTCTTTTGCGTTCCCGGATGTACAAGTTAAGGCGTACAGGAATTCGGTGTTGTACGTCAACCTGGTCTCAGTCGTGGACTGTTCCGTGCTGAACTGGGTAGAACAGAGTGAGTTGAGAGGGCTGGCCAATGACGATAGGCTGTTCGGAAGAATTGCGGAGCCTGGTTGGATGTTGATGGATTTCAAAAACCACTTCAAATGCCGAATGGGCCGTGAGGAACTTTCTCATATCCAGTTCAACCCGAAGCTTTGGAACTTAAGACCAGTAGTAAAGGATACGGGAACAGCTATGGGAGTGCCACTCTTACCAGAGGCCTATGCACACGCCAAAGAGAACCAGCAAGCGTGGCTTTCTGGGTCCAGGCCGCTGCCGGACCAATGCCCTCGATATCCACCGATAAGGAGGATGTTGTTGGGAGTCACATCTCCCATCATTGCCCCTCGCATCGGAGCAGCTCGTGATGCAGAGAAGAGAATGTTGAAGTGGAGTGAAGGGATGGAGCCGCGCTTCATCGGCTGGAATGTGGCAGCCGCGCACACGTTCGACTTCTCATTTCCTGATGCTTGGAGTAGGAAGAAGATCAAGGCACTACCTTCCAGGAGACCAGAGGTCTCGGCCGAAATGTGGAACGAAGTGTATTCCCCCACGGATGACTTATCGAGACTGAAGTGGTCAGGAGAAGTGAAAGTAGTGATGATGGAAGTGGCAAAGGAGAGCAGAGGAGGCTCATATATAACAATAGAGGACCTGGCACCACGTGGCGAGGAGTCTGTAGAGTTCCTGGTGAATGATGAGTTGTTTTATCATGCAGGAGACATGACCGTACCGGCTCGGCCGGACTCGGGCACTGACTCACGACAAGGACCTTCAGGACCCAGGCCGAAACCTGATGCAGGTGATGATGAATTGATGGATCAGGACGATGACGATAACGATACCGAGGGAAAGACGGGAAAACCGGGTGAGACGGATCTGGGAGCGTTAGAGAGAGACTTGCTAGAATACCGGTTTAGTGAAGACGACGATGGGGAAGTCGATGGGAGTCTATTGCTAATGACGCCATCGTCTTTCATGTCCCCTACAAAAGAGGCGTCGGCCGACTTATCCCCGATGGACCCAATAAGCCAGGCGAGAGAGTGCCAAAGCAGGGATCCGCAGAGATTGCTCCATGAGTCACCAAGGAGGAGAAAAATCGAAGAATCAATGAGGGTATCCTTCCTGAGCACGTTGCCGGAAGAGGAATGGGAGAGATATCAGAGTGAGCTAGAAGGCAAGACAGGGACAACCTGGAGCCGAGTGAATTTCATGGAAAGATCATGGGACGTGATAAGGCGATATGGGACGCAGTCCATAATGAAGGTGGGATTGAACCAACCCATCATGCGTGAGGTCCTGGAGAAAATAGTGAACTCCATGGAGTCGGATGTTCTGACCGAGTCAGTGACAGAAGGCAGTGCCGATGATCAGCAGGTTGCAAAGAAATTACCTGTTAGACGAGCCAGGAAGGGGCTGAAGCGACTAAAAGGGAAAACAGGAAGTCGAGCCATGAGCCCGAGAGTGGTGAAGTCGAGAGCCAGCGCAGTGGTGACCTCTTTAGCGAGCGCAGGTCGTTCAGGCGAGAGCGGGCAAGGAGATAGTGCAACGCTGACAGGGGGAGAGAAAGAGAATCTGATACCCCCTATGCTCTTGGCTGGTCTGACCACGACTGCCGTAAGATCAAAGAAAACAGCACGAACCCTGGCAGACACTAGATTAGAGATGGAGATCATCAGTCAATGTGGATCTGGAGGACTTGAAGATTACAGGCCCTCGCGGACCAACATAGCCAAGTTGAAGCTGGAAGGACAACTCGACGTGGTCGAGTACAGTCGAGTCACTGTGCCGGAACAGTCCACATGGGAGATCCAGCAGGAAGTTATGTGGAGATGTTGAAGGCGAGAAACTCCGCGAGAGGGCCCGTGATGGCTTGGAGCGAGAAGCGAGCCATGCAGGAATATCTGAAAGAGCTCACGGATAACTCAAACTTAAATCGAAAAGAATACGGCACGGTAATGTCCTCTGAAGCGAACGAAGTCGGATTGGAAAAATTGCTAGAAATCTCCTGGAGGGCGGCCCTCCAGAGATACTTCGACGAGGCGATGCATGCACCTGCTACGGTGGCAGCATACCTGGCTCATCCTTGCGTGAGAACTGATCTGCAAGTACGGTTGGCTTGGTGCTTGATGGGCATCAAGAGAGCGGAGTATGAAGCCAGTAATGATTCGAAATCACGGGAACAGGAACTGGAGTTGATGGAAGCTCTGCGAGCGTTGATTTCGAAAGAAGATTCTGCGATAGCATGGGCTAAGCGTAAGGATGCCCTTTGCTTTGTCAGGTTCGTGGTGGATCGTATCCCCACTCCTGTTTTGGGAGAATGCATAAAGATCATTCGGCAAAAGGGAGTTGATTGTGAAAGGAACTTCCTTAGGGCACTCCTGGAACTATATCAGGACATGCCATTGAATGTGCCAAGCAAGGAGTCGAATGATATGGAAAGCTATTGCAAGTTGGAAGAGGTGAGAAGATATTCCAACAAAGAATTGAAAGTAAGCCGGGAATTGATTGAAGCGGTCAGAGGACAAAAAGAGTTTGCAACACTAGGGAAACTGAAGTCATTCCAATATGTGTCTGGCATACCGGGGATGGCGTATAATCCCTTCGTGAATGAAGAAGCCAGGGAAGCGTACTTCGACTATGAGCAAGTCATAGTACTCAATTTCTGGGTTGAACGTATTAAAGAAACTGGAATGCAGATGGTGGAACAACCCAAGCTGGGAATTATTTTGGAAGAACGAGTGGTCGAACCCTCGGTTCCCGAGCTAAAGGGGCAAGTGAGTTTTGATTGTGGTTCTTGGGACGGTCCCTTGAAAACCAGTCTAGTGACGATGTGGGAACTCATGAAGCCTTCTTGGTGCCCTCATCCTAATGCCGGTTTAATCTGGGACATGACGGCGGATATCACGTTAGACCTAGATGATGACGCGAGTTTACATGATCTGGCCATGATACATCATCTGCTGGCCATGAGATTGACGAAGCGGAAGAGCAACCCATCCACGGAGCTGTCCGAGGAAGGTCCATCGAGTAATTGGTTGAAGCAAGGCACATGCTTGGCTCAACACAGTGGGATGGAAGGACATGTTTGTAACCTGGGACACTGCCTGGTTACGCTGAGCGAGCAGCATCGGCAACTGGCACGATTGTACGGAAGATTGAGCATGTCGGATAAGAGTGGTATGGAGTTGGTCGCGGACTGTCATGGGGTGACGGACGTAAATTTGATCACAGCCTTGGGATTTTGCAGCATGACGAGTTCGATTGAATCGCTTGAGCGCCTGGAGCGTGCCCATGAGCTAGTGACGTCCCTCAGCGTGGAAGTATTCCCGGGAGCATTGCAAACAGAGCAGAAGATCGGAGGCTGGAGAGAAGATCTGGAGAACGAGATGAATCTGAAAGATAGTGAGGCCTATCATAAACCGACTGGTTCAAAATATCTGGTGGGTTCAAGCTCCGCACCATATTGCAGTAGTAGATATCCTACACACATGGTGGTGATGGATGCGAGGACACAGCAGGTGTTGATTGATCAACTTTTCTCTGTGCCAAAATGCGTGAGGTTGGCCAGGATGTCGGAGAGGTCACATGATTTGTTGGCAAAGATCTTTCGGGCAGTCCCGAAGAGATCTGAAGGCGAGTTGCAAGATGTGGTGGGTGAAGAGTTTCTGAGATTAAGTGAAGGCAATGTGAGTGAGTTCCAGAAACAGAAAGCGAGTGGAGCCTTACCCACTGAATTCCCCACAATAGAAGAAAAAGACGACTTACACAGAATTCTGATGGAGGTGGAACCGTTGCTGGGAGCCTCAGGGTATCGGACCCGAAGGAACATAGTGAGAACCCATGGGGAGTATCCTTGCCACTGCTTGGCGCAGACGTTGTGGTACCCCAAACGCGGTAATCTAATGCTAGTATGGGACGTGGAGGAGTTGTACACTACGGGGTTGCCCGATCAGAATCAACAGGTGTCAATCGTGGTGGTTAGTGCCATGCTGGCAGTGAGATGGCTGGAGGCTAACACGGACACAAGTGAGCAGGAGACGGCCGTGCCGACTCCTGAGCAGCTGAGCAACGTGAAGATGAGTCGTGAATTGGATCTTCTCAGAACCACCTGCAAGGTTCTGAGGATACCTAAAGCCATTGAAAGAATATGGTCAAGGCAAAGATTGATGCCTTGGTTCCGTGCAGTGATGAAATCATGGATGTATGAACGCGCGAAGCGTCACATGTCGAGGAACACGGAAGCCTATCAATCTTTCCAGCTAGATATAGGACCAGGAGCCTATAAGAGAGCATTCTTGACGCACAGAAACGCGGTCACCACAGCGGTGAAGCGGGTAGCTGGAGCGCCTTGTGTTACTGAAGATGAGAAGAAAGAGGTCTTAAGAGCTGACCTAGAACGAAACGTGAGCCTATGTCTTCACAACAGCTTTTGCAGGAACCGGGAGCAGAAGGTGAATGTGGACTTGCTACCTTGCTGCAAACCGAGGCTGTTGGAGCAGGAGAGTTGGGGCACGGCCCGCAACTCTATGAACATGTTGGAGAAAGTTCTGGAAGACAGTGACGCTGAACATCAGGATGGAGAAGCGATGGAATGAAGATGATGAACGAAGTGAACGAGTGAAGACGTGAGCAAGAAAGGAAGAGAAGGAGAAAAAAACTTGATTGTCTTTGTGTGTTAAAACTGAAACCAATCAACCAAGTTTTGATTATTGAACTTGTGAAACTTTTTGTTTTGATCTAGTTTGGTCAGACCAAACTATAATGTTGCAATTGTTAAAATTGTTGAAATTGTTGATTTTAGTTATGGCTATTTATGTATGTATATGAGGAACCTAGGTGAGTATATTTACCTATTTATTCACGACTGAAGTTTTTAACCTGTGTAAGACACAAATTCACTGTGTGGTGACATGGTAAGTTTGAGTAAACTCGCTCGAGAAGGGTGGGTAACTCAATAACTTTCCTAGCCACAGAGTTTCTTAGTTTTAATATTGAAAGGACCGCATAAATGACTGATTATACTTGGTGAGTAATGTTAAGTTAATTTTAACGGGTGCGTGGCCGTGCCACGTCCCACTTTTTAATCACAAAGAGCGAAAAGAAGTTTTATGGCAAGACGACGTAAGTAGTCAGAAAAGAAATTTTATCTAGGACACTCCTCATGGTGCAAATTTTGTGAAAATGTTGAAAGGCAGTGAGATGTAGTACGATGCCATTTGTGAACACGTAGTGAGTTGAGGTGGGGTAGATAAATTTCATTTTCTTATGCGATTTGTAAGATTGATTACAGAAAACTGGATAACTACTTGACGATAACCCGGTGTTATGCGATCAATAGGGACATTGATGGGGACTGTCCGGGGAGTATGTGCGATTCTGCCAGATGACACAGCACAACCTTCCGGCGACGTAAAAAAGAACGACTAAAGGCCTTATTGACGAAAAAGTATTGCGAAGGAGGGTCGGAATATTCTAGAATTTTTATTTTTAAAATTTCTATTGGAAGAAGAATATTTCTCAGAAATACGAAAAACGGCCATTTTGACTGAAAAAGTGACGAAATTGAGAACAACGACAGATATAGTGAAAAACAGTCGTACAAGAGACGGAAAATACGAAGCCTCTTATCGTGGCAACAACACACGATAAGGACCTTAGCAGTGTATATTGGTGGAGAAGGAGGCTTCAGTGGGGGAAGAAATATACCACGCAACCCTCCCGGGACACAAATTGGAAGAGATAAGAGCGTTATCTCAGGAATATTACGGGAGCGGAGGCTTGGTCCCCCAGAGACTGTTTATGTGAAGGGACTATATAGAACTAACTTTGTAGCTACCTGAATGTCATAGATCTCTTAATTAACACCGTTATTGTTTGATATTTCAGAATATGAGTAGCTAGAAAGAGGAAAGGGTCAATCCATCTCCAATGGATTTAATATAGAACTGTCACACAAAAACATGGGTTGTTAAAATGGGTTGTTCGAGCCGTGTTTTTAATGACAATCATGTAGTCTGAGGATCCGAGACTCAGCTATGTGGTTGTGTTCGCATGTAAACGAAAGCTGATCAAAAGTCGTTCGACTGATGGCCTAAAAATGGTAACTTTTTACTTTGCCCTAGACAGACCAGAAAATCAACTGGCAAGTCGAGACGGTGAAAAGCGAGTAGGATTAAGGTAACTGACGCCTTCCAGTCGTTAATAGGTACTTTTCCTACGCTCCGTCGCTGTGTAGTATTTGGGCGAATGTTACAAGGGTTGATCCATCTTCGTGGAGATGATGATTTTTATCTACTGAACAAAAACAATAGTAATATAATAAGTAGTAATAGCCCTGTTTTTAGGAGTGACCTCGTGGTCTGGGGATACTGAGACCCAGCCTTCTGTTGCTTCTCCACCATGGCTCTCGCGTATAGGGACGGGACCATCAACGGGCTTTTCATCCCAGCGTCATTCTCCTCACTACCGGTAACTCTGGTACAGTGGTGGGCAGAACCTCTAACTCAAGTATCATCTCTAGCTCTCTCTTCACTAGTTCAAAACTTCCCTTCCTACCGGGATTCTCAAGATCTTGTGCTTATCCGCTGCCAGGGGATCCAAATTCCAGAACTTGGGGTAGGCCTCTATGGGACCTTCACGTTTCCCCCCCCCCCCCCCCATTCTGCACTGCAACTTCCCCCGGAAGTTGAACACCATTAGTTCGGGATCTTTCACCTACCCGAAGACCACCGTGTAGCTCATCCGTGCCCTCAGCTCCTCCTGTCTGCACCAATTCAGCGCGGTTCCATCTAGCACGCTTATTAAGCTCATCCTTGAGAAGAACCCCAGCGCCATTCTTTCTGTTATGTCGCCAAATCAAGCGACTAGGTCTTCTCTCTGGGAAGACTGTAATCTGACACATGATCGTCCATCACAAGTGTTCTCTCCGCTTCCGCACGTCAAGTCAAGACAACTACCGGGTTCCAACTTCTTTACTGATCCTAGCTTACTCATTGCCTCGCCCGACTCTTTACTCTGCGGTAGGATCAGTTGTGTATCACGTTCAGAGTTCCCAAGTCTTCATCTTTCGTCGGTGTTAGCCTCACTCGTTCCGTGGCTTCTTCAATCAAGCTTGCGTGGGAATGTGGGCACCAGGAGGGTCTCAGCAACTTCCAAACCGTTCCCAATTTCGTGGTCATCGTGCCATTTCCATTCCCCATTTCAAACTCCATTCTTTTGTTCGAGCGCGGTACGCTTATCAACTTTGCATTCTCTCGAGTATCAGGCCCAGGCTCGGTCTCTCCCTTTCCACTGAATCAATTTCGATTATCTTCTCTGTCCAAAACTTCAACAGCTCCGTCACTTCGTGATTACTGTGAGCGCTCCCGGCCTGTGAATCCAAGAAAAGGTTGAATGCTATCCCCATTACTCCAGATACATATTGGTATACTCCCCGTTTTGTTGGGTCTCGAGTAATCCTCAGCCGACGCCAAGTTACGATGCATATCATGCCCCTCTTCGAATTTCTTGTTATAGAATCTCCGTATTTCATCAAGTTTACCATGATTCTCTAGAGATTGCCTGAAGTCATCTTCCTTTTCGATCCCCCTACTCTGGTACACGTTCAGTATGATCGTGGAGACTCTCCTCTTCATAGTTTTGCTCCCCATGGCCTTCTGATGACACGCTTGGACGGTACTATTGGTCATTACGGACATTATCCACCTCATGAAGCAAGTGCCATCTTTTCTTCTCGCCAGACTCAAACAGGAGTTATCTCTGGCGATATGCTGTACCAGCATCTGATAAACTTCTAGACTCTTGTTGCCCAACTTCAACTTATCGTGTGAGGTCAATACCTCTAATTCTATTCCCACTAGGCTCCATGCGAACGTCAGCTGTCCCGCTGTTCTTACGAAGGGATTTGCCATCAATGGCAACGCGGACGAAGGAGTTATCATCGGCTCCTCGAATTGATCCCGCAACAATTTCTGCCAAATTCGCTTCAGCTGACTTCTCAATTCTAATTTGTTAATCTCGGCTTTTTGTTGGGTAGCCCAATCGCGACGCTTGCGGGACACTCCACGATCGAGCTTTTACAGACAGTCCTCCAGTTCCTTGATTTTCTCCAGAGCCACCCACCAAGGTCGAGCCGTGTTCCTCGTCGCATTTTTCTCAAGAGGGTCGCTGGCCACTTATTCGCCAATAGCCTGATGCTCGCTCGAGATCCATTCTTTGCCAACAGCCACTTTCCATGTTTGTCCATTGGTCGAACCCTTTTTCGAGCTCGCCTTCTGATGTCTGATGTCTTGTTCCGTTGCCAGACTTGTCGAGACCTCTATCTCTTTCACCACCTCGGCTAGCCTCCTTGGTTCGGAGCTACTTTTGTAGGCCGCAGTTTTCCATCGCGATAGAATCATGGGAGCCGAGCCGTCTCCCTCATTTTCTTCTCAGAAACAATATCCGCCGACGGGCTATTCAACTCCTCTACTTCCCTTTTCCTCTTTGGAGACTTCACACCTTTGCTTGGTGGCGTCGTCACTATCATTACTGGTTCGACCTCGTTGTCCCGATCCAACCCTTCCGACTCTTGCCCTCCCCACTACTCGAGCCTCAGGGGTATTAATATCTTGAATCATATTACTAGTCTTAAGCTTATCCTCCCCTTCATCTTTAATTGTTTTATTGTCAATTTTTTGTTTCAGAGTAGAGCTGTCTTAACATTCACCATCTTTGGTCTTCTGCTCCGTTTCTCGCAGCTTGATCACCTTATCCAACAACTCCTTTCTCGCCTTTACGTCCAGTCCGGTGCCCATCAAAACTGGTTCCCCGAACTTCACCACTGTGTCCCATAATTCTTCTTTGAAACCCTCCTGTTTAGCTTCGGTCTCTGCTTTCTGGTTAAATTCACTCAAGAATTCTAGCCACGTCTTCTCATCCAGCGTACTCAGGAACATCCATTTATTGCCCTTGAAGGTATTCTTCTTACTCTCTTTGGCACTCAAGAGAATCATCCCCATATTGGAGGTTTCGCCGCTCAAGGGTAGTTCCAGGTTTTTGCGAGGGGATGATATCAGGGGTGGTGTGGCTGTGTTCGCCCAATCGTCTCCACTCAAGTCTTGCAGCAGTTCTTGGTTGGTGAAATCTTTCTCAGCCGGTTTCTGCTCAGGCGTCTTTCCCACCTCCATTTCTTCTCCTGTTTCGCTGAGAGTCTCATCCATGCTCTCCCCTTCTGACTCAGCTCGCCTTCTCTCAAGTACGTCTCTAAACTTCGTCTCCACGGGACCGCTTCTCTTATCTCCAGGGGTGCCCACTGATAGGGGTGAGGGTGTAGCTGGATCCTACTTCTTGTATTCCGTGAGGGCTACATATAAGGGGCCTGCCGCATCTAGTTCCTTTCCCCTTGCTTCATCTCCAATTGCTCCAGCCCGTAGGGTGCTCGATATTTCCTCGTGGCGAACTTCATTTCGTGCTTCCAGGCGATGTGTCCCTCCTCCACAATCTTTCTTCCATCATCCCAAACTGGCAGCATATGCTCCAGTCTGGCCTGGTCAAGCGTCCTCAAGATATCCCAACCTCGAACTTCGGGGCCAACGAGCCTCTCATTCTCTTCGCCTGGGTCGTCCACGAGTTTATTTTGATGTCGCACGTGTGGAAGTAGACTGCGGCTGTGTACCCAATGAACAAGGGGTCCCAACCGTCCGTGAACTCCTTCTATTGCTTCTCCACCATGGCTCTCGCGTATAGGGACGGGACCATCAACGGGCTTTTCATCCCAGCGTCATTCTCCTCACTATCGGGAACTCTGGTACAGTGGTGGGCAGAACCTCTAACTCAAGTATCATCTCTATCTCTCTCTTCACTAGTTCAAAACTTCCCTTCCTACCGGGATTCTCAAGATCTTGTGCTTATCCGCTGCCAGGGGATTCAAATTCCAGAACTTGGGGTAGGCCTCTATGGGACCTTCACGTTTCCCCCCAACCCATTCTGCACTGCAACTGTCCCCGGAAAATGAACACCATCAGTTCGGGATCTTTCACCTTCCCGAGGAGCACCGTGTCGCTCATCCGTGCCCTCAGCTCCTCCTGTCTGCACCAATTCAGCGCGGTTCCTTCTAGCACGCTTATTAAGCTCACGAGTGCCACTGAGTGTCGGTATGCCGCCACAAGCGGGTCAGGAAAGGCATATGTCACTGCCGGCCCATAGATGCGGGTCACTACCTCACCCAGTCCCCTGATCATCCCTAGTGGGTCAGATCTCATGGCCAGACATACATCCGTCAAGAGAGGCATACCTCCATTCGCCTCCTTCCATTCCTCTTTCGTCTTAGGGTTCTTCTCTTCTCCCGTCAGGTACCGATTCTTCATCAAGAGGTACTCCACCAACAGTGTCTTCAATCCGGCCGTGCACTTGTACGAGTAGGTCTCCGTGCTGTGATGGGTCTTCCCCATCGACAGAGGCTCTCCATACTTCATCAATCTATGAAATGCGGTCAGCTCTCCGTGGGTCAAGAGCACTAGTGTCAAATACCCGTCAATTCGTTGTGTTTCCACACCTCTACTGAACATGTAGGCCGGACCCATGTTAAATATATACCTGGGGTAGACCAAGTATAGGGCCAACAAGAGATTTATGGGCATGTTCAGCAGTTCCTGCACGAACGCGTCGAAGATGGTATCTTTCGCGTAGAACACTCTAGCCATGTACCTTTTCTCCCAACAAGGATCAAGAACTTCAGGATCTCGTGGTCCTTCCTCGTCTTCAGATCACCCCTCGCGTGTTCCCTCCAGAACACCCCCCCCCCAAAGGTGACGTCATTGGCCGCTGTGACAAATCTTCCTAATGTCATGTCCCTGCTCTCTGCCACTTCCAATTGTCCCTCAAGAAACTCCCACATCTTCTTAATTAGGAGTGGTGCACTCTCACGCGTCTTGTCCGTGGCATTCTGAAGCCTTGGTGTTAGGAACGGCCACCTGCCTCTCTCTTGCGTCAGACGGTATGCCATTGCTTCTAACTGTTTCTCGGCCGCAGCCATGTTCTTTCTCTCGTTTTTCGGTGCCCTCGCTGATGGAGCTCGTGACTGTCAAATCCATGCCTCAAAACCTTAGACTCGCTGTCAAGTGGTTAATTGTCGGGTTCTCATCCCCAATTTTTGGATTGAACTTCAACTGCCGAGCAAGGTTCGAGATCTCAAGCAAGAGGACCTCGTCCAGTACCATGAGGATGTCCGCCTATTCATAAAATCCCCTCAAGGCATGAGACACGTCAGCCCATGCCGCTGCCAGTTCTGACTTCAGGAGCCTCAAGTTTGTCGATTCTAGCTCGCGATTAGGGGCAGCTATCAGTACCCGCCACGCGTTCCCTTCCGCTATCAAGATCACCATGGCATACACGAACTGCAAAGCGGGTGGCATGCTCCCGTATCCCGGGGATGTCGTAAACGCCACTCTCGTCCTGGGTCCGAATCTAGAAACCACCGACTCCTGCACCTCGTTCATTGCAGCGAACAACGTTTGGATTGGCTTCCAGATCTTCTTGGGCGTTGGCGCCTCTCCATTCAGGTGCTCTAGTAATCCCGCAGAATGCAAGTGATCGTTCATTCCTGCGAAAAGCAGTAACTCTGGCTCACAAGTCATTTCCGATTTGATCGCTACCACCAGGGTTAGCATCTGATTTAGCTCCGCACCAGGCAGCAAATACACCAACGTTTCCGGCCAAAACAGTTTCGGAGACGTCCCTTCAAAATCCGAGACCGCCAAAATAATCACTCTTGAGATTCCCGGGTCTGATCGATCATGCATTGCCAATGTTTTCGCCAACTGCGAGTTCCCACAGGGTTTACCATATCTAGGATCATCGGCTAACTTAGTACCCTCGTACGCGGCATCAGGGAGCCCCATGTCCCCGGCTCAAGCAGCTTCTCCACCACTCTTAACTGTGCGGGAGTTGCCACCCTGATCCGGGTTACACTTGTTCGGTGTTTGGGAGGTTCCACTATAAGTCCCGGACTTCCCAACTGCTTGAGTGGTCTGTAGTTTATCGGTCCAATCATCGACTTCAGCGGGATCCCGGTCAAGTCAGCTGACTCCATTGTCTTTGCTTTTGAGAAGTGCACGTCATGGGCCTTCAACCAATCTACGCAGTGGTGTCGACTCAAGTCCTCATGTGACACATCCTTGAGCCCCAAAGCCTCCGCCAACTCCTGTCTGCACTCCATATCCTCTAGGTCCAACTCTTTTACTCTCTCCGAATATCGCGTCTTGTTCGCCTCTGCTGGTCTCGACATATTCTTGCTGTCCACCACCACTACCGAAGACACCAGCGAACTCTGGGGCGTGGAAGACTCCGCCTCCTCAGCCTCCATCGGTGTGGACCCTGGTTGCCTGGTCCGGCTGCTCCTCGAACTATCTCTCGAATCAGCTCTCGCTCCCAGACGGCTGGATAGGGATCTAGGGGCATAGAAAGGAGGGATCGGGGGTCGACCCAAGGTAAACTAGGTCATTTCTAGCAGGTCCGACTCTAGCAGGTTTATATGCCTTTGGAAGACACCATTTAGCCACTCCGTTCCCTTGAGCGTGTCAAAGTGGATGCCATCCGAGGATGCATCGCGCGGGAGGGAGTTTTCCATCAGGTCGGCCACATCCAGCAAGCTCACGGGGAGCACGCTTCTCTGCTGAATCTGCCTGATTTCTTCATTGATGTTTCGCACCTTTTCATTCATTTCCATCGCATGATGGTCAAACATCATGTTGTATGAGACCGTACAGATGTTGAGTATTGCGGAATCAAACCAAATCCTCAGCTCTTGAAGGATACAACTCATCTTCTCGTGCAACTTCATCACCTTCCTTGACTCTCCTCTAGGCACATCATTAGTCCCCATCATCAGAGTGGCCGCGTACTTCTTCACCATATACACCATCTCCAGGAAGGCCAAAATCTGCGGCGTCGCAGCTCCAGAAAAACTCAAGACCCCCACCTGCCAATGTGACTGGATCCGCGTCAGCGCCTGTATCAAGCTGTCCCCTATGATCAGGTGAACTGCACCATCCGGTATCCTAGGTTGAGTGAAATATTCAGCCCAGGCCGCGTCATGGAAACAATCCCTCCTGTCCCGCTGTGTTGCCGTCCAGTCCATTCGGTTGTGCCTGTGGTACGCACCATCCTTATTTTTCTTGTAGCTCGCGATTGTCAAGCTCCTAACTGGATGGTCCCTCCAAGCAGGAGGTCGCCCTTCCCTCACCGAATCGTCACGGGTTCTCGACTGTAACTTATCTTGCAGAACCTTGAGACGTGGCGAACTCAACCCAGCTTGGCTACTGCTTGTGGTTGAACTAAGGGTATACCCTGGGAGCTTGACCTCCATCAATGGTCGTATCGACTGCGTATCCAGACTTTGCACGGAGGGTAACGGTTGGGGTGGTATCCGCACCTCCAGCCCCTCATTCATGTGCTCCTTGGCCACCCGGTCTAAGTTGAACCGGCCGCTGGGCCTAGGAGCCTCGTCCACCTCCTTACGCGATTCAGGTCTCCATGCTGTGGCGGCTGGCTCTGTCGTCCGTGTCCTCTTTTCTTTCTGTCTCGCGAGCTCTCCTTGTCTTCTCTGAGCTTCTCCATCTCCGACTTCAGCTGCTCGCAGCTCGTTTCGTTCTCGCGGACCCTCTGTTCTTGCTGGTGCTCCGCCCTGATCATGTTGAGATCACGTAACGCCTGATCCCTCTCGAGGATCGCCTGATCTCTCTCCAGGTTTGCCTGGTCCCTCTCAAGCTTCGCGCCATCCCTGTCAAGGTTCGCTTTGTCTTTCTACCTCTGTGCCCCCCTCTCTAGTTCCCTCTTCAAGCTACTGAGGTCCGAATATGCCTCCTCTGTCTGTTGAGGCCGTATCATAAACGACGGCCTGCTCGTGGATTGGGCCGCGAGCCCCTCTGGCGGTCTGGCGGGAAGCGGAAATTCTCCAGGGTCATATTCTGTGTTGTTTTTCAAGCCAGGATTCCTCGCCAAGTCGAATCCCCTCACGCCTCCATCCACATTCCAGGACAATTATCTGATCTGTTCTTGATTGGATATCCCCTCCAACCATCAAAACAGCTTCGGTCGCTGATTCCCTGCATTCACCCTGCGCCTCTAATTGTAGGATGGCGTTCAACATCACCGCCATCCTCTCATCGAATTGGGTGCAGTCCAGATCCCTCACGCGTTTGTATAGTTCAACGAGCGTAGGTCTCTTGAGCGCTGCAGGCATAGATTTCCAAAAGCGATCTGCCATTGTCACAATCTTCAGATGATCTCACGTGTCAACCAACTTGAGAATTACCTTGTCAACCAACTTGAGAATTACCTTGTCAACCAACTTGTGAATTACCTTACCAACCAACTTGAGAATTAAGAAACGTCTCCCTTCAAATGCCGCAGATCGTGAACTTGTTCAAGATCTTCTTTTTCTTTTTACATGACTGCGGCTAGGTCGTCAACTCAATTTTGCAAATCAATCCGAATATAAAATGCAGTTTTTAGACCGAGATGTTCTGTGTCTAACCTAACCCCCCCCCCATAATTGTGCAATTTCTAAACCTTATACGTAGAGATATTTACACACTATCTTAATACATGGGAAATATAAACACTATCTCAAAACATGGTAAGATCGGGCGCCAAAAATTTTTCTGAAACAGACCATCTCAAACCTTACCATCTTAATACATAAGAAACCTAATGCCTATCTTAATTTATAGGGTAAATTATTCCCTATCTTAATAAATAGGTTGCTGACCGTATACTCTATAGCCTATGTTAAAACATGGGGGTCAGCAACCACTCCCCCATGATCGCCTCACACATATACTTCATTTATACCATCATTTGTTCTACTAATTTAGTTCAATTGTAAGTTTTAAGAGCATGCAGATTCATCTCATATTTTAGCACCGTCAACTCTATAAAATTTAATTGTCATGCCAACTGCGTTAAAATCCATCTACCTGCTTCGCGCCCCTATGTACCTAACTCGAGATCCCGATGTACCTAACTCGAGATCGCCATGTACCTAACTCCAGACCTCCATTGTCCGCCCGGAACTCAGGCGATACTCAAGTATTATTTCTTGTATAGGTGTACCATTATCTCCGTTTCTGCGAAGACAACGTGTAGGATGGCGTATAACTCCCTTGGGCTCAACTTGCCCCTATTTGGGTCATAAACCGGCATCGAGACCTCCATTATCCCTCTTTCAACCATGAAGTCTCTCAGCCTCGATAGTGCCAACATCACGGGCTCAGAATCTATCGTTTTCCTTTCGTTGATCCTTGTTACCAGAAAGCACATGTATTTATCCGGGACTTGTGAAACTGATGGGGGAAGCGCAGCCATTCCTCCCAGCACCGGTCTCTGTCTAAATAGAAACTCCGCGTTCTGATATTCTCTCTTGAAGTCGGCCTCTTGTCTCAATTTGAAGCTAATGTCCGCCGTTATACAGATCGCGCTAGTCCTATCTGACAAAATGAAGTCGGTGCCCGTTATCAGGATGTTCTCCGAGTATTCATTGGGTATCTCAAAATTTTATCTAATTGGGGACAATTAATTGTTAATTACGTGTAGAACTAAGGTTTTGTATTTAGTTTTTTTTGGTGCATGGTAAGGCAATGATAAGAGTTTTTGTGCAAAAACTTGGAACTTTATCAAAAAAATTTAAAAATTTTTCGAAAAAATTCAAAACACGATCTATTAGATACTTAAAATTTATTAGATGCTTTTACTTTTTATCTATCTGAATCTATTCTGAAACCTACTGAAGTTCGAGAAGTCAAGTTTTTGAGAAAAAAATTAAATTACCATAAAAAAATATAAATCACTGCATTGTATAACAAGTTTACCGCAACATTTTAATTTTAATATCATAAAATCAATAAAACGCGACATCATGAAAAAATTTAATACACCAGAACAGTTCTTATAAGTTCAATGATTTTGTATGAATTTCGTCATCTTGTACTTGTCTTTTTGGATAAAAATAGCTTAGTCCTTTCTTTGTCTGTTCTTATGTGGCCACCATATGATTTATAGTTCTGAATCCTCTGTTAGTAGATGTAAGATTAATTGCCTCATCAAGCACTCTCCTGTATTTTGACATGGGGCCTTCTCCCCAATCTTCTAGAACCCGTTTATTTAATCCGTTACTGCTAAGTTTGAACTTATCGGACTTGTTGTCATAGCAGCAATATGTCTTGCTACACAAACATAGCATTTCTGTACATCTGAATTCTCCTTTAAAAAGTCCCGGCTCCCGCTTATCATGCTATTACTGCAACACGTTCGAGGGAAGAAATTAGATTTTGCATCCGTCTTGAAAGAGTCTCTACACTCATTTTCCCTCATTTTTTCCCAAGCAGCTCTCTTATCTGGTTTGATACAATCGTATAAATTTTCTTGGGCAAGTGCCAAGTAAAGTGAGTCTCTGTCCATCTCCAACTCTTCAAATTTTTTCACATCACAGAACTTGGGAAAGAATTTATAGTAGAGTTCCAGCATTCTCAGTTTTGCATACTGAAGTATGAAAAAACCAACAATGATGGGTTCTCGGTGCTCAATGGTTGACTTCAATAACTCCACCTCATATAAGTCCTTCTCAACTGTTAAGTCTCCTAAACAGTGGTTCATTGATTGCCTTATGAGTTTTTTCATCATTGAGATATTTTGTGATTGTATGTCTCGATCTATCCATGATCTGATATCCATACGAGGAATTACCCAAAAGTTTCATCGTTGCTGCTACAACTCCTGACAAAGGGTTTTCATCTCCTTCTCTTCTTGCATCAACCACTGATTGAACGAAATTATTGAAACACTTCCGAGAAGAATATTGAACAAATCGGCAAATTTTGGTGCACTGCAATCCAAGTTCCATATAAAAGTTGAAGAGAGGAGTTATAACTGTTCCATTTTCCAGCTTGAAACTAGATATCAGCATTCTCTGAGGATGCTTTAACATTTCGTTCTCGATCGCATAGTTTTTCATGTAATCTCCAATATCATGTCTTCCAACCTCAGTATTTTTGAAAATTGGAGGAAAATTCGCAAATTTTGATTTTAGCTCATCTGGAACAACTAAGTCGCACTGAACGTAGCCAAAAAGAGATCCATCTTTTATTTTTGCTAGAAGGGAGTCTGTATAAAGAGGTCTTTTATAGGGAAAGTGGGTTCTGACGTGATTTTTGATCTTGTCATTGGTTTTGAAATTTTACCACCAGTCACACTCCCACATTTCTTCCACTTTGTATCCTTTCTCTTTAATGTTTTCTCGTCGCATATCATCCATCTCTCTCTTCTTGTTTCCCCGCTCAATATCCTGTTCTGTTAAGGAGAGACGAGCTTCTTGACAGGAACAGAAGTGGTAGTAACATCCCATTGCTTCGAATACTGTTTTACAGTGATCGCAGTAACCATCAACATTAAAACAGTCGATTTTTTTCTGTTTTCCAGATGTAAAAAAGCTCTCAATTTTACATTCTGGTCTTGAGTCTTGATAGAAAGACATGACCATATTCACAAAGTTGCGGGTTCGATTATGTCTAGCCTTGAATTTCTGCATTTCAGTGCCAAACTCTCATCTCGTGTACAGTCCTGTTGGCATATCTTGACACATTGAGAAAGGGTAAAGCTGGCTTGCATCAATTCCAACGAATGATTTACAATTTTTGATGAATTTCTGATGTATGTTTCATCAACTACAGCTTTTCGAGTGAAAACAATGGAAGGTCCACCAGTCATGTCCTCTCTAATTTTTTCACACAAGTCTTTATCACTTTCGCAAAATGGATAAAACTTGTAATTTGTAGACTTGTGTAGACAAATGTTTGCTAGATTTGGAAGTGTGCAGCCAAGTTTTAACATATATATCCCCTTGTTATAATAAAACTGAATCATTTTTTGCATTGCTTCCAGGGTTTGAACTACATCTTTGTTGTTGTACCACTTCAAAAAATCTTTGAACACTGTCATTCCATTTTTCTTCCAAGTCTCTTGTAAGTAATTGTAATTATCCAAACCAGATGGAGGAACATTCTTGATTTGAAGCTTTTTCAGTGTCTGCTGTTCGTCAAGCCCACTTTTTCTAAGCATCTCATAATCAATGAAGTCTTTGTCTAGAGGATTGTTGTTTCTAAGTTTACTGAAAAAGGCTTCATACGGTGGCAATTCAGGAAAGTCAAGAAAGAAATGAGTCCAAAGTAGTTGCCCCTCCCAGAAACTTCATTATGTCGAGAAATTGTACATCTCCAAACTTGAAAAATATAAAGTCATTTGCTTTTTTGATTACGGATCTTTCTTGTTCATTATCGCGAATTAAATAAGGAATTAAGTATGATTTGATCAAATTCAAATCATATCTACCGCTGTTAAATCCAAAAACAGGTAAATTATTTACATATCTCTACAGATGTTGTTTCAAATCGATGAGTTGATTTTTCTGAATTCGCCCGAATTGTGTCGACATATCTGCTTCTTCCGAATCTTCAATGCAATCGTCTTCATACTCGAAATTATTACTTGAAAAAGTTTTACCACGTTCGTTCAGTTGATCAAAAATCTTTTTCCTTCTTTCATTGACAGCTCTTTCAATATCTTGAATTTTTGTTCTCATCTCCAACTTACTTTTTTCAGCTAACAGTTCGAGGTTGGATACAAAATCAATTATCAAGTTCTGTGGATCCTTTTTGTACAAGAAGATGGGATCATCAATCAGATTCGATGATATAGAGACTGAAATAGGGACATGTTTTCCAATCCAGGTTGTAGTTTGGGTTTCTTTTAATTCTTCTGTAGGAACACAAATCGATTCAAAATCGAAAATTGCTAGATTATTGAAGAGCTTGTTTTCTACAGAAACTGGAAGATTGAATCCCTCTAGCTTTTCAAACAAGGTTTCGCGAAGTTCATACACGTTCTTTGGGTAAATATGTCTCACTAGGTCCTTACATCTCAGGAGATGCTGATTGAAGTGGTCTGATTTGTGGAAAAAGGTGTCACAGCTAGGGCATCGAAAGCACTTGAAGAAACTATCTATATCATTTGTATGAATGATATGATTGTTAAATCTCAGTAGCTTAACTGTTTTATTGAATCTGCCGCTACTTCTTCGAGCTAGTTCTCCTACATATTCTCCTTCTTGGATATCGAAATTGTATATAAAAATGTTTCTTTGCACAATTTCCTCGACAACAGGTAAGTCTTCTACAGAAACTCCACAAAAATTTTTAGGATCACAACCAGATTTTGATATAAAATCTGTAAAGTATCTGGAAAAGTGAGAGTCGATATCTTTGTGTCGCTTCATGTACATTGCCAATGCGCGGAAAAGACACAAATGATCTTTGTAAGGTTCCTTGTCCTTGTTAGATAAAAGACAGTAAACAGAATGGTTTTTCAGTAGAGGTTCCAGTAAGACAGAGTCTGGACATCCCATTGGGATGTTTTTCAGCAAAGCAGCAAAAATTGTAACGTTAGTAATCAACTTGAATCGCCACTTTGTGTTCTGTCGTTCTTGGGTACATTCATCCACAATATCAAATTTTTCTACTTTTCCTTGGATTGTTATCAAATCCGCTTTCGTACAAAGTAAGTGGGATTTTTCAAACAGAGTTTTCATTGGCATAGAAATATCGATATTCAACAGTCTCAAAATTTCAAAGAACAAAACCAATAGCAATGTTGATTTTGGCTGCAGAATCGAGCTTTTTGAAGACTTCTTCAAGTTTCTCGTTAATTATTTTAGTATCTATCTTGGACATTTGGAAGTTAAAATCAACTTTTCTTCTTTTGTTACTTATATCGGCAATATTTCTTTTTTTTACAGCAAACAACTTTTGCTCATTTATTTTTGCGATTGCTTTTGTGTACATTTTTACTTACTTGGAAGACTTAAGTCCTTAAAAGGTTCCTCTGATTGGATACAACAACTTGAACAAAAATTAACATTTTTGTGATTGGAAACGACAATGTGTAAAATGGAGCTTTGTTTTCAATTGGACACGAGTTTTCTATAAGAATTCCATAAAAGGAAACTAAAATCTCGTTGGACACGACTACAATCCAAATAAGAAAAAACCATTCTGATTGGTTAAACCCACACATTCCAGTTGAAGGTACCCCTCTCTCTTAACTAAAAATTTTTTTATTTTCAACTTAACTACCGTCAACTACCTCCTCTCTCAGCTCTAAATACAGTAATTTCAACTTAACTACCGACAACTTTCTCCCTCTCAACTGCAAATCTTGTTTTTACTCATTTACTCAACTTATTGCTCAAAATGATCTCATCAGTACAAAATAACAACCTTATGTTCTCGGTGGAATTTTCGGCTGATTTAGTACAAATCCAAGTGCGAGAAACAGTTTGTGGAGTTTTTCTGGCACGAATGGACATCCCAATCCAAGTCTGGCATATGGTGGAGGTGTTGCGCAGGGATTTCAACGAACATCATATAACGCAAGTAACTCCTACAGAGAATCAACTTGGAGAAATGCAAATGATGGAGGAAGTGGCCGAGCATGTCGGAATGAACTACCCCGAAATTCCTGACTCTAGATATGTGGCCCAACCAATCAACGATTTCCTCTTTCCTTGGGAAGAGGGATCTGTGGACAACCCAATTACCATCGAAGAGGATGAGAGGTTCTCTGAGCCAAGAACTCCAGTCAGCGAACCACCAAGACAACCACCAGTGATGGAGGCAAGACTAGCTTTGCGCTCCGTTGAGAACTTGCAAAATTTTGAGAACTCAGCTGCTCGACAGCTCCTTGATTTGTAAATAAATTGGCTACTGTCTTGTGCTTTGTAATTTAATTGTTATACATCTACTAAATTGAATTTCAAGAGATAGGAACAAAGAGATCATAGAAAAGTTTATTAAGAAATTTCAATGGTAAAAATTTGTTGAAATTGAAACTAATTATGCATCTGGTAAATATTTTATAGAATTTTGTTAGAAAGATGGCAAAAAAAATTTAAACTAATTTTTGCAAGCATGTTAACAACTTTACATTCATTTTTGCACCATGCAAAATTTTTCATCAATTTTTTGCACACTTGTAAAATCAAAGAAAATCTCGCAAATTCAAAAAAATTTCATTAAATATTTTCGCATTTTAAATAAAACTGAAAGAGGATTTTCTTGCACTGTTAATAATTAAAGAAAATGAAAATCTTTGTTTTAATTTTGATCATAAAAAAATCTCCTTTTTGCATGTATATTGATCAAAAATACTGGAAAAACAATGTATTAAGATAGGGAATGGCACTCAAAGTCAGCAATTATGAAAAATTTTTAGCATTATTTTAACAAGTTTTTTACAATAAAATTTTGCAATTTTTGCTTATGCATAAGAAAAAAAAGTTAGATTTTTGCATTTGTTTTCATTTGCATCTAACACAAAAATTTGTTCTAAATTTTTGCATACTTGTTGAAAAAATCAAAACAGTTTTTGCATCTTGTAAAAAAGTTTAATTAAATTTTTGCAAACGTGTTGAAAAAATCAAACCAAAATTTGCATCTTGCGAAAAAAACTCTGAGTTTATTATTGCACACGTGTTGAAAATTGCAAGTTTGTTCGTTGAAAAAACCTTTTGATTTAAATAAAAACAGTTTTGACAAGATTTTTATTAACAAAAATTCAATTATTAATAGAAAAACTGATACGCTCACTATTTACGGTACCAAAACCATCAATAAAACAATCAACAATTTTAAACAAGTCAGCCTCATACTTTGAGTTTTGAACTTTTCGAATCCTTTCCAAAAAAGCTGATCCAAGAGTCTGAGTGGACGCAAGCTTCTGAGCAGAACTGAGATAATGTCTTTTGGATTTTTGCAACACTGGGTAATTTTTCCGGTATTCTACATTTCAAGTTGTGTTCGACTGCACGATTCAATTGATTGAAAACTTCACCTCTTGATGAAATAATATTGAAATAAAATCTGTATTTGTATAAAGTATATATACAGTCAACAATTTGATAAGTGAAATGATATTTATCTAAACTTTGCAAAATCTGATCGAGTGATGATCCGATTAATACTAAGTGAAAATTGCAATTTTCCACTGGGCAAAATGATGAATGGTTAGATACACAGTAGTCTTGGGTGACAATAAATTTTCATAAAAGTTTTCTTAGACAGAGATAAAAAGAGATTTTGCATTTTAGTCCGAATAATAAGTGGGATATGCTTGACACATAGCAGATGCCATCACCGATTACTTGTTGAAATGGATTTTTATCTATGTTTAATTGCTTATATTGTAGTTCCATCACCTACGCAATGTCCATATTTGGATCATCACCTACTCATTATTCCATATAAGGTAATAATACCTTATATGAATTGTACAGTGAGTCATCTAGATTTCCTAATTTCTATAAATTTACAAATATCATTATTTTGAAATATCTACTACTGATCAGTTGGTTCTGAATCTCAAATCAAAAATGTATTCACGAAAAGATATCCTTCCCAACTATATTGAATTTGCTAAGAACCAAAAAATGATTGGGAGATTTTTTTGGTCCCAAAAACCCTACAACGGAAAAATTTACTTTGAACCTTGCTTCCAATTGCTAAAGAAAACTGAATCTGGACAAATCGAAAAAACCCAGCAAGACTATCTTGGTGAAACAGAAGGGGAAAGGATATCAGCAATACGGAATACTGTTATTCACGATGCTGAAAACCTTGGACTCGTTCCTGTATTGGAACCCTATTCTGACAAAGACTCAACCATGGAGCAGGAACTTGCGAACTGTCATGCGTTGTATGACGTAGCAACATATAAGAAGAGAAGTGTGTGTGTCACAATCAAGAAGTACAGTGTGAACAAGCCACCCTACATTCAGATTCGACTCTTCACTGTAAAGGAGAACGAAGTCTTGAAGCAAGTTGCCTATGTCAACTATACTTTGAACGAATTCAAAGAACTTGCCCAAGTCTTGAGAGATTTTATGTTTGTTGAGAAATGTAATGTTCCATAATTTTGTTGTTGAGTGATGTTATTATAGTAATGTAATTCAAATATTCATCTTCTTGAATCTTTTTTAAAACTTCTTTGAGCTGAGCAGTATGAGTTGGAACATTGGTTTTTCCAGAAATCTTGTTTTAAAGCTTCAAAATAAATTGGGACTTTTTCATATCGTCTTACAAGAAAAGTCCCAGAAATTTTCACTAACAGTTTTGAAATCTCAAAATTTACCAAAATTGCAAGATTTGGATACAGAATCACAAATTTCTCAATTTGAGTGGACTTTGCATAATGGAAGACGAAAAATTTTTCTAAGTTATCGTTCAGATATTAAAAAAAGAGATCTCATAGAGTTTCGTAGAAAAGGAAACACTTGGAAGAACAATCAGAATTTTCAGTTGGAAAAAAAAGAGTATGATAATTTGGTTGATTTTCTCCCCTCAGTTTTGTCTTATGTAGAAACATTCAAAAAAACTTGTATCATTATTGACGAATGCACTGTAGGAAATGAACGTTCAGAAATTGAATGAAGTTCTCAGAAATTTTGATTTGATAAAGCATGACTTTTCATCAAATAAAAAAAAGAAAAAATTACTTTCTTTGTACCTGTATTGTTTTGGACCCAAACACAAATTTGAATGAAATGGACCAAAAATCTCCTTTTGGGGGTCTAATTGGATACGGAAATTCTTGATTTGAAGCTTTTTCAGTGTCTGCTGTTCGTCAAGCCCTGTTTTTCTAAGCATCTCATAATCAATGAAGTCTTTGTCTAGAGGATTGTTGTTTCTAAGTTTACTGAAAAAGGCTTCATACGGTGGCAATTCAGGAAAGTCAAGTTTGTCTGGGTTATCAAACCACTCATAGGGAAAGAATCCTTTCGTTTCGCTAGCTTTATAGGCTTTGAGAAATGAGTCCAAAGTAGTTGCCCCTCCCAGAAACTTCATTATGTCGAGAAATTGTACATCTCCAAACTTGAAAGATATAAAGTCATTTGCTTTTTTGATTACGGATCTTTCTTGTTCATTATCGCGAATTAAATAAGGAATTAAGTATGATTTGATCAAATTCAAATCATATCTACCGCTGTTAAATCCAAAAACAGGTAAATTATTTACATATCTCTACAGATGTTGTTTCAAATCGATGAGTTGATTTTTCTGAATTCGCACGAATTGTGTCGACATATCTGCTTCTTCCGAATCTTCAATGCAATCGTCTTCATACTCGAAATTATTACTTGAAAAAGTTTTACCACGTTCGTTCAGTTGATCAAAAATCTTTTTCCTTCTTTCATTGACAGCTCTTTCAATATCTTGAATTTTTGTTCTCATCTCCAACTTACTTTTTTCAGCTAACAGTTCGAGGTTGGATACAAAATCAATTATCAAGTTCTGTGGATCCTTTTTGTACAAGAAGATGGGATCATCAATCAGATTCGATGATATAGAGACTGAAATGGGGACATGTTTTTCAATCCAGGTTGTAGTTTGGGTTTCTTTTAATTCTTCTGTAGTAACACAAATCGATTCAAAATCGAAAATTGCTAGATTATTGAAGAGCTTGTTTTCTACAGAAACTGGAAGATTGAATCCCTCTAGCTTTTCAAACAAGGTTTCGCGAAGTTCATACACGTTCTTTGGGTAAATATGTCTCACTCGGTCCTTATATCTCAGGAGATGCTGATTGAAGTGGTCTGATTTGTGGAAAAAGGTGTCACAGCTAGGGCATCGAAAGCACTTGAAGAAAATATCTATATCATTTGTATGAATGATATGATTGTTAAATCTCAGTAGCTTAACAGTTTTATCGAATCTTCCGATACTTCTTCGAGCTAGTTCTCCTACATATTCTCCTTCTTGGATATCGAAATTGTATATAAAAATGTTTCTTTGCACAATTTCCTCGACAACAGGTAAGTCTTCTACAGAAACTCCACGAAAATTTTTAGGATCATAACCAGATTTTGATATAAAATCTGTAAAGTATCTGGAAGTGTGAGAGTCGATATCTTTGTGTCCGTTCATGTACATTGCCAATGCGCGGAAAAGACACAAATGATCTTTGTAAGGTTCCTTGTCCTTGTTAGATAGAAGACAGTAAACAGAATGGTTTTTCAGTAGAGGTTCCGGTAAGACAGAGTCTGGACATCCCATTGGGATGTTTTTCAGCAAAGCAGCAAAAATTGTAACGTTAGTAATTAACTTGAATCGCCACTTTGTGTTCTGGCGTTCTTGGGTACATTCATCCACAATATCAAATTTTTCTACTTTTCCTTGGATTGTTATCAAATCCGCTTTCGTACAAAGTAAGTGGGATTTTTCAATAAGAGTATTCTTTTCATGGGCCTAGAAATATCGATATTCACCAGTCTCAAAATTTCAAAGAACAAAACCCAGAGCAATGTTGATTTTGGCTGCAGAATCGAGCTTGTTGAAGACTTCTTCAAAATTCTCGTTAATTATTTTAGTATCTATCTTGGACATTTGGAAGTTAAATACCTTATGTCTCCCATTTTCCATCTCCGAATCCACCAGAAAATGTTGACAAGCACTAAGTTCCTCCTTTAGTTTTTCACCATCTTCCCCTTCTTCCTCCACAATCTTGTTCAAGTCGGCCACCGTATCACTGGGTTTCCGTTGTTTTGCTCCATGTTCTTTTCTTCGAAGTTGTTGGAGAGAGTAGTAACTTAAGAACTCTTGTTCACAAAAAGGACAAACCGTCGACTGCTTCGAATTTGGTTGAGCATGCTTCTTAGCCATACGATAGCTCATTTCTTGTTGATTATAAGTAAAATACTTACAATCAGGGCAAGAAATAACTCCTTTAGAACAATTTTTCCGGTGTCGAGCTGTGTTTTGACGAATATACATATTTCCACAGTCTCCACACTTTACTTTCTCGTTTCGGTTAAGGGCAAGCATTATTTTAAAAAATTGGGACTTCTGAAATTATCCAAATTTAAAAACTCTAAGTACCAATTGAATGAAAAAACTTACTTTTTTCTTTTCGTGAAGTAACGAAATGTAAAATTTGAAGTAAAATTCAGTTGACTGTTTCTGATTGGCAAACAAAATGAATGATTTAACCCAATTAAATAAGTGTATTTATACTATCAATGACGCCTATGCAATTATCCCTTTACGGTAATGACGTCAATCTTTGAAAAGAAGTGACGTCACGTCAATCTTTGAAAAGAAGATGACATCATTCTATATTTAGAAGTGACGTATCACCCATGCAATTTTCTTTTTATGGTAATGAAGTCATTCTATGAATAGAAGTGACGTCAACACCCACGCAATTTTCCTTTTATGGTAATGACGTCATCACCACGTTATTCCTTGGAGAATTCTAGAATTATTGAAATTCTAGAATTCTCCAACTAAGCTGTTTCTAGGCATAACTTTAGATCCAAAATTTTCATTTTTGAAGAATGTCAATTAAAAAGCATTTGAACTTCCTCGAATTACTCTACAAGAAAAAAGAAAATTTTCCGTGTGATTTCCTTATTGATTCTTACTTTTTTCACAATTTTTTGGACGTTTATATTGTCCAAAATAGAGTTATTTGACTAAGTAAAGGTCTCTTTAGGGAAACTTACTCAATCAAATAGTTTATTTTTGATCCACCTATTGCGTATCAAAGCTATAAACTTACTGCTGAGTTACACTTGACTAGAAAAGAAATTTTATTCATTTTAGAAAATTTGAAGTTAATAAAAAAGTCGTACGATAATATTTCAAAGACTCTTTTTATTCCATATCCAACTCCCAAATTTGTTAAAACTCCCCAGCAAAGTTCTTTATTCCTCCTTTTTTTAAGGACTTTCAAAGTTCAAAATCTTGCATGATCAGGTTTGGTATCAGATTTCCAGAGACTTGCTTTGAAAAACTTATCAACTTTGAGTTATCGTCTCAAATCTACATCAAAATCAAAGAATTTAAATATCGGCTGAAAAATCAGCAATTTCTCATCGATTATATACAAAAAATTCAGTTAACTTGATGAGAAGACTTGCAGACTTTTATTAATTTTTCTTCTTTTGTTACTTATATCGGCAATATTTCTTATTTTTACAGCAAACAACTTTTGCTCATTTATTTTTGCGATTGCTTTTGTGTACATTTTTACTTATTTGGAAGACTTAAGTCCTTAAAAGGTTTCTCTGATTGGATACAACAACTTGAACAAAAATGAACATTTTTGTGATTGGAAACGACAATGTAGAAAATGGAGCTTTGTTTTAAATTGGACAAGAGTTTTCTATAAGAATTCCATAAAAGGAAACTAAAATCTGATTGGACACGACTACAACCCAAATAAGAAAAATCCATTCTGATTGGTTAAACCCACACATTCCAGTTGAAGGTACCCCTCTCTCTTAACTAAAAATCATTTTATTTTCATCTTAACTACCGTCAACTACCTCCTCTCTCAGCTCTAAATACAGTAATTTCAACTTAACTACCGGCAACTTTGTCCCTCTCAACTGCAAATCTTGTTTTTACTCATTTACTCAACTTATTGCTCAAAATCATCTTCTCAGTACAAATCAACAACCTTATGTTCTCGGTGGAATTTTCGGCTGATTTAGTACAAATCCAAGTGCGAGAAACAGTTTGTGGAGTTTTTCTGGCACGAATGGACATCCCAATCCAAGTCTGGCATATGGTGGAGGTGATGCGCAGGTATTTCAACGAACATCATATAACGCAAAAACCTCCTACAGAAAATCAACTTGGAGAAATGCAAATGATGTCGGAATGAACTAACCCGAAATTCCTAGATATGTGGCCCAACCATTCGACAATTTCCTCTTTCCTTGGGAAGAGGGATCTGTGGACAACCCAATTACCTTCGAAGAGGATGAGGGGTTCTCTGAGCCAAGAACTCCAGTCAGCGAACCACCAAGACAACCACCAGTGATGGAGGCAAGACCAGCTTTGCGCTCCATTGAGAACTTGCAAAATTTTGAGAACTCAGCTGCTCGACAGCTCTTTGATTTGTATATAAATTGGCTACTGTCTTGTGCTTTGTAATTTAATTGTTTTACATCTAGTAAAATTATTTTCAAGAGATAGGAACAAGGAGATTATAGAAAAGTTTATTCAGAAATTTGAATGGTAAAAATTTGTTAAAAATGAAACTAACTATGCATCTGGTAAATAATTTTATAGAATTTTGTTAGAAAGATGGCAAAAAAGTTTAACCAATTTTTGCAAGTTAAAATTTTTACATTAATTTTTGCATCATGCAAAACTTTTCATAATTTTTTTTGGACACTTGTTAAAACATCAAAAAAAATCTCGCAAATTAAAAAAAATTTCATTAAATATTTTCGGATTTTAAAGAAAACTGAAAGAGGATTTTCTTGCACTGTTAATAATTAAAGAAAATGAAAATCTTTGTTTTAATTTTGATCATAAAAATATCTCCTTTTTGCATGTAGATTGATCAAAAATACTGGAAAAACAATGTATTAAGATAGGAAATGGCACTCAAAGTCAGCAATTATGAAAAATTTTTAGCATTATTTTAACAAGTTTTTTACAATAAAATTTTGCAATTTTTGCATATGCATAAGAAAAAAAGTTAGATTTTTGCATTTGTTTTCATTTGCATCTAACACAAAAATTTGTTCTAAATTTTTGCATACTTGTTGAAAAAATCAAAACAGTTTTTGCATCTTGTAAAAAAGTTTAATTAAATTTTTGCAAACGTGTTGAAAAAATCAAACCAAAATTTGCATCTTGCGAAAAAACTCTGAGTTTATTATTGCACACGTGTTGAAAATTGCAAGTTTGTTCGTTGAAAAAACCTTTTGATTTAAATAAAAACAGTTTTGACAAGATTTTTATTAACAAAAATTCAATTATTAATAGAAAAACTGATACGCTCACTATTTACGGTACCAAAACCATCAATAAAACAATCAACAATTTTAAACAAGTCAGCCTCATACTTTGAGTTTTGAACTTTTCGAATCCTTTCCAAAAAAGCTGATCCAAGAGTCTGAGTGGACGCAAGCTTCTGAGCAGAACTGAGATAATGTCTTTTGGATTTTTGCAACACTGGGTAATTTTTCCGGTATTCTACATTTCAAGTTGTGTTCGACTGCACGATTCAATTGATTGAAAACTTCACCTCTTGATGAAATAATATTGAAATAAAATCTGTGTTTGTATAAAGTATATATACAGTCAACAATTTGATAAGTGAAATGATATTTATCTAAACTTTGCAAAATCTGATCGAGTGATGATCCGATTAATACTAAGTGAAAATTGCAATTTTCCACTGGGCAAAATGATGAATGGTTAGATACACAGTAGTCTTGGGTGACAATAAATTTTTCATAAAAGTTTTCTTAGACAGAGATAAAAAGAGATTTTGCATTTTAGTCCGAATAATAAGTGCGATATGCTTGACACATATCAGATGCCATCACCGATTACTTGTTGAAATGGATTTTTATCTATGTTTAATTGCTTATATAGTAGTTCCATCACCTACGCAATGTCCATATTTGGATCATCACCTACTCATTATTCCATATAAGGTAATAATACCTTATATGGATTGTACAGTGAGTCATCTAAGTTTCCTAATTTCTATAAATTTACAAATATCATTATTTTGAAATATCTACTACTGATCAGTTGGTTCTGAATCTCAAATCAAAAATGTATTCACGAAAAGATATCCTTCCCAACTATATTGAATTTGCTAAGAACCAAAAAATGATTGGGAGATTTTTTTGGTCCCAAAAACCCTACAACGGAAAAATTTACTTTGAACCTTGCTTCCAATTGCTAAAGAAAACTGAATCTGGACAAATCGAAAAAACCCAGCAAGACTATCTTGGTGAAACAGAAGGGGAAAGGATATCAGCAATACGGAATACTGTTATTCACGATGCTGAAAACCTTGGACTCGTTCCTGTATTGGAACCCTATTCTGACAAAGACTCAACCATGGAGCAGGAACTTGCGAACTGTCATGCGTTGTATGACGTAGCAACATATAAGAAGAGAAGTGTGTGTGTCACAATCAAGAAGTACAGTGTGAACAAGCCACCCTACATTCAGATTCGACTCTTCACTGTAAAGGAGAACGAAGTCTTGAAGCAAGTTGCCTATGTCAACTATACTTTAACGAATTCAAAGAACTTGCCCAAGTCTTGAGAGATTTTATGTTTGTTGAGAACTGTAATGTTCCATAATTTTGTTGTTGAGTGATGTTATTATAGTAATGTAATTCAAATATTCATCTTCTTGAATCTTTTTTAAAACTTCTTTGAGCTGAGCAGTATGAGTTGGAACATTGGTTTTTCCAGAAATCTTGTTTTAAATGTAACATTCGCCCGGAAGATACATATCGACGGATAACAAAACTAAGTCTTAAGACGACTGGCTAGCGTCTAAACAGAGCTTTGCATGTTTTTCACCGTCTCTACCAAGCCAGTACTTTTCGGTGGTCTTTCTTACATCAGGCTGACAAAAACGTTACTGTTCTCCGGCTTCGACCAGAACGCTCAAATTAACTGAATTACATGCAAAATTAGTGAGCTCATGGCTGGGTCTCAGTATCCCCAGACCACGAGGTCACTCCTAAAAACAGGGCTACTACTTATCATATTACTATTGTTTTTGTTCAGTAGATAAAAATCATCATCTCCATCGAAGATGGATCAACCCTTTCCCCCAACTCCTAGCACCTCATCCTTGTCAAAACTAATCAAAATATCAGTTAAATTCAAGTCAGGAAAGTAGCTTTTTTGTTAAAATGGCCGTTTCAGCATTTCTCAGAAATGTGACGTCATCATTCGAATTTTTGAAAATGTAAAATACTAGAATATTCTAGCCCTCACCGTTTGGCTAAACGTTCCAATAACGTCGCTAATCCTTCGAAATCATCAACTCGGAAGGCTTACTGCTCAAAATTCGAATCCTGCATAAATTGCATTTTGGCCATTCTGGTCGAATGTCACATACTCCCCGGACAGTCCGGTCAATGTCCTCATTGAATCGCGCAATGTTCTAAATGGTTACAGTGTCATCGAACAGAATTTACAAAATGCACGAAATTACTTTTACCTACGTCACATCGACTCACTGCAGAATATAAATGGCATCATACTACATCACTATAGCCTCCAAATTCTTTCATTAATCTGCACATTGAGGATATGACTTAAGATAAAACATATTTTCTGACTTCCAGTGTCAATGTCCCGATTGAAACTTTTTCTCCTAGATTTAAAAGGTGTTGGCTTGCAGGACAGTCCTGCCAACCAACAAGCTAAAATTATCCTACTATGCTCCTTCCCTTCGGAAATCTTGCTTGTTTATTGCCCTGAATATTAAAACTAAGAAACTTTGTGGTTAGAAAGAACAATGCAACAACCTCCCTCCTCAAGAAGTTACTCAAGTTTTTCATGTCACCACAAAGTGATCAGTCTTCCTAAGTGATTAAAAACAATCATGCAGGCTGGAATATTTAAATATACTCTTCCCTCAAGCCTTTCTAAATAAATAATAAGTGAGTGTCTCTAAAGCCACTTCAACTAAAACCAAAATGCAAATTTATAAATGCAACAATTTCAAAACTCAACTAAATGTTTCAGTTTTCAATTACAACTTGGTTGCTTGGTTTCTCACTTGAGTTTTTCACACACATAAAACAATTCTGAGTTTTAACTTTTCTTCATCATCCCTTTGTTCTCTTCTTTTTTCGTCGTTTAGAAGTTCTAAAACTTCTAAATTCTTCTAACTTTCTTTCTTGCCGCCTCTTGTTTTCTCGACCATTCGTCAATGCTCCATTTCCTCCTCCTGTGACACTGACTCCGCACTTTCGGTTTCCGTGTCTTGTAGCACGTCATTGACTATCCTGACGCTGTTGGAAGCCGTCCTCCAACACTTCTGCTCTTCCACCCTCTGTTTACAGCAAGGTAGGGGATCCACGTTTGATTCTCTGTTTCTACAGAAGCTGTTGTGGAGACACAACGTCACGTTTCTCTCCAAATCTTCTTTCAGCATCTCTGCCTTCTCATTTCCACTACGCTCGCTCGTCCTGGAAATTCTTTTCACAGCGGTGGTCACTGCATTTCGATGGGTCACGAAAGCTCGCTTGAAAGCTCCTGCCCCAATGTCCAGCTGATATTCACTGTACACTCTGCCATGTTTCGACATATGCTTTTTCGCATACTCGTACAACCATGCAGTCATGTTAGCTCTGAACCATGGCATCAATCGTTTTCTTGCCCATATCTTCTTCACTTCCATCGGAATGTTTAGAACTTTGCACATTGTCTCAAAAAGATCTAAATCTTTTAGACAATCTAATTTCTGCAATTGTTCTCTCGTCGGTGCCTCCTGTCTATTATTTTCTCTCACATGAGCTTCCAGCCATCGTATCGCCATCATAACTCCCACTATCACTATTGTTATGGGCTGTGATGAATCTGGTAAACCCATGGAGAGCAACTCTCCAGAGTCCCAGATCAACACCAAATTACTACGCTTGGGATACCACCAGGTCTGCAGCAAGCAGTGGCAAGGAAACTCGTCATGTGTCAACATGATGCTCCTCCAATTGCGTTTTCCTGAAGCTTCCAGCAATGGTTCCACTTCCATCATCACTCGGTGGATTTCATCATTCTCATCTACTGCATTGTAATCTGTGACAGTTGATCCTCTCTGTTTCTGTTTTTCAAAGTCACTGAAGTTCCCGCTCACATATCCCATGAACTTCTTTCCTAGTATTGACTCCAACTCCTCTTTGGTTCTCTCTGGAACTGCTGAGAACATCTTACATAGTAACTCGTAAGACTTTTCAGACATTCTCGCCAATCTCACGCACTTTGGCACTGAGAAAGCTTGATCCACGATCGTTCTTGTACTCTTCACGTCCACAGCCACGAAATGTACAGGGTATCTGCTCTTGCACATTGGAGCCAACGTTGAACCCACCAAATATCGTGCTCCTGATGGTCTACAATAAGTTTCGCTGTGTCTGATGTTCATCTCCGTTTCGATTGCTTCCCTCCATTTTCCTATATACTTCTGCTCAGTCTGCAGAACTCCTGGGAATACTTCTACGCTGATGGCTGTGACCATCTCATGTTTCTGTTCTAGATTCAATAGTGACTCTAAAGAACCAAACATGCTGTAGAATCCTAGTGCTGTCACTAGATTCACATCGGTTCCTCCATGGCAATCTGCTATCAGTTCCGTTTCCGTTCTTGCTTTCATCACTACATTTCCAAACAATACCGTCAACTGCTTGTGTTGTTTCTCCAGGGTTTTCACACAGTCTAGACTTCCACAAACATGACCCTCTAGTCCACAGACTTCCGCCAGACAGCTACCAGGTTTGACCCAGTCTTCTGGTCCCCAGCCAGGCAACTCCACTCTATCTTCTCCGTTGCTCTTAGAGGCTGTTATCATCACATTATATATGATGTTGAGGTCACGCAGGTTACAGTCCGCATTCAGTTCCCTCTGTATGTCCTGTGTCGCCCGTAATATTGAGTCAGCGTTGGGACTAGGACACCACGATGGCTTCATCAATTCCCACACTGCCATCAAGCTCGTTCTCAGTAATTCATCTGAGAATCCCAACCCAAATTCCACTCTCTTGTCGGATTTTGGTACTGAAGGTGCAGTCACCTCTTCTTCCAAGACCAATCCCAATTTGGCCTGTGGATTGTTAACGCTCTTAGTCGTTACAATTCTGGACGTCCAGAACCTTAGTAACACCGCCTGCTCATAATCAAAGAAGCAATCACGTATGTCTTCACTCAGGAAAGGATTGTACGCTATCCCTATGATCCCGGATACATAGCTATATGACTTCTTCTTGATCGGTCCACAGTATTCACTGGATTTCGGCAATGCTCCCATAGATTCTTTAGTGAGCCTCAACTCCTTGTTTGAGAATCTCCTGATCTCGTCTATCTTTTTCATGGGTTCCAATTCTTCAGGTTCTTTCATGTTCACCCTCATCGGTTTACTTTGCTGCATATCCAGCATTGCTAGTAAGAACATGGCTTTCGTTCGCTCATCGCCTTCCTTCAACATTTTAACACAAGTGCTTAATGCAGGTACTGAGATCTGCTCTATCAGGAATCGAATGAAACAGAGAGCGTCTCTCCGCTTTGCACACGCTACTGCTGCTCCCTCCTGGACTATCAGATCCCTCAGATTCGTCATAAGGAAAACTTTTTCCTCCTTTGATCTCTTCCTTTCTTCCGAATCATATTCTTCGCGAGTCAGTCCCATCATGCACCAGGCGAGCCTGAGTTGTAATTCTGTCCTTACGTAAGGTACTGCCACGAGAGCATGTATTCTTGGCGTAGTCCTCATTTCTTCTTCGAAATACCTCAATACTACTGCTTTCCATGGAAGGCTCACTAACTGCTCGATCGTCTCCGCCTCTACGTCAGACGACGCCAAAGTTCCATACGCCTTCTGCTTGAGGGTGGTGCCTTGCAACATCGTTTCCAGATAACCCTCCATGGCTTTTTCGTCTTCCAGGGCCATTACATACCCTCTAGCCGAGTTCCGGTAGTCCAACATCTCCATGTATCCACCGGTGGGTTCATCTATCGACACTGTCTCCGACACTGTTAGTCGGTTGTATTCCACTGGTGTCAGTTGTCCTGCAACACTCCCTTTTCCATGATTCATGGGAGATGGTTTGAAGTCCCTCATTTTACTCTCTCCACATTGACTGAGTATTTCCATTTCTAAAGTTGCTCCAGTCAGAGTGCGGTCACTCCTTTTGGATTTATAACCGGTTGACTTTATCCCCGCCATGAGAATGGGTGGCACCATCGCTATATCAGTTAATATTCTATCTGTGCCAGACAATTGATAATCACCTTGCCCCAAATCCATGACTTCCTCGACTCGTTTTCTTTTCGCTGAGTTACCAGCTTTCATCGATATTTCCGAATCCACTTTCGTCTTTCCAATCCTCCTCGGCATTACTCTGCTGCCTAACTTCATTTTCATCGCATTGATTTTATCGATCACCATTTTCGATCGCATCGTTCCTCTCCTGGTCCTTGACAGGTACACCACCTCTCCTTCATTGTCCTGCGGTGTCATCTTGATGGGAGAATTCGCTTCACTCTCATCAGTGGCTGAGTCGATCAATAACTCACTCAGTCTCCCTTCACACTCATCAAGCTTGTCAAGTACTTCTCTCATCAAGGGTTGATTGAGACCTGTTTTGAGAATGGACTGGGTCCCATAGCTCTGAATCACAGTCCAGACTTCTTCCATGAACGCCACTCTGTCCAGCTTACATCCCGTCCTACTCTCGTGGTCTCGGTGATGTACTTCCCATTCTTCTTCGGGTAGCGTTCCCAAGAAAGGTACTCTGGCTGAGGCCTCTATTCTTCTCCTCCGAGGTGATTCCATGAGGATTCTCTGATCGTTATTTCTTGTATTGTCAGGAGAGCTGCTCTCCGGCAAATTCCGTTTCATCTCCTCAAAGGCTGACGGAGGTTCCAGTGTCGAGATGCCTTCATCCGCTGGCTCAGTCGTTTCCAACGTGTCTGCATTATTCTCAAGATCACTGAAGATATTGAAATCCAGGCTGGATGTTCCTCCTGTCGATGCCCTGTCGTCCTCCCCACCAGCTTGATCTTGTTGCATGGGTTCTTCAGTCTGACGGTTTCCACCCTGTCCGTCATCTCCTTCTGACTTGTCCCTATTCGAGTTCGATGGTCCTTGTTTGTCATTGTCAGCTTCTTCCTGGAATCTCGGTATGAGCAATGTACCGGCTGATTTATCTTCCTCTTCTCCATGGACCACTTTGATTTCTTCGCAGCCGAAGGGTGCTAGGAAAATTCTCGTCTGTAATACTCCCGCAGCTTTCATCTCTTTTCTCACACTGGTCAGGATTACTGAGGCTTCAGGCAAATCAGTCCTGCCTCTCATCCTCATTGGAGCTAAGCCTAGTCCCCTCCATTCCTCATCAAATCCTTCAGGCTTGGGAGTAGCAGCGTTGCTTATTCGCCTTCTCGTCGCTTGATCCGTGTACGCAAATCGTGTGTACTGTAACACGGCGGCATTTCTCCCCACGAAGTATGGATCCATCGTCGCCGAGAAATTCCCTACTCTCCTTTCATTGGTTTCGAATGCTCTCAACCTAGGAGTTTGTACTACGGAGACTGCTCCGAGCAACATCCTTCTTATCAGAGGGAATTCAGGGATTGCTTCGGGTAGCTTCTTGTAATCGCCCCAGTCCTTCGTCTCTTCTCTCACCTTGTGATACGCTGCTGTGAGACGAGGCACTCTGGTCATTTCACCATTCGTTTTGTCATAGGGCCTCAGATTCCAAAGCTTTGGAAACACCTCGATGTGCCCTCTTTCTACTTCTCCCATGCGGTCACAGAAGTGATCGTCAAAATTGATGACTGTCATCTCTGGCTCCGATATTTTCGCAAATAACAGATCTTCACTCATGAGCTCTCGCAATGCGTGCTGCTCACACCAGTTCAGTGTACTACCGTCCACTGCCGATATGAGGTTCAGGTGCAACACCGACCTCCTATATGCTTCCACTTTAACGTCAGGGAACGCAAAGGTGACTGCTGGTCCATAGATCACTGTCACGAACTCCGTGACTCCTCTGATCAGCGCCAAGGGATCGATTCTCATAGCTAAGCTCAAATCTGTTAACAGCGGCATGCCTCCAACATGTCGTCTAACATCTTCCTCTCTTTCAATTGTCTCGTCTTCTCCGGTTCCAAAGCGATTTTGCTGCAAGAGATACTGGATAAGAGTGTGTCTCAGGTCTCTTATTTTGTTCCACGAGTCTGTGGATTTCTTCATATCCAGATTCCTCACCCTCTCTTTCATCTGCTCTGGACAACGTGCCAGTTTCATCAGTCCTCCCAAGTTTCCGTGGGTTATTGCGATCAATGTCAGAAGTCCATCTAGTCGCAGGTTCTGTATTCCATCCGTAAGCAGTATCACCGGTCCTTTCACGAAATTCTCCGCTCCAAATGTCACGAACAGGGCTATTAATTCCACTATCGATACTTTCACTACCGCTTGGAGGAATTCCTTTATCAAGTAGTGCGAGACTTTCGGGTAGACTTTTGCCAAGAAGGACGCGGTCCATCCGGCTCCCAACCCTTCTAGCATGCTGTCTGTCCTTTCAAATCCCTCCTGTCCTTTCACTTCCTGGGTCCAGAAGGTTTCCAGAGTAATCTGACACATTCTGTTCACAAACTCTGCTGTCTTTTCTCCGGCATTTTCCGCCAGGTGCACCTCCTTCAACAAGTAGGCGTGTATCTTAGTGATCATTACTGGGCCTTGCTGAAAAGCATCTGCACCCAATGCCGCTACTCTCGGATTCAGGTGTAGCCACTGGTTTGCTTCCGGCTTGGTTCTCAGCACCATCGCTTCCAGATGAGCTCTTGTCTCCAGTGAATTCTTTCTTCTCGTGTCTTCACTCGCCACTTCCATTGCTCGGAACCACAAGTCGTTGGACATCGCCGTGATCACTCGATGGTCGTCATCTATTCCTGGTTTCAGTTTGAGTTGCCGACTGAAGTTGGACAGTTCCAACCCCAGCACCTCGTCCAACACCAACATGTGTAGCGCGTGGTCCTTGAACCCTCTCATCGCGTTTGAGATATCTGACCATACTGCAGGCAGTTCAGCCTTAAGTGGCCTCAGGTTCTCCATTTCTATCATGCGATTCGGGGCTGATATGATCACATCATATTTTCCCTCCGAAAGTAAGGCTACCATTGCATACACAAATTTCAGTCCATCCGGGAGATATGCATATCCCGGAGACAACGCAAATACTACTCTCAATGTCACTTTGTTGAATGATCCCTCCTTTGTCGCGTCTACCACTTCACCCATTGACTCCAGGATGTCTTTTATCGCGGGCCATACTGCGTTTTCTGCTGTTGCAGGATCTCTGAGCCTGCTCAGAAAACCTCTACTGTGTAGATGGTCATTGATGCCAGCAAACACAATCGTTATCGGGTTCATCTCTGTCTGCCTCTGTACCCCTATAGCCAATGACACTGATTGCAATAGGTCTAGGTCAACTGCGGCCAGCATTATGACGTCCGGCCAAAACAAAGACTTAGAGGTGTACACGAACTCTGAATTCGCTACTACCATGATTTTGGCCTTTCTCATCTCTGCTTTGTCGTAGGCGGCGAAGATGGTCTCATCTTTCTTTATCGCTGTCAATCCGCCATATCTCTGGGCATCACCATCTTGGTTCACTAGTTTTGGGTACACTCTCTCCTTCACATGACCAGGTGGTGTCGTCAATTGCCTAAATATCTTCACGTGTTGTCCAATCGGCGCTCTCGCCGTCAGAAATCTTCCTGGCCTTTCTTCACGATTCCTCTCATCATGGTTCAATCTCACATCTTGCAACGGTCTTGCATTCACAGGTCCTATTGTGTTGTTGGAGGGCAGTCCCTCCAAGTCGGCAAACCTCAAGGCCGTCGTGGAGCTGAAATTTATGCTAGCGGCTATCAACCAGTCTACGCCGGTTATCGAGTACAATCTGCTGACGGATAGCGTCGCTCCATTCAGCATCCTCCTTGCATCTTCGATGAAGCTCACTCTCTGTAGGTCCAGCTTCATTAGTTCTTCTTTGTATATATGCCAAGGAGACGGTATGGATCGCGACCACATCAATGAGCCTCTGCTCGGTCTTTCCTCTCGACTGGTACTCGTCGTCTCCGATCTAGTGTCCGATCTGGATGTGCCTGCTACTTCCTCGATTGGTTGGTTGATAGGTCCTATTCTTTTCCTAGGATGGATTGTCCTCCTCATCGGTGCTTCTCCCAACCGATCTTGTACGTCTGTTCTTCGACCTGGTTCACTGGAGCTTTGTTGCCGGTAATTTGTGACGGCTGGGACCGTACCCAAGCGTGTTTCCAGGTTAGGAGGCACAAAGGTGGTGATCACCGTATCACTCACCGTTCCCTCTTCTTTCAGCACTCCTGTGTCAAAGAGTTCTGCTTCCAGCTCATCCAACCGTTCTTGGAAGACTCGATTCAACCAAGCTTGTCCTTCGACACTGTCGAAGTGGATGCCATCTGTGGTCAGTCTGGCTTGATCCATGGCTCTCAATTCATGTTCAATGTCCATGAGGATCATTCTTCCGGCATTTCGATTTGCTAGGTTTCTCAAGATGTTGTTCCATCTCATGACTCCCTCGTTGTGCCTTCTTCCTGATGCTGTCAGGCTTCTTGTGTTCATTGGCACCGTGCAAACGGTCAGTACCGCGCAACTGAACTTCTGCCAGAGAGTAGTAAACAAACACACCATCATTGCTTCCCACAGTGCTTCCTGCTCATCTGATCCTCTGGAGATGTCATTAGTCCCAACTAAGATCATCACATTGGGTATCTTCCCTGGATTCATCAGCTCCACCATGCGATATAATTGGGCAATCGTCGCGCCTCCAAAGGCCATCACCGTGGTGACCCATGAGGTCCTCAAATTCGACAGCACTCTGACTAAGCTGTCTCCCAATATCAGGTGAGATGTCCCGAGTGGTGGTTGCTGCAGGTTCACAGCCGGGCTCCAGGTAGCTCGATTGAAGCTGGCTCTCGGATCTGTCTCCGGAACTCCCGTGAAACTATACTTCAATTGATTATTCTTCTGCACGTCTATTACACGAGACACTTTCTTCGCTGGCATCTTCCTTACTTTCCTCTCTGGGATTCTCGAGTTCCCCATGAGTGGTGTCACGTTACTCATCCTTTGTCTGATTACTGTCTGGGAGAGTTGTACTCTGCCCGTATCGTCAATCGTTCCATAGGGTGCAGTCACCCCGGAACCTGGTGCATTCTTGTTAGCGACCAATCGTCCAGCGGTCTCTATCAGTTTTCTCACTGTCTGTTCTACGACGGGATCACCCAAGGTGTCACTAGGATCCGGGATTGTTACTCGGTTCGTCTCTGCTGGAAGCCGTGTCTCCGTTGTTTGACTCATTTCTCGAGGTGTCAAGAGCTCCATCGGGGACTGCCCACGAGGAATATCCCTTGCAGGTATCATTTTCTCAATGGACGTCGTCAACGCCACCTGCTCCGATCGCTCTTTGTATTCCTGCCTTAAGCGTTCGATCTCTTGACCCTGCTTTTTGTTGCAGTCTTCAAACAACTTTCTCCACATGTCCCGGTCTTCCTCCATCGCCAGCATGGTCTTCGTCATATCGTCTAACTCCTTCTTCGTACTTCTCAACTGATCGTTCATCTCGTCCAGATCTTGTATGGTTTGGTTCGTCTGAACCTTCTGTGTTACTTTCGCCCCTTTTGGTGGCACAGCTGCTCTCAGTGGTGAACCAGACGAGGTCGCCTCGCTGTTCATCTCCCGATGCATTCTCGTCAGCCCAGGTTTGGGCTTGGAGGGCATTGGCATCTCACCTGGTTGGTAAGTCCTAGAACTTCCCAACCCAGGCTCATTCGCCAAGTCACTCCCTGAGAGAGCCCCGTTTCTCCACCTCATCACTCTCATGTTCGGGCGGTCTAGTACTCCTCTTTCTCCATATGCTGCCATCAACAGGACTTCCGTGGGGCGGTCCCCACGGTTGTCGTGCCCCAAGATGTTAATCAGGGCGGTCAGCAACATGACCACCTCTGGGTCCTCCAGAGCGAAGTCTCGTTCGATCAGCCGACGATAGATCGCATCTACCATCGGTCCTACATATGCCTCTGCCAGGTCCATCAATTCATCCAGGTTGAAATTGTCCATACTGTTCTTTCCAAGTTTGATTTGATTTCGATTTCAAGTTTTGACTCAAGTGAGCAATTAAATGATCAATCAGGATCTAGAAAAGAAATCACGAATGTCACACTTGTCAATTTCACCTTAACATACATCGTTAAAATTTGCTTAAAGACAGTTCAGATAAAAAGATATTTATCCTAAAATTTATTGAAATCAATTGGTTTCTAAAATTTTGGAATTCGACCTAAGATTGGACAGTCCAAACTTTGGATCTATTCCCAAGATCGTCATTTAGTTGTTCATGGTCACTAACGCTTACTTACCCATGATCTTAATAACCTAACACATAACATAACATAACACACATATCACATATTACATGCAACTTGGTCTTTGGCCTAACACCCTCTCGCTCATCACTCAGCCTATACTTAAGTAATATTTCTTATGTAGATACACTTGTATGTTCGTATCAGAGAATATCACGTGTACAAGCGCGTACAATTCCCGAGGATGCAGTCTTCCTCTATTTGGATCGTACACTGGAAGCGAAAGCTCCTTCACGTCCATTTCCACAAGGAAGTCCCTCAGCCTCGTCAAAGACAAGACTAGGTTTTCTGGGTCCACGTGCTGCTTCTCTGTCGCCCTCGTTACCAAGAAGCATAAGTACTTTCCCGGTATCTGCGACACCGCCGGGGGTAAGGCTGCTACGCCCCCTATCCCTGGTCTTTGCTTCCAAAGGAATTCCACGTTTTTGTATTCCCTCTTAAAATCTGCCGCTAGCGCCGTCCTAAAACTCATGTCTGCGGTGATTGCTATCGCACATGTTCTGTTTGTGAGTATGAAATCACTATCTGTTAGTACTATGTTACTTGAATATTCATTTGGTAAGTTAAAATATGACTCAACTACCCTGCCTATGTCAGGTTTCTTAGGTTCTTCGCCTGTTTCTGCTTCTAAGTTTCCTGTTTCTCTTGCTATTCTCAATTTTTTTATTATCAAGTTTTCAGTGTGGGTAAGTCCTACCCCCACTCCCCGGACAAAAATATCCATCGGCGTCCCCGTCGATCGCATACCGGGTATTAAGTCAAGATTAGAAGCTGGAATGAGTAGTTGTCCTTCCTGGGCAGCCCAGGAAGGATCATCTCGTTCGGTCTTAATGTATTTCGCGCTTTCGCGATCTACGTCTTGAATCGTAACGCTGGTCTTTTCAGGGTCTGATGTCATTTCGTTCAGCCACTCTAAGACACGCAGGTTCGTCAGGTCTTGTTCATTTGACTGCTGTTGCTCATCGTCGAACTCCACCTCGGAGTTCGACGATGAGCAGTTCTCCGTCCTGCGTGTGTGCGGTGCATCCCTGCAATCCGAATCACCATGAGCGTTTCCCGCTTGGCCCATGTGACTCCTCCTCGGGCTTGTATGCCCCATGTTGCCAGAATCGCTTCTCCCGGTCGCATGTGTGCTTTGCGTTGGTCGTTCGTTCGAGGTTTGTCTGTTCCCCGTTGAACTTGCTCTACTGTTCGGGCCCCATGCTGTATTACCCCTTGTGGCATAGCCTGATGAACTGCCCCTGCCTCTAGTGGATCCATTTGTCCTCCTCCTTTGATGTTCATTGAAGTTCACCCTCGGTTCCCTGCTGGGACCTCCCGAGTTCGGCTCTCCTTCTTTTGGTCCACTCTTGCTGCTTAGTAGCCCGTCCAACCTATCCATGATAGCCTGCGTTCGCCTCTCCATCATCGCGTCTATCTTTGTGTCAAGAGACCCAAGAGACTGCTCTTGCTGAATTCTTAACTTCTCCATGTCGGCTCTTAAGCGTAACTCCCTCTGTTCTGCCTCTCTTGTCATTCGCGACAAGTTCCTCGTCATATGTTCGTCCGTTCTTTCTTTCAAGCGTTTTTCGCTTCTGCCAACTTCTTGTCTGTTGCGGTTTATTTCTTCCCGCAGACTTTCTCTTTCAATGTGAACTGCTCTTTCCAGTTCACTCATCCTTATCGACATCTGTTCATTTTGTTCTCCTAAACTGCCCACTATGTTGTTTAAGGCTTCCTCTAGTGCTGCCCCGTTATCCATGAGTGGCGTCACTAGTGGTGGTGTAACTCTGTCGGTCCCAGGTAGCTTCGTGCTGGTAGAGATCCGGGCCTTGACTCTCTGTCTTGACGTTTTATCATTATCTATTTCAGGATCCGCTAACGCGTTGCCAAGCCCTCTGGTTCTACTCTCTTCAGGTTGTGGCTCCGAACTTGTCCTAATCGCGAAGTCCTTGGACTGGCCCGGTGTGTTTGCCTCTTTGCTTATCGTTGTCACTACACCAAATTTATCCATGGTTCCAGTCTCTCTTCCGACGTGTGCCTCACTCTCCTGGATCGAACTATTGAGACTGACTTGAGATCCAAAGTCCCCTTTCTCCTCTTCATCCTCTTCCTCCTGGGACTCCCCATCGTTTCCTGCTCCTCCTCCCATGCTGAGTGGAAAGATGTTTCCGAAGGTGTTCTTCATTCTTTCTGAGAACGATGATGAGGTTGTTTGTTTTCCAGTTCCGCTTGCCATCATAGTGTTGTCTGTCGGAGATCTTCTAGTTGCCGTTACTTCAGTTGAGATGTCGGACAGTTCCGACATCTCCTCTCGATCCAACGTCCCGGTGGAAGTGGCAAAATCATGGCCTTGTTCTACCGGAGTAGATTCACTCGCCAGCCTTCTGCCTCTCCCTTCCAGTCCATTTACTCCCTGGTTGTCGTTCATGGTATGGTCCGTATTGACCTCCACTTCTAACAGTTCTCTTCGCTCTTCTGAGGTCTTTTGACTTCTCGTTTCAACCATTCTGCCTGAAACC
This sequence comes from Symsagittifera roscoffensis, assembly GCF_963678635.1. Classification (NCBI taxonomy): domain Eukaryota; kingdom Metazoa; phylum Xenacoelomorpha; order Acoela; family Convolutidae; genus Symsagittifera; species Symsagittifera roscoffensis. Next base: position 2,077,061 of record NC_087069.1, read on the forward strand.
GTCCCCTCTTTATCGGACCGGGTTCGCTTGATCCAATCCACAAAAGGATCGGTCATCGTTTTTCTTTGCTTTTCAGGTATGAATTTCCTAGAGCTATTACCTCGTTTTGGTATCCTTGACTTGTCTAAACTCATTCTTTATTTGTCACTTTCCTATGCCTACTCTTGACTCAATTGCAAGAGACCTTATAGTTTTATTAACAATAATAATGACACAACACAATAAATTTCACCAGATTCTACTAAATAGTGACCACGAATCCCTGTATGTTGTCAGAGTACAGTTTGTATAAAATTTATTCACACTGACCGATTATCGGTCCAAAGATCTGGAAACTAGCACAATATGATGTTATCAGTCAATTTTAAAAGATAGTGTACTCACTACCCAATCAAGCACAGTTTAGGTTGATTTAAAATCAAAAACAAAAAATATATATTGACACAATATGAATGTATATATAAAAAAAACGTATGTGTCTTGTACTCTTAGTCGGTCGCAGTACAATAGTCGAACCTGTCTTTTAAAGAAAAAGCTTTCCCTGCTTGGTGCTGCACCAAACAGACAAAACTTTGAAGACAGTAATTTTCTCAACTGGGCGTCTATTGCACCCACCGAGTACTGTGTTACCTATCTGCCTTCGGACTGCCCGAGCTAGACCTACTAAAATCCTCAGGGCAGTCACTTTTCCCAAAAACGTATTATGTTTCAATCCACACCAATGAGTCACGCTCTTTTTAATTTAGACTTAGTGTCGCGAATATCCGAGTTCGGACCTGTTTTGTATTAGTCTGGTTCTTTTTGAGAGGCAAGTTACCAGTGCAGTCACTGATACCTAGCCTGTGTATTAATATCCTAATACCTCTCGCTTTTTAGTCTTTCTTTCGTTTACCTAAGTCCTTAATAAAATGATACCCCTCCGGATTGGCACAAATAGGACCCTTCCGGACTGTCAGAATATAGACCCCTCCGGATTGGGACCCCTCGGAATTAGCAACTATAAGACCCCTCCGGATTCGGACCCCTCCGGTTTTGTGGAAAGTAGACCCCTCCGGATTCGGACCCCTCTGACTTTGAAAAATTTCGACCCCTCCGGATTGGGAGCCCTTAGCTCTGTCAAAGTAGCTTTTTGTAGTTTTCTTAATTTCAGCTTATACCCCTCCGGATACGTTCTGCGTTGCTTTTATGCTGTTTGAATTAACTGGGAAGGGTATAGGGTCCTTTCCTAGACCCCTCCGGATTGAAGTTAAGGCACTTATTTGACAATTCACACTAACGGTGAAGGGTCTTATCACTTGCCTAATTTCGACTCTATTATGGTTGTCTTGTGCCTTCAGCCCTCCCTCTTTGTCTAGAACTGTCCTAAGTTACTTAGTTCAATCGCTATCAATTTTGGTAGAGGTATAAGGGTTTTTCAGAAAAATTTATAAAACGTGAAGGGTGTACCCCTCCGGATTTGTGTAATTTGCTAGAAACAATCTCAAAAAATTTTCTCGCTCGCTTTTTCGAGTAATTCTCTTTCCTACTAGTAAGTTCTGCTAATTTCTGATCTAATGGTACCAAGATTGACTCGATATGCTCTGTAGTTCCAAAGTTATTAACCAAAACGTCCTTTTTTCCGAACTCAAAAAATTTTCTCTCTTATAGGTTCCGCCTAACTTTTTCCGCAAATCTGGTCCTTTCGACCTAAAAATTATTGATCCGAGCTCAGAAGGCCTATACTCTTCTAGTTCAATGCAAAAGACCCGATCTAAAACGCTATTGTAGAAAAAATTTGCGAAAAACTATGCTACCTGGACCCCTCCGGATTGATGAATCCACCAAATCAAACACGTTATGTTCGATTTCTCTGCAACCCGGAAGGCTTTCGGGTAGCGGATTTTAAGACTTGTAGATTCACTAGTGGACGTTGTCCGAACAACTATTTTACTGTCCTACCTCAAAAATTTCAAAAAATTTTCTAAATTTTTAGTGTTTCTTACTATCAAAAATTGGGAAAATTTGGTTTTTGGTACCAAACTAGTTCCAACCACTTCCGAACTAAAGTTAACCGGTTCTACTTATTACAGTAGTGCAGTTACGATGTAACACACTAACTTAGCGCTTTTTTCCGTTTCAAAAAATATCGATATCTCAAAAATCGCGACTTGTGGGGGGATCAAAATATCGCTATTTTGACCCTAAAAACCGGTCTGTTTTCGTTGTTTTTCACTGAAAAACGATATATGACTATTAATATAGGCTATATGAATAATAATATTAGCAATACTGTACCCCTCCGGGTTTGTTTATTATCCGAATTAAGGTGCTTAACTCGGATATTCGCAGTTCGGTGAAGGGTCACTACAGTGCAGCACTGTCGAGCCCCCCACAGATTACTATCTTACTTTTTGTACCAAAAGGGATACAAAACTTGTTAACGATACCCAACAGTCGATTGTTGTTGTCGTTGAGCCCCTTCTTGTTGCTCCTTGAACTGCTTGCCGGATCGGTCTTCACCCAAGACCCTTCCGAATTGAGCGCAAATCAGCTGACCCTTCCGGATTGAGCGCAATTTATCATTAACGTGCTTAAATGCTCAAATAACCCTACAGTACAAGCCTCACAAACGGGCCTCAAAACTGATCGTAACGATCCTGACTGATATAAATGCCTGTAACCACAATATATCTATCAACAACAAACGGGGGGGTTGAATCACATCTTGTCTGGGGGGATGATTTCTACTGATTTTCTACTTTTTTACTGTTTTTGGTTTTTTCGGTAATTTTTTATGTTTTTTGTTTTTCTTGGGTACTATACTACTTTTTGTTTGGTTTTACTTATATCTTTAAATGTTTTTGGTCACAAACCACTCAGGGGACGAGGGGTTCGCGATTCCCCCCACCCTTCCTGGTTCATGAATTTTCGGTCTTAACTAGGTTAAAAAACTATTCACGGCAATCCGGAAGGCTTCCGCGTTCCGAACTACCCTTCCACCCCGGCAGTTTAGGCCTATTAAGGGCGTTAATGTGAGCATCCGCTCGGCGCGGAGTGCTCGTTAACGGTTCCGCCGGTCATGATGTTACGAAAGAATAACACCCAGGAGCGCCATAAAAACATACATGTAACATTCGCCCGGAAGATACATATCGACGGATAACAAAACTAAGTCTTAAGACGACTGGCTAGCGTCTAAACAGAGCTTTGCATGTTTTTCACCGTCTCTACCAAGCCAGTACTTTTCGGTGGTCTTTCTTACATCAGGCTGACAAAAACGTTACTGTTCTCCGGCTTCGACCAGAACGCTCAAATTAACTGAATTACATGCAAAATTAGTGAGCTCATGGCTGGGTCTCAGTATCCCCAGACCACGAGGTCACTCCTAAAAACAGGGCTACTACTTATCATATTACTATTGTTTTTGTTCAGTAGATAAAAATCATCATCTCCATCGAAGATGGATCAACCCTTTCCCCCAACTCCTAGCACCTCATCCTTGTCAAAACTAATCAAAATATCAGTTAAATTCAAGTCAGGACATGACAGGATGCTAAAAGTTTATGTGAGTTAATAAAAGTTTCCGTCCCGAGACCCTTCCGGATTCTTGAATCCGCCGAATCAAGCTCCTTACTCTTGATTTCTTGCTAATCCGGAAGGCTGGTTCTCACCCTTCACCGTTGTTGGCAACGGCCTTGCAACTATTGTAGCAGCACAATAGTTGCAACTCGGAACGTTCTCTGCTATTCTGTAGTTCGTTGTCGTTCTTCAATCTCGATTTTCGTACTGTTCGCAATCGCAGATAAAAGTTGTTCTGTTTTTTACTCGCTTTTTTGTTAAAATGGCCGTTTCAGCATTTCTCAGAAATGTGACGTCATCATTCGAATTTTTGAAAATTTAAAATACTAGAATATTCTAGCCCTCACCGTTTGGCTAAACGTTCCAATAACGTCGCTAATCCTTCGAAATCATCAACTCGGAAGGCTTACTGCTCAAAATTCGAATCCTGCATAAATTGCATTTTGGCCATTCTGGTCGAATGTCACAAAAGCTTCAAAATAAATTGGGACTTTTTCATATCGTCTTACAAGAAAAGTCCCAGAAGTTTTCACTAACAGTTTTGGAGTCTCAAAGTTTACCAAAATTGCAAGATTTGGATACAGAATCACAAATTTCTCAATTTGAGTGGACTTTGCATAATGGAAGACGAAAAATTTTTCTAAGTTATCGTTCAGATATTAAAAACATAGATCTCATAGAGTATCGTAGAAAAAGAAACAATTGGAAGAACAATCAGAATTTTCAGTTGGAAAAAAAAGAGTATGATAATTTGATTGATTTTCTCCCCTCAGTTTTGTCTTATGTAGAAACATTCAAAAAAACTTGTATCATTATTGACGAATGCACTGTAGAAAATGAACGTTCAGAAATTGAATGAAGTTCTCAGAAATTTTGATTTGATAAAGCATGACTTTTCATCAAATAAAAAAAAGAAAAAATTACTTTCTTTGTACCTGTATTGTTTTGGACCCAAACACAAATTTGAATGAAATGGACCAAAAATCTCCTTTTGGGGGTCTAATTGGATACAGAAATTCTTGTATGGATTACTTTTTTTTCAGACTTTATGCAATTTTACATGATGCAGCTGGATCTGTGAATTCTACTACTTATAAGGGACCTGGTTTTCTTATGTTTTACCTAGATTTCCAAGTTCTTGTTTTCTTGGTCACGTGACTGGATTAATCTTCTGTTTATATGTTAAAATTTTTGCTTCATCAGTATATGCATTGTTCGATTGTTAGTTATTCTAACAAAAATTTTCAGCGAAAACAGTTACCATCATGAGTCTAGTTGTTTTGGATATTGAGTGTATTGAAAACAAAATAGTTAAAGAGTTAGGAGTTTATCAAAATGGACAAACTGTGGGATATTCCTTTCTTCCTCCCAAAAAATTCAAAGCTACATCTGAGTCTGCTTAGTGTACGAAGCATCTTCATGGAATCAATTGGAACAGTGGCCATGAAAAATATACTGAGCTTGAAAAAATATTGAAAAAACTAAAAGCTCCAGAAACGGAGTTTTTTGCAAAAGGTTATGAAAAATGTAAAATTCTGTCAGGAATTTTGAAAACAAAGGTTACAAACTTGGATGACTACGCATGTCCAAAAGTTCAAAATTTAATTTTCAAAGATGAAGAATATGATTGGAGGTGTAGCAACTACCCATTTCGTCATGCAAATACTCTTCATTGTGCAGAAAGAAAAGCATTTGCATACGGAACATGGACTCGATGTTTTTTTAATAAATTGTAAATTACCTTAATAATTTTTTATTATCGTATTTTGAAATTTAAAAGTTAATCATTATCAATTTTTTCATTCCAGAGTTGAGATGGGAGATGAATGTGACAAGCAATTAAATTTAGGAAATTTTGTTTTTGATGAGGAGAATCATGAACAAAAATCTTGGAAGTTTTTTGAACGTACGTGTAATAGATCTCTTTTAGTGTTTATGTGCCAATTTTTTGTCATAGTTTTAATACTAGCATGTGCAATCGTTCGAATAATGTTATCCACTACATGTGAAGAAACAACTGTTTGGGTAGCAATTTTATCAAGTACAGCTTCTCCATATTTTACCTTCTCCAAAGCTATGAATAAAATTATTTCTACCAAAGAACGAGTTTTTATTTCGCTAGTTGGATCGAGTGGATCTGGAAAATCACATCTTATTTTTGAGTGGTTAAAAATTGGTACATATCAACCAAAGTTTGACAAAATTTTTTATTTTATCAACATTATCAACCTCTTTATGGACAAATGCAAAGAAAAAACCTTAAGTTTATCCAAGGAGTTGATTTTGAACTGATTGAAAAACCTTCCCAGTAATGGAACAAAATACCTGTTAATATTTGATGACTCTTGTGAAGAAATTTCAAATTCTAAGCAGTTTGTAAAAGTTGCTACTGCTGGAAGACACAGGGGACTGAATACAATATTTATTAAGCATAACTTGTTTCATCAAAGCAAATTGGGAAGAGATGTTGAGTTATAAAATACACATATACTCTTATTCAAGTCACCGAGAGATGTTTAACAAATCAATACATTAAGTCAACAACTAGGTCTAGGATCACAATTGAAAGAGTGGTATCAAGATGCAACATCTACTCCTTATGGTCATTTACTCATTGATTTAATTCCAAAAACAGTTGATTTGCTAAGATATTGCACAAACAGTGGTTCCATCAAAGTTTTAGCTACCAGCAGGAACAGAAACTAAAATTTTGGACTTCAAAAACAATTCATCCTCCATTGTCCAAAAAGTTTCATTCAATTCCTCAGCGAATGTCTAGCAAACTTACTACGAGGCGAGCTAAAGGATCTTCAAAAAGTAGACGTAGTAAAATATCGACGAGAAATATCAGAACTCACACGAAGAAGAACTTGACTGCATAAAAGGAGAACTATTTTGAGCTCGCCAAAAGGCTTACAATTAATATCTGTTATCCTTCCTCTTGTCATTAAATGATTGACATGGTATGGATCAGTTTGTTCTAATTCCTTACTCAATTTATCAATCACAAAGCACACTTCCAAAAAAACCAAAATTGGAACAAAAGCAAGAAAAGGAGGAGATTGAACCAAAAAATTTTGATTCAAGTTACAGTGCTGTAAATGCAAAGTTGAAAACGAGTAACAATAAGCACCTTATTGATTTAATTTTGAATTCTCCTTGAATTAGACTAAGTCAGTCAGAAAATATCATATTAGAAAATCGAGACACAAAAAAATCAATTGTAGACTTTGTGTGTGCCGATATTTACTTTACCATTTTGGAAGCAAATCAAATTCCATCTAAACTTGTTGCCAACAAGAATGCCAAAGCGAAAGACAGAGGAGTTTGGATCCCTTTCAAAATCTGAAAAGGTAAGTCTGAACAGATTGTATTCTGGGGGTACAGCTGCGTACGGTTCTGTGCGAAACTTGAGTAAAGCAAGCGGATTGTCAAAAAAGAAAGTAGAACATTTTTTTCAAACCAAGACATCGTATACAAAATTTGGTCCCCCAATCAGACGTTTTCGAAGGCTTCAATTATTTTCAAAATTTATAAATGAAATTTGGTGTATGGATTTGGCATTTGTGAACAAACTAGCGAGTCAAAACAAGGGAGTCAAATATTTATTGGTTGCTGTTGATGTTTTTTCGCGATTTGTCAGAGTTCAAACAATGAAAACTAAATATGCCTTCAAATTTTTTCTCGAAAAAACACTCCTGAAAAGCTTTGGGTTGATAAAAGAACGGAATATGGAGGAACTTTCAAAAAATGTTGCAAGGAAAAAAGCATTGAAGTTTACTCGACCATGAGTGAAACAAAAGCTGCATTTGCAGAGAGAGCCATTCAATCATTAAAACACATTATTTACCGCTACATAGAAGATCATGGTGAAAAATTCATTAACAAGTTGCCGCAATTTGTGTCTACAATGAACTGTCGCATCAATAGATCTATTGGGAAATCACCTAGAGATGTCAAGAATACTGATTTCCTCTCAATTTTGTACAATAAACCTCTAACAAGGTATAAGAAACTAAAATTCAAAGTTGGAGACAGAGTGAGAATTTCAAAGAATGATATTCCGTTCCGAAAAGGATATAAACCACAATTTACAGATAAAATTTTTGAAATTTCGGCAGTCTCTACAAAACAGCCTCCCTCATACATCATCAAAGATCTCGACAAAAAGGAAACTCTAGGAAAATTTTATGAAGAAGAGCTTAGAAAATGTTCTGATTAAAGGTAAATCATTTTTGAAACTAAATTTTTACCGATTAGTTGTCATGGATTCTTTCACTATTGAGTGGGTTTCCAACGCTTCTTTTAATTGTTATCCGAATAATAGTCTTAGTTCTTTTACAAATTTTCTACCTGAACAAATACATTTGAAAGGAGAATGGGAGGTTGCTATTTCAGAAATATCATTCCCTTCTTTGTACCAAAATGTTACAGAGGGAAAGTTTACATTCGTAGATGGTAGAGAAAAATCTGAGGAGAAAAAAAAAGATTGTACCGATGAACCTTGAACCAGGATTGTATCCAAGTATTGTTGATATAGTTGTAGCCATGAACAACAAAATTCGAGAACGTCTAGGAGCTCAAGTTTTTGAATATAACGGAATCTATGTATCAGTAGATAAAATTACACAAAAATTTGCTGTTCATTTACCTGAGAGTCAATCAGTATTTATAATTCAGAGTGCTGATTTGAGCCACATTTTTGGTTGTGATTTAGAACAAAATCAAACAGGGGTTATAATGAAAGGAAAAGTCCACATTATCTTCAGTATTCTTACCACATTATAAGAATACATTCCCTAATGATATACAGTGATATTATAGAATATAACATAGTTGGTGATACAAAAACTCCCTTATTGCGTTGTATTCCATTTATCTCCAAAGTGAAGAGTGGAGATATAATTTCTACAGGACAGTACATGAATTATCAATCCTTAACAAATTTACAGTTTAAAAATATGTTGAAAAATTCTTTCCATAGTATCAAGATAGAACTAAGAGATAGTACAGGCGAAAAAATTCCTTTTGTGTCAGTAGGAATCACTCGAGTTGTTCTCTTGTTTCGCAAGATTTCGAATAATCATTTTTGATTTAAACTTCATACGAAATGGTTGCTCAAAATTCAGCTGATTTCCCTATTTTTCGAGGACATGCAAGACAGCAAGGAAGAGGTTTTGGAGCTCTTGCACAAACTCTTGGGAGAACTGCGATCCCCTTTATTAAAAAAAATATAGTCCCAGCTGCGAAAAGATATGGGGCAGATTTGTTTGAAATCGCTGCTCCAGAGATTGGGGAAGTTGTTAAGAAACTCAAAACATTTGCAAAAAATGTGGGAACAAAACAGTTCGGAAACAATTGGGAGGTGGAAAAAAGAAATCTAAGCGTAGAACAGCTAGAACCAGATCCATTTCTCGAAAAAGTAGATCGAAAAACAGTCGCTCTCGCAAAGACATTTTTGACAAAATAAAATGAGTGTATACCAAAGCCATTTTTGGTACGGGGCTTTTACAAATTCTTCATTGGAGATTTTTAATAAAGTCCCAGTTTTGGAAACAATTATGTCATCTTACACACAAGAAGTATTCCCCAGTACTTCTCTGGATGCAAGCAGTATTGAGTTTGAATTTGAAGCGGATCTTAACCTCTACTTGGATATGCGTGATACCCATCTTAGCTTAAAGCTTCAACTATTTAAATAAAGATTGTTTGATGCTTTCAAAAAAGAAAAAGCAGAACATAAAGAAAAATCGGAGGAAGATTCAGATGAGGAACCACAAACTTACTTAACTTATGTAAATAATCTACTACATTCTCTGTTCTCTAACTGTGAAGTTTATTTTAACAAAACAATGGTTTACAATGCCAATGGGTTATATCCTCATAAGGCACAGATATCGAACGAATTCAACTCGTCAGCAGTGAGTAATAAAGGATTTCTTGCTTGTCATGGATACAGTTTTGAAGAAAATCCTGCTGCATTTGTGCTTTTGATATGTATCCATTCACTGATAGAGCAAATTCCTTGGGAACAGGGATAACTTTTTCACTCTATGGGAGGCTCGCCATTGATTTGTTTACTTGCGAAAAACTGTTGCTACCAAATACCAAAGTTCGAATTAAACTTATTCGAGCTGGACCTAATTTTTACATGTTATCTGATAATCCAAATGTCAGTCTGAAAATTGTTGATTGTTCGTTGTTTACTAGAAGAATTTTAGTTGCTGAACCTAATCATCAATACTTGCAATGGAATCTGGAAAAAGAACCTGCTCAATACAATTACATGGAAACTATAGCAAGAACCTTTATCATGCCATCTCGTCAAAAGCAATTCATACAAGAAAATATATTCAATAACGCTCCAATAAGAAGAGTAGCTGTTGCAATGAAAACAAATTCAGCTGTTGCAGGTTCTTTTCATGAAAACCCTTTCAGCTATCAGCAATTTCATTTAAGAGAACTTAGAATTATTTGGGGTGGAAGAGCAATTGTTTCATTAGATACAACTTCTCCTTGTCGACCTTATGTTACAACAATGAAAGCAATGCAGTTTAACGAAGATTTCTCAGCTCTTCCTATGGAAGATTTTCAAAATCACTATATTAGAGTTTTTGACTTGACTTCACTTCAGGATGCTGCTGAACAGTTGCATTATCCAGAACTTAGTGGAGAAAGCTTGAGATTAGAATTGTTTTTTCAGTTTCCCTTGGAGCAAGTAACGGAAGTGATAGTCTTGGGAGAAAGACTATCAAATGTTCAAAATGACAAATTCGGAACAGTCGCTAAAAATGTTTAGTTTTTTTGCGTTTTCAGATTCCTATAAAAATATTGTAGCTTTTTTGGGACTTTTCATTGTAATTGTCTCTGTACTATATTTTTTGTTTTTCTTCAGACCTAAATCTCCAGAAAAAGCAACTAATGAATGCTGTTTAATTGAAAACCCAAGACATTTCTTCAACCTAAACTGTAAATCAGTGTTCAACAAATTTTCTCCAGTTCACAAGTTTTGTGTATGGGACTTTGTTGATTCAGTACCTAAATGCGAGTAAGTCAATAATTTTAGGATTTTCCATCCTAAATTGCAATATCATACTTTCTATTTCTTTGTTTAAGATGTAAATCAGATAACATTTGCGAAAATGGATAATTTTTTACTTCTGCAAATTATTGAAAAAATTCCTGAACTCAGGTTCAAGTACATGGGATCTTACCCCTCTGATAAAGTACCTTAACTAACAAAATACTCTTTTGCAATTGTTAACTCAGCTCCAAGCAATGATAGAGGGGAGCACTGGATCATGATGGCTCGATTGGATAAAAGTTACTATTTTGCTGATTCTTTGGGTCGGAAAAGAACAATTTATTCCTTTCTAACAAAAAAGTATCGGCGAATGGATCCTCGAAAGCTACAAAAAACTGATAATTTGTGTGGATTTTACGCAATTTATTCAGAATTTCTTCTTTTTAAATTCTACCAGACAAACTTGAATAATATTCATGATGTGCATGTTTTGAATTTTATAAGTAATTTTATGTAAATTTGTAGTTTTTTCATTTGTAAGTGTAAATTATGGCAGTAAGTTTATTATACGATGCAGTGATTTATATATTTTCATTGTACTTTAATTTTTTTCTCTCAAAAAATTCAATTTTTTTCGATGTTTTTGTAGGTTCGAAATTGATTCAGATAGGTAGAAAGTAAAAGTATCTAATAAATTTTTATTAGATCAAATTATACAAATCTTGAATTTTTTGAAAAAAATTTAAATTTTTTTGATAAAAGTTCCAAGTTTGTGCATATAAACTCTTACCATTGACTTAACATGAACCAAAAAAAATTAAGTACAAAACCTTAATTCTACACGTAATTAACAATTAATTGTTCCCAATTAGATAACGCGCGCCAAAAATTTTAAGAAAAAATAAACAAAAACCAAAAAACTTTTGTTTTTCTTACCATTATCTTACCATCACACAAACCATAAAACCTTACCATCGGTATTCCCTATCTTAATACATTGTAGACTCTATACCCAATCTTAATACATAGCTTGCAGACCGGATGCTTTATTCCCTATCTTAATACATGTGGGTCTGCAGGGACCCCCCCGCCCTGATCAGCCTCAACATCTACTACTCACTTCTCTGAGTTTCTTTATTATCAAATTTTTGGTGTCGGTAAGTCCTACCCCCACTCCCCGGACAAAAATATTTATCGACGTCCCCGTCGATGATGCTGGTTCTAAATTATATGGCGGTATCTCGAGCGGCCTGTCGGTTGCTGTCCAACCGAAGAGGGGATCTTTCGTTTTCACGTGTTTTTCTGCTGACACGTCGACCTGCTGGATGCTTTGCTCTTCATTTCCTTTGCTCTTGACATCGCGCATCCACTCTAGTATTCTCAAGTTTGTGTTTTCCCTCCTTTCTATCTCTCTCTGCTCCAGATCTGTTTCTTGTTCTGGTGTGGAGTAGTCTTCCTGCGGGTAGTGTTCGCGGTCGTTGATGATTTGCCATTCATCGTCGGCCACCAATCCGCACACACTCAGTAACTCTTCGCTTAATTCGTCAGGCTGTATCATTTCAATCAAGAAGTCATCCCCGTACCTATTGTACCTCATGCCTGTCCGCTTGCGATCGATTGCCACTCTTGGTTCCTGTTGTTATCGGCAAGTCTGGTTCCGTCCACTTTGGCACCTGGTCCTGCTCCGGGTCTTTCCAGCCTTTTTCGGCAAAGGATTCCGCATCTGAGCCTGCTTCTATCTTTTCATTATTGTCCATGCTCATGTACTCGTTGCCATCTTTCTTTTCTCTGGCCTTTTTCCTTCAATTCGCATGCTGGATCTACCAATAGAAACTCTAGTCCCTCCATATTCTGCGGTATGCGCCAGTCCTCCGGAGGTGGGACATGAGGCTTCAAATTTTCATAATGCGCTGCTCGCCCCGTACTCAAGCGGTAGATACGTCCCTGCTGGTGTACTTCCGTGATCATGAACGGTCCTCGCCATTTCTTGAGTAGTTTCGTCGTCCCCTTGGGAGGTATGATGTTCTGGAGCACCCAGACGTATTGGCCCACTGCATACAGTTTCGCTTGAAGTATCCTCTCATCGTATTTCTTCCGCTGCCTCATTTGTGCTTGCACCGTGTTCCTCCTGCAGAGCTCGCTTAGTTCCTGTTGTCTCTTGACCGCTTCCTTCACATAAGCTTGACGCGACGTCTTTTCCCTTCGTATTCTGGGTAAAAGAACCTAAGGGGCATTGATCTCTCCTTGCTCGTTAAAATCATGAAGGGACGGATTCCTGTTGTCGAGTGTTGCGTGCTGTTGTACGCCCCGACCACTTGCGGCAGATATTTATCCCAGTCTGTCATGTATCTCGAGCAATATACCCTCAGCAAAATCACCAACGCTCTGTTTTGTCTCTCCACTAACCCGTTAGTCTGAGGATGGTAAGGCGTTGAGTGCGCTTGAGCAATGTATGACCTCTTCATCAATTCTTTTGTCAGATCACCCATGAAGGCTTTCCGGTTGTGCGACAGAAATGTCATCGGACAACCATATCGTGATATCCAATGTGTTATCAAGTGGTCACAAGTCTCCTCCGCTGAGGCTGTTTGACAGGGCACCGCTTCCGCCAACTTTGTAAAGTGGTCTATTATGACCAGTATCTGGTTATACACCGACTCTGTCATGCAAATCTTCTGATGGTCTATCTGCACAACCTCGTTGAATTCCGAGCTCTCAACGGACTTGAGTGGGAACTTCATCTTCCGTGGGTCTTCTGGCAGGTCACTAGTAGACATGCCAGACGTGCATTCACCCATCTCTCGCAGGCCTTTCTTAATCCCGGCCAATCAAACCTGCGTAATGATGCTGGTTCTAAATTGTCCGAGGGAATGTCTAGCGGCCTGTCTGTCGCCGTCCAGCCGAAGAGGGGATCTTCCGTTTTCTCGTGTTTTGTCGCCGACATGTCGATTTGTTGAATGCTTTGCCCTTCGCAGCTTCCGTTCTTGACATCGCGCATCCATTCTAATATCCTCAAGTTCGCATTCTCCCTTCTCTCTATCTCGCTCTGTTCCAAATCCGTCTCCCGTTCTGGTGTCGAGTAGTCTTCCTGTGGGTAGTGTTCATTATCATTGATAATTTGCCATTCATCATCGGCCACCAATTCGCCCACACTCAGTAACTCTTCGCTTAATTCGTCAGGCTGTATCTTGTCAATCAAGAAGTCATCCCCGTACCGATTGTACCTCATGCCTGTCCGTTTGCGATCGATTGCCACTCCTGGTTCCTGTTGTTATCGACAAGTCTTGTTCCGTCCACTTTGGCACCTGGTCCTGCTCCGGGTCATTCCAGTCTTCTTAGTAGCTTAGTAGTAGTAGCTAAGACACTTAGTAGCTCCTTGCTTAGGTCATCGGGCTGTATCTTATCAATCAGGAAATCGTCTCCGTACCTGTTGTACCTCATGCCTGTCCGTTTGCGGTTGCCACTCCTTGTCCCCGTTGGTTTTGACAAGTCTGGTTCTGTCCACTTCGGCACCTCACCTTGTTCTGGATCGTTCCAGTCTTCTTCCACAAAAGATTCCGCCTCGGAGTCCGCTTCTATCTTTTCATTGTCGTCCAAACTCAAGTTCTCGTTGCAATCATTTTTCTCTCTGGTGCCTCTTTCGTTCACTTCACACGCTGGCTCCACCAGTAGGTACTCAAGTCCCCCCATGTCCTGTGGTATACACCAGTCCTCTGGGGATGGGACGTGAGGCTTCAGATTTTCATAATGTGCTGCTCGCCCCGTACTCAAGCGGTAGAAGCATCCTTGTTGATGTACTTATGTTATCATGAATGGTCCTCTCCATTTCTTAAGTAGTTTCTTCGTCCCTTTGGGCGGTATGACATTCTGGAACATTCTTCGCCTGTAATATCTTTTCATCATTTTTCTTGCGCTGTCTCATTTGTGCTTGCGCAGTGTTCCTCCTGCAGAGTTCGTTTAGCTCCTGCTGTCTCCAGATCGCTTCTTTCACGTAAGCTTGAGGCGACGTCCTCTTCCCTTCGTATTCCGGGTAAAAGAATGTCAGAGGCATTGCTCTCTCCCTGCCCGTCAACATCATGAAAAGACTGATGCCCGTTGTTGAGTGTTGCGTACTGTTGTAGGCCCCTACGACTTGCGGCAGATATTTATCCCAGTCTGTCATGTATCTCGAGCAATATACCCTCAACATATTCACCAACGTTCTAATCTGTTTCTCCACCAGCCCGTTGGTCTGAGGATGGTAGGTTGTCGAGTGTGCTTGAGCAATGTGTGACCTCTTCATCAACTCTTTTGTCAAGTCCCCCACAAAGGCTTTGCCGTTGTCTGACTGAAAAGTCATTGGACAGCAGTATCGTGATATCTAATGCATTACGAGGTTGAGGCTGTCTGACACGGAACTGCTTCTGCCAACTTTGTGAAGTGATCTATTATAACCAGTATCTGGTTATATCCCGACTCCGTCTTGCAGATCTTTTCATGGTCTATCTGCACCACCTCGTTGAACTCCGAGCTCTCAACGGACTTGAGTGGGAACTTCATCTTCCTTGGGTCTCTTACCTGCAGGCATGCCAGGCATGCATTCACCCATCTCTCGCAAGCTTTCCTCAATCCTGGCCAATCAAACCTGTGAAGTATTCTCTGTTGCACTTTGTCTATCCCCTGGTGCCCCATCTGATCGTGCGATCTGAATAACAACTCCGTCTGATACAATTGTGGTAAAATGATGAGGTTGTGCTTGTGTAATATCTTCTCCTCATCTTTTCTCTTGCACGCTACCCTACCACCCCGTCAGCTGTGTGATAGAGTAAATCTTTCTTTTCTTTGTAGAACTGGCTCAAGATGTTGTAGCTGTCTTCTTCGAGTTCCACTTTCTCCTTGGACCCCGTCCGGATCCATTTGGAGAGGTTACTTGTCATCTTGTCATTCTTCTGGGCTCTTATCAGGTCCGACAGCCTATATCTCGCTTTGACATGTTCCTTTAGTGCCCTGATCTGTCCATTCATTTCCCCAGGGTTGTGGATGTCATCATTTAACTTCACGCATATTATCCTCTTCACGATCTTCATTTCATCTTCTGGCACCAGATTTGTTCTGACATTTGAGTTGCATGATAGTTCCCTGAATGGTTTCCTCGATACCGCAATATCCTCAAGTTCTTCACCTCCATGTACTTCTTGTTCACCCGAGTTGTACGTTCCTGAGGAGGGATCTGTTTGTAGCTCCCTGTCGCGGTGTCTCATCTTCTTCTCGGCCAGTATCATGCATAGACTATCCTGATCATCGCTGCTTTTTTCCGAATCTTCATCCCATTCTTCACACTCCCCGGACAATTTCTCTTCTCCGGTTTCTTCTTCTTCCGTGGACGTGGACCACTCCCCGGACTCTTGACCTAGTCCCAGGTGTTCAGCTTCATCCTTAAACGCCACTTTCTTCTTCCTCATCTGAGTCCGCTCAAGTATGTTATCAGGGATTTTGTCAACCAGTGACCGCACGACTTCTTGGCCATCAGTACAGCATCCTCTTGGAGAGTCTGCAATGTCGACTGTCTCATTCCTTCGCAGTATCGTGACTTCCGGTTCCTCCCTACTTTTTCCTACGTTCACGGGTTTATCATCTGCCAATTTATCAAGTAACCTTTACAAGTCTTCATCTATCTGAGTATCTCCCGTTTCCACCTGGTTGAGATCATAACCTTTTGCCTTGAGCGTCTCTCTCACGATTTTTGACTTGAGCATTACCTCTATCGGTATTCCTCGTTTCTTCTTCAAGATCGTTTTCTTCTGGGGATCTTCTGGTAATTCGGGATGATCCTCTATCGGTTTGCCTGATTTGTCTAGCCATCTCGTGAGTGGGAGAGTGTCATACGTTTCTTTGTCCATGAAGGAGAAGTCATCTTTAATTTCGGGCCTGTGTGCCTCCCTCTGTTCCTGCTTCTCGTAGAACTCCGTCTTCTTACTCAAACTATCGGCATTCTGATGTTTTTACCTTGTTCTATGCTCAATTATCATGTTGTACCCATCCAAGCGAACTATCCATCTCCCAATGTAGCTCTGGTCCATCGAGTACGTCTTCAGCCAGCTGAGTGCCCTGTTGTCGACCCGCAGCTTAAACGGTTCACTGCCTAAGTATGCTTTGTATTTCACGACAAAAGTAACTACCGCGAACATCTCTGCTTTCGGCACCCCGTACTTCATTTCTCTGTCACTCAAGACTTTGCTCCCATATGCTATTGGTCTTAATACTGTCTTCCCGTTCCATTTTTGTTCTTGATGGAGAATTCCAGAAATCGCGACTACCGACGCGTCCGTATTCAACACGTACATCCCTTTTTCCGTTGGCATCCCCAACACCGAGGCCTCGCACATCTCTTTCTTTATTCTCTGGAATGATTGCTCTGCTGCGTTGTTCCACGTGAACTTCTTGCCTTTGTGTCTCATTAACTGTTGCATCGGGTATACCTTGTCCGCTTAGCCATTGATGAATTCCCTGTAGTAGTTCGCAAAACCCAGGAAGCTCATCAACTGATGTTCCGTTTTTGGCGATTTCCAAGTTAGAACTGCTTCCAATGCATCTGGATCCGGTCTGATGCCATACCTGTCCACCATTCTGCCCAAGTATTTTATCGAATCCTTGAGTATCTCGCACTTTGACGGTTTACAGTTTAGCCCCGACCTCTTCATTCATGCAAACACCTCGTCCAGTCGCTCGATATGGTCTTCTAGTGTGGGCGTCACTATTACCACGTCATCCACATCGCACATTATCAGATTGCCGTACTTCTTTGTCACTTCTATCAGTGCATGTGCCATCAACCGTTGAAAAGTGGCTGTGGCATTGCAAAGGCCAAACGACATCCGTTTCCATTGAAACCGCCCCAACTCGCAAGCGAACCCTGTTTTGTCCCTGTCTTGCTTCCTCAGCGGGACTTGCCAGAACGCCGAACCTAAATCAAGAGTTGTAAAAATTTTGCGTCACCTAACTTCGAGAGGCTCTCGTCAATCCTAGGTATGGGATAGGCATCCTTCACCGTGACGGAGTTCAGATACCAAAATTTACAGCAAAACCTCAATTGGTCGCCTTTCTTTTTAGCCATCATTACTCCACACGCCACGGTGACTTGGATGGTTCTATCATGTCATACTCTAGTAGTGTTTCTATTTCTTTCCTACATGCCTCTGATTTGTGGGGTGTCAAGCGCCTCGCCCCCTCCCTGTGTGGTACCGCATTCTCTTCAAGTTCTATTTCATGCACTTCCTCGTTCCGCTCTAGTACGTCCTTGATGGCTTCGAGCTGTTCGTCCGTCAACTTGCCCCTCAAGTGTTCGATCTCCGGCAGGACCGGTTTATCACTTTGCATTTTATCTAGTGTGGGCCGTTCCGGAAAGTTCGAACAGCTCGATAGCCCATCGTCCGTCTCTGATTTAAGTGATTTAACAAGACCTGAAGAACCTTATTTTTTCTTCAATCGTCTCAAGATACAAATTTTGTCCCTATGATTGGGACAATCAACAACTTCATTTTGTTTTAAACTTTCAGGCATTTCAAATCGAGTTTTAACGGGTGAAGCATATCCCAGCTTCCTCCCCCTCTGTATCGTGATAGGTATATCAAGAGTATTCAACAAGACACTGACGCAGAGACCACTCTTGGTTATCGAGAAGGATCTTCCTAAAAAAGTAGCACTTTGACTATTAGGATTCGGGACTATGCATACTTGCTTGTTGTCACTTAGTTCATTGTAATTTTTCATTCGCAAGCTTACGATTGCCGCTTCGTTCGCCTTTAGCCTCACCCTCCTACTCAAAAATACCGGTGCTTTATTTTCATTCGCTATTATCAAATTTACCGGTTTAATTGCGTACCTCCTATCCGAGTTTCTTATCCTGAACATCGCATTGTTTAAATCAATTGTTACGTCGAAGTTCCTGATGAAGTCCCTGCCTAAAATGAATTGGTCAGACTCATCTAGATTTTCAACTACAAAAAAGCTCATCCACAGATTGCGTTCCCCCAGATTTAGGGCTATTATTGGTGTTCTGCCTAGCACCCGCATTGCCCCTTTGTTAGCAGCTGACAACCGTATTCTCGAGTCATCTTTGTTGAAGCCCATTCGCTCCCAAGTTTCGATTGGTATTACACTCAAGACCGCACCAGTATCGAGTAACCCATGCAAGTTAGTCTTCTTGCCACTTATGTCAAGCACGTGTGCTGATACGTCTGCCTCTATCCCAATGTGCATTGCATCTTCCTCCAGCATGGCACAGTGTCCAATCGATCCCACCTTTAATTCTTCTCTGCCCATGTAGATCTGTCCCACTAGATCTTCATCACATGTTATCATTGTTTTCGTGTAGATGTTTATCCCATCTAAATTCAACATCACCTCGTGTGGACCATAAGCTTCTGTATATCTGTTGTCCACATGGATCGACTTGCTGCCACCTCTCGTGAGTAGCGCCCTCAAGGCTCTAGATGTCGTCTGTGGACTTATCGCACTCAACTTATCGCTGGGTTCACTTAAGTTCCTTGTCACTTCATGTCCACCTACAGTGATTATCGACATTATCCTGGCTCCGATTTTCGTTATGCCAAATGGCTTTCCTGTTACCATTTTCAGCGTGTTGCAAGTTCCACTTTTTGTCGACCCTGCTACAGCTTCTGCCACTGACACCGAGCAACTTAGCGTCTCATTCAATCTCTGTCTGTCGATTTCTTGCTTCAACCTTTGCTCTATTTCCTTCGTTGCTAGGTCCTGTTTCACCTTGTTGATCGCCTCTGACGCCGCTTTCTCATAACTTATCTCTAGGGCGTTCTTGGCCGTGGCCTTTATCGCATTGTTAGCCTGCGTTACTGCCTTCAATGTCTTCGTTGGCAGTTCCGTACTAGGTGCTTCTAAGTTTTTTGCTTCATACTCGGTTTGTCTATTTCGCTGATTCTGCACCGCCGCTAATGCCAATTTATGTTTGGGGTGACTCTGGTTCTTGACCGCATCCCAAAACAAAGGACAGTCCATCCTAAAGTGCCCCTCCTGATTGCAGAAGAAGCATCTTGCACCTATCTTGATGATTAAGCCACTATAGTACTCGTGTTCTTCCATCTGGCTCATGTCCTCCTCATCTGGTGCGTACCCCAGACTCTTCATGTCCTGCTTTTATGTTGTGCAGTCTGCCACGTGATGATCAGCTGACCCGCAGTTCGCGCATGATCTACGTTTGTCCATGTCATCTCTAGGCTTGTACCATGACGACCTTTGTGGTTGGCTCCCCCCTTGCATATTCCTTTAATCTGGATATGAGTACTTCTTGGGCTTCATTAGCATGTACTCTCTTGACTTCTGTCTCATCTCTTCTGGAGTCGGTGCACTGTCTTTCGACAATGTATAGTATGTTGCTAACATTGTTCTCAAGTCATCACTTTTTACCCCATCAATGAACTTTGAGGCGATGCTAAAGTTTCTTCTATTGGTGGACTCTTCCGGGTCACTCCTTCGTCTCAAGTTCTCAAAATCATCTAGGAACCTGTCTATCGATTCATCGTCCCTTTGTCTTCTCTTTTAAAATCGCATCATCGCTTGATGACCCTTCATGCCTGACCCAAATCGATTCAACAATATCTCGAAGATTTTATCCACAGTGTCGCGTTCCTCTTCCTTCTTCGCAACCACGCATTTCAATGCCGTGCCTTCCAAGTTGCTGAGTATCGCTGTGCATACTTGCCCCTCATCGTTCAAGTTGTCTTGTTCCAAGTGCAACCTCATGACTTCTACCCAAGTGTCAAGGCATCCATCTGAATCATCCTTGAATTCTTTCGGTTTTTTGAAAGTTTTCCTGGATTTTTTGCTTCCTCTGTCACTCGAGTCGGTGTTCCTTGTGGCGAAGGCTTCTAGTGTCCTGCTCATCATTTCTAAGGTGCTTGCCCACGTCATGACATCCGGTCCCACGTTGTTGTGAGTCGTGGAGTCCCCTGGAACTTTCGTTGTGTTTGCTGTTCCACTTTTCATAATCGCTTTGCCCCCGCTCGGTGCTGTACTCGTGGCATCCCGGGGTAATGGTAACGATGTTGATTGCCGTTTGTTCCGGTGTGGCTCCACGAAGTCAACTCTATTGCCTTGCATTCGCTCCGCTGCGGGCCTTTCCTGTGACGTAGAGTTCCTCAAGATGGCATCTAGTTTTGCCTGTATTGCACATAAACTCTCAGCCTGGTCCCTACTCATTGTGTCCATTCTCGTTTCCAAACTCCCCAACTGGCTATTCAATGCGTCATATCGTTGCTTCATTTCTTGCATGTCTTTTTTGATGTTCTTGTCTCGCTCTCCATCAGTGGTATCTACCTTGTCCGACATCTGCTGAAGCTTTTCCTCTGTCGCTTTCGCTAGATTGAAATAGCTGTCCAGGTACTCATGTTTGTTGTATCTTAATTCTTTCTTTATCACATCTCTATCCTCCTCGCTGTGCTTTAGTCTCTTGTCGATCTGATCTAGCTTCGCCATCAGATCGCCCAGTTCGAGAAACATTGTTTCATGGTCAGATGTTGCCCCGTTGTTGGCTGCTCCCGTTCTCACCTGGTCTTCGTTTTGGTTGGTGTCTGTTGTTTTCGTGGAAACTGTTCCGAATGTTTTGCCTTTCTCGGATTTCGGTTCCTCCGTCACTACGTCTCTTGATTTCATCCCGACCATCATTGCCCACCTTTCAGTAAATGACGTTCTTTTTGCTTGAGACTCGTCCTTTACCGTTTCTGGCGTGTTGCCCGTTGTGTCTTCCACAGTGTCTATCGGCGAGAACTCCATGGACTTTGGATTTGTTTCTTCTGCATTCGGCATCGGTGTTGACTCCGTCGTCTTCTTCTCAACCTCATCCACACTTTGGTCCGGTGTCTCTAGATCAATCTCGATAGCGGGTTCTGCTTGTTTCCCTTCCATGCCCTCTTTTGTTTTGTTCTCCGTATTACTCCTCGTATTGACCATGCTAACTGAAAAGTTCTTCCTTGTTACTTTTGGGCCCATAGATGTCGTTTTACGTAGCGACGAGTTATATTTTGTCTTTGATTCTGTAACTCTTTTTTTTCAGCCACCGGTACCCTGCTCCGTCTCATGATTTATATTTACAATTGATTCTATTTACAATATTGGTATTTACAAAATCCTATTCTAAAAGAAAAAAATAAAAAATTTTTTTGTTTATAAGAAGAAAAACTACTTTACTGTTCCTTCTAAGATTTTGTTAAAAGTCTATGAATTCGTGATCCTAACACTATCGTGTTCTAACTAGTCCTATTGCTTTTGATTCAATTAATTCGACCTGTCTCAAGACCTTCTAGTACCGTCACTCCACTTCTTCGTGCTGTCCCAAGCTTTCTCTCTACTGTCCCAAGACTATTCAGTGCTGTTCCAGTACTTCTTGTTAGTGTCCCAAGACCACTGTCCCAAGACCCTTGCCCTAAGACGACTGTCCCAAAACTACTGTCCAGAGACTACTGTCCCAAGACTAGTGTCCCAAGACCACTGTCCCAAGACTACTGTCCCAAGACCCTTGCCCTAAGACTACTGTCCCAAGACTAGTGTCCCAAGACCACTGTCCCAAGACTACTGTCCCAAGACTAGTGTCCCAAGACTACTGTCCCAAGACTACTGTCCCAAGACTACTGTCCCAAGACTACTGTCCCAAGACTACTGTCCCAAGACTACTGTCCCAACACTAGTGTCCCAAGACTTTTGTCCCAAGACCACTGTCCCAAGACCACTGTCCCAAAACTACTGTCCCAAGACCAGTGTCCTAAGACCACTGTCCCAAGATCACTGTCCCAAGACCACTGTCCCAAGACCAGTGTCCCAAGACCACTGTCCCAAGACCACTGTCCCAAGACCACTGTCCCAAGACCACTGTCCCAAGACTACTGTCCCAAGACTACTGTCCCAAGACCAGTGTCCCAAGACTGTGTCGTACCAAGACTGCTCTGGCCCAAGACTGGCCCAAGACTGCACCGTCCCAAGATTGTCCCAAGACTGCACTGTCCCAAGACTGCACTGTCCCAAGACTGTCCAAAGACTGTTCTGCTCCAAGACCGTCCCCAGACTGCAATGTCCCAAGACTTCTTCGGTACTGTCCCAAGACTTGTCACCAAGTGTCTGGATAGTAGGATCTCTTCTTCTTTGTTGTGGGGACTCTTGAACCACTGTACCGTGTACCTCCACTTGAGCTCTTCTAATTTGTCTTCACCCTTTCGTTGTTTCAGGCTATTTTAAATCCCAACTTCTTCGCAGGTATCTTGTGATCACCTGTTCGTTCAATTACCAACAAAAAATTCTCACCAAAACGTAAAAATTTAAACAGGAAAAATTACAAAAACAGAGAGATGAACCCAATTAATATTCAAAGCTGACAGATGTCAACCTTTTTCCGAAAAAATGTCTGGTACCCGATTGCCACGCGTTTTCCTCCCCCCTGCTAGCGATCTTACGGGGTATCACAAAAACTCTCTATGTCCGCTCCCCCCTACCGATCCGACCAGGGTTACCTACCTTAACTCGATGTTAAATCTGGATATCCGCTTCTTATAACCAACGCGTGTAAATATCTAATGTAACTAAATCGACTATGCCGAACAATTAGTTACTCTAATGTGTCCTCCCTTTTTACACTTTACAACCACCAACCTTTAACCTAACCAGCCCCCCTTCTAATCTACCCCCTCTTTAGCCCCCTCTTAAGCCGAAACATCCCTTAAGCGCCGGGTGCTAAACCTCTCGAGAGAAAACCGTAGACCTGTTTCCAGGCCTGCTTGTGTAAAAATTTCCTCAAAACAATGGGGCTCCGCTTATCCAAAATTACACTTATTTCCTATAATGTAATGTGGATTTTAACGATACCCGTTTGTCCAACTTGAGAACACCCCTGTGCGTCCTCTTCTTGTTGTAGCAATCCCGTGCTGGTTGTCCCCTTGACGTGCACTGCACTTGACGTCAGCACCACCTCCCCACTTGGCTGGTCACCTCTTCCATTCAAGTCTCCTAGCGGTTCAGCTCAGTCCTTATGAACCACTTTCCCACTCGGGTGGACACATCTTCCAGTCAAGTCTCCTAGTTGTCCGGCTCTGTCCTTGTGAACCACTTTCCCACTCGGCTGGACACTTCTTCCAGTCAAGTCTCCTAGTGGTCCGGCTAGGTTGCAAGCTATCTGAAAACCCTTAACAACGCCCCCCACTTGGGCACCTTTTTGAAGTCACTGGTTTAGATTGCTAGATTGATCGAAACGATCGTTCTTATAAAACAGTATGGGTATACTATTAAATTAATATAAAAGTTTGATCCAACTACTCTGGTATCAGAGTCACTGTCAAGTTTGTTTTATAGTTTTTGTTCCTTTTTCTGTACTTTTTTCTTGTTTTTGTTGCGTGTTTTGACTTTTTGCTCGTGTGTTATTCCCCCTAGTTACCCCCCCCCCCCCCCTACTCGGTTAGCTAAGGCTCGTTCGGAGAGCGTACCAGGAAGTTTTCTCAAGTTTTCTTAAAAAGCTATCACGGTACAACCGGAAGGTTTACGCGTTCCCGCTGAACCAGACCACCGGTACTCTAGAATGGGCATGTAGCCCGGAGCTGTGTCAAGTGGGTTCGACTCCGCAGTCTTGATGTCGTAAAAACACCAAGGAGCGCCATAAAAACACTATGTAACAGTCGCCTACTTCGGTCACATATGAGGCTTAAGAAAAATAGGCCCTATAACCATTGGCTCAAGAGTCAGGGACACTATCTCTTGTGTTTTTGTACCTCAAAAACGGTCGGAGCCAATTCGGTTCGCTTGCGACATGAGACTAGAACCCGTTACAGCTTAAAGGCCACTACCAAAATACCCCCCGCCCCCACTCTAGAAAATAAGAACGTCCCCATACTTAGGTCTCAAAATACCCAAAATACACGAACGCCGTTAAAAACCGGGTTGCAACAATCCGTTAAAATACTTTTTTATTGGACAGTGGAACTTTGGTCCATTTCAGGTGGATCAACCTACTTATCATAAAATGCACTCGAGAAAACTAAATTTGGTACTTACATAGCAGCACGCATGAGAAAGAAAGTAATTAAACTAATAAATGACTCTAGCATAATTATAATCGAATATAACTCAAGAAGTTTTCTAATGATGAGTTCCAATCAAAGGAAATAAGTTTTAATTCAAGAATGTATTTTTTGATCTGGACCATTGGGAGACTTCGGTTGTCTGCTTTTCCGTTGAAGGTTCACTCTGGTCCAGTTGATTCTTGCTCTGCTCTTGTATTTGTTCGGTCTTCTATATCAGATAGAACGTCCCCAAACTTAGGTCTCAAAAAACCCAAAATACACGAACGCCGTTAAAAACCGGGTTGGAACAATCCGTTAAAATACTTTTTTTATTGGACAGTGGAACTTTGATCCATTTCAGATGGATCAACATACTTATCATAAAATGCACTCGAGAAAACTAAATTTGGTACTTACATAGCAGCACGCATGAGAAAGAAAGTAATTAAACTAATAAATGACTCTAGCATAATTATAATCGAATATAACTCAAGAAGTTTTCTAACGATGAGTTCCAATCAAAGGAAATAAGTTTTAATTCAAGAATGTATTTTTTGATCTGGACCATTGGGAGACTTCGGTTGTCTGCCTTTCCGTTGAAGGTTCACTCTGGTCCAGTTGATTCTTGCTCTGCTCTTGTATTTGTTCGGTCTTCTATATCAGTTAGGACAGCTCTACTCTAGTTTTCTACGATGGAAATTGCGAATAGCAATTTCCCACTGTATATTTGACAACTTTCCCGCAATTGTAATTCGGTTGTTCTGATTTTATATTTGATGTTTTCAGTTGTCGCGAGAAATCTGAGCATAACAGGCTCCATTCGAATTTTTGAAAAATAAAACGTCATTCCAAGACCACGTATTTTCGTGTTCAAGGTCAAACTTCCAAATATGACCGACTGGCACAAAGTTTTGATTGGTTGCATTTTCTAAATTTTGAACTAATGATGTGTATGACACTTTTTATGATCCTTGATCATTTTGTACAGATAGTTAATTATTTTTAAAACCTGAAGATGCACAAAAATGTGCGTAAACGTTTGTTTGAATTTACAATTTTAACGCATTCTCAAAACAAATACTTCAAATGTGATCTATTGTTTGACCCAGAATGCAAAATTAGACTTCTAGGAATGTACACAAAGATTTTCAAAACTCGCTATAACGATTCAGATACATGCGCTTGGCGCATTTTATGCGAATGTAACAACTGTAGAGACCTGAAGAAACCTACACTTATAACTGAAAACAAAAATTTGAACATTGCAATGACTGGGTTTTATGCGAACCCTTGGATTATTTTCCTAAATCCTTTGTTATTATTATTGTTATTATTATTATCACTTCCATATCTAGAAAATTCCTAGGATTTGACTGGAAAACGTGATGAAGGGACTCCTGACTATAACCTCGGTTACTATGATACTTTTGACCTTCTGATCACCCTAAAAAATAAGATAATAAAGATCAATGGGCATCATGGTTGGAAAACTTTTAGATGTGTTCAAAATATGGCAGATACAACTGGTGACTTAGACAGCTTCTTTGCGCGGAAGGACAAGAAAAAGAAAGGACAAACATGGGATAAAAAGAAAAAGTCAAATAAAAATGAAAATGCGGAATCTGCTCAAATATTTGGACCTGAATCTATTGAACACGATGAATGGGGAGAAATACAAGACGATTTATCCAAGAGTGTAAAGACTGTTGATCGTAAGTGTTAGTTGAAAATTGTACATTTGTATAGTTCTTAACAAAGTCAGGACGTTTTAAGATTAGCAATAGTTGTTTCCTTCAAGCTTAAAATAGCTCTTTGATGTTTTATGTGTTATGTTTCGGCGTTTTATGTGTTTTTTTTGTTGAAAAAATGATTGGCAGATAATTGTGGTCTTGAAATTAGGCAAAAAACGGACGTCATCGAAAAAGTGCAATTTCCCCAGTTCAACTGCAGTGTTGACAATTCGATAGCAATTTAGCTCTCTTTCTCCGTCTCGAAGTCAGAAATATCATTATTTTTCTTAGAAATTTTGGACGTTTTCCAATAAAGATTCAAGGACTTATTGCAAATTATATGCGCTCTTTGGATATTAAACGACTGCGTATGTTAGTGGCTGCATAGTCATAGTGTGCTCGGTGTGCTTAAGTCTGTTAATAGTTCTGGCGATTCTTTCAGACACATTTCAACGAAATTTGTGGGGACCGATCGTTTAGCAGACTAATATTATAGCATAAAAGTGAAAAATGAGTTTCTTAGCCGACCAACGTGTAATAAAGTGATGGATGAGTGAATAAAGGCGAAATAGTGTCGATTTTTGGGCGTGATTTTTTGAATAAATCGAAAAGCTTTGGCATATTTGACACTCTTAGTAAATAAGGCAAGTTGACCCACATTTTATGTCGAAAAATGACCAGAAACGTTGTAAAAATTGCAACAAAATTTTAAAAAAAATCTAAAACGTACTAATTAATTTTTGAGTGTTGTTGCATTTTTTCTTTCCCTAAATTGGCAAAAACTGATTTACTGGAGTTAAATTAAAGTTTCAGGGCTTGAATAAATGTTTCATGGCTCATCTTCTTCAATAAAAAGTTTATTATAAGCATGTTTTTGCTTTGTTTTCTCGAAATTATACTTAAAATCTTGAATTTTCAACTGGTTTTTTTGAATATCTATCATCACGGTCGAATCACGACTGAAAGGGTTCTAATATGATATATCACTTGACCCAATGCGATGATTATTTGTGGTACCTGATTCTGCGTGGAAAAAGCCAAAACACACCGGAATACAAAGTGCATCCCCATTTTCAATGGTAGGAACAAAAACAAAACTGAAAAAGAATTGTCAAGAAAGCAAGAGACAATAAGGTTCGACAATCGATGAAAATCTTCCAATTCAGATTCGAAGCGTCGATGAACCTTTTTCTTAATTTAAATAATCAAAGAATCAGTGTTTTGAGCTATTGCGAAGTGTTCGAAGGTGCTTTTAGGGCGATCGCACAGCCCCAATCAATTTGCACAATTTTTGGATGACGGAAGAACTGTTTTCGATTGACTTTTAAAGTTGTGATAGATTGCCGATCATTTTTTTTTACATTACTACGCTTGCGATTAGCAAGTCTTATCAAATCATACTATAGACCTGGTTCAGGTTAACAACTTTTAAACAAAATCTCGTCATAAGTATCAGTTGTCGGTCTATTATATGTCTCCACAGGTTTTGTCGGCTTAAATAGTTACAGCCATTAATAGTTTTCAGTAGTGTCATCTGTTGATACTCTATTTTCCTTGTGGTAGTATTTGAGGAGGAAGACGGATCAACCAATAATTCACCATAAGCGCTCTTTTGCTACTATTCGAAACAGTTTGTTCAGTCAGGCTGGGTTACCATTCGAAGATGAAATTTGTTAAGCCTTTACTATTCGGCTTTTGAACTCTGCCTAGAAAAAGGTTCTTCAGGCTAAGACTAAATCAAATAACACGACCTACCTAAGAAGACCCACTGATCCCACCGTAGTGCCCTCAGCTAAAAGTTGGCAAGTTTTGCAGTTGAAAAGAAAATCTAAAACTTTGGCGCGAGCTAGTGACTTCCTGGAACCACGGAACCAAGGTAAGCAAATACTAGCGACTAGCTGGCTTCTTGAACGGTTCTCAACCTAAAGACTCAAACAGCAACATACTCTTCAATTCCAAGTCTCTCACCTCGCCCTAAGATGCATACTCTTTTAACATTCATCTCACCCGAGTTACTAAATGCAACATTTACAAACGGAACATTAAAATTAAGAGAAATGCTAAATGTCTCTCCCTAACAGATGCGCCTCAGTTTTATACCGAAGAAGTGGAGAAACGCATTAAAATGGCTCGCTCATCTCATGGATTTGAAACATCTTCATGAAACTGTCCCTAGACTACCTCACGTCTTGAGCCTTAGGTTACGCACGCGCTTCGCAAGTCTCATCTATTCCGAAAACAGCAACCGTATTTCAACTGTTCAAACCCCTGAAGTACCGTACTGTCCAAAGAATGTTGTCCCATTTCCTTACTCAGTCCCGTTGTCCAATGCGGTTTCCAACTACAAAGAAATTGACCCAATACCCAAAATAATCACTGAAATTTCCCTATAAACTCCACAACTGATTTATAACTCAGAAGACTCGTTTCAGCCTCGTTATACGTTCCGGCTACTCCTCGCTTCTCAAATCATACTTCAACAGTTTTCACCCAAGTGTCTCGAATGAATGTCCTGAGTGATTCAACGTCCCACACAATACCAACCACTTTTTAGTCCACCAAAACCTTCTATACTCACTTCACTTTGGTCTCATTCATTCGAAGCTGCTCCGTTTCTCAGTTTGTACCAGGCCTCAAGCACGTCAGTTTAGCTCCATACTGATGGCCAGTGTCGACTCAACACTGGATCATAATTTCGACTATAAAACCAAAACCGTTCCTCTGAGACTTGAAGATGACGAAAAGAACCATCTTTCACTGGAAGTGCTGAAAACAACCTGAACCAAGCAATCAATCTTCTCAGAAATACGGTACTAACGGACGAATTTTTCGAACATTCATATTGAAATCAGACCGAAAAGATGATGTTTCATGCGTTGAGCCTGGACCAGGAAACTACAAGAGCCGATAGTTATTGCAGCAGAAAGCACCACTGAGCAAAAAAAAGTTTTTTGAAATTTGCGTGCTAATTATGCTTGCGATTAGCAATCGTTATCAATTTGGAATATAGACTTTTTAGGGGTTAACTAGTTCAACAGAATCACTTGAGACTTGAATAATTTGATAGCTTGAATCGTTTTGTTTGAGAGCTCCTGTTAGTTTTTCTCCAGTCACTTCATAAAATCTTCTGTTCTTGAATTTTCGAGGTGCTTTGGCCTAGAGGTAACGCGGTTGCTGGTGTACCCTAAGGTCTAGTTTGAGTTCTGGCCGGATCTTGGTTTTTTCAGTATAGATAAAATTGAAAAAAAAAATAGAAAAATTTAATTGTCTGCTTAAGTTCGTTTGTCTGATCAAGTTTTGCCGACTAATTCGGTCTGATCACGGTTTTTTTCTCGTGCTGTCAATGACTTTCTGTTTTTCTCTGAACGTAGTGAGCACTCTTATATAGGTCTTGCCGATTTTTTTGTTCGGTTTTTTTTTCAGGAAAAGTCTGAAAAATTTGATTTTTTTTTTTGCGGTTTGGCTTGTGATTTCTTTTCTAGTTCAGTCCATTTCTATTCTTAACAGGAAGGCAAACTCCATTATCAAACAGCAAAAATGTATAGGTCACGAAAAACGTAATTGACTTCTAATTTTGAAAATGGAAATTAATTATCAGATTTCCCAGCGAAATAAAAGTTTCGCCTATCGATCCAGTTATCTCAAATTGGGTGAATTTTAACAAAAAGTGTCCATCATATTTTGTTCTACAAATTAAAAGAGTTTTAAGGCCATTTTTTTCTTCGAAATTCAAAAGTTGAAGTTTCTCAAAAAAACAAGTCAGTTTTTTTTTCAGTTTCCTTGCGTTCAATACTCTTTTCCAAATGTTAGCTGGCAATGTTTAGGTTAAATGTAACTTGACATCTTTTAGGGAACATCAAGATGCACGTGTAGCAACTAGTGTTTTTTTGGTGCTATTCCATGTTTGTGTTCAGAGTCAGTGGTGGAAGAAGGGGGACGTGGGAGTCCGAGTAGTGGGAACCAGAGGAGCAGTGGGGGTGACATGCACACCATTTGCGAGGAGGACTCGGGGGGAGTAGAGAGGGACAACAAGGGACCCTGGCACCTGACCCCCGCCAACACCACCAGCAGCAGTGATCCCCCCGCACCAGCTCCCACCGCCACAGTCGATGGACCTTCGAGCAACCACAGTGGGGGCGATGCAGCAGCCACAGTGGGCAGTGGGGTCGCTACTGGTGCCAACGAGAACAAGAAGGAGGAGGAGAAGTCGAAGGAAGATGAGAGTACTGTGGAGAGCAAGTACGTGCCTCCATGGATGAGAAATAAGTCTGGCCCAATGACCGCCACTGCAGATTCCCCCGCTGGTGCTAAATACCTGCCCCCTGTTCGAGCGAGGGGTCAGTCACATCTGCAGACCAAACCGCCGGACGTCCAGAGCCAATCCGACTTCCCTAGTTTAGGCGGAGCAAACACAAATCCAGATGGGCAAAATGCATGGCAGAGGTCGCAGGCCAGCTCCGCAACCTAAACGCAATCATCAACAGAGCTGCAAATCAGCGGAGACCTAATTCACAAATTCTGAAACGTCAAAACTGAAATCGGAAATTTTGAGGGACTTGAATTTTTGAGCCGCGTTGATAAATTCAATTTTGGCTCTGGTATTTTTTATAAGTCTGAATGTAACCCATCGCCAGAGGGATTTTATTGAATAATGTGTTTTATAGATTCAATGGCGCATATTCAATTCAGAAACATTTATTTGACTGTTTAAAAGAAGTTTTTTGTACTTATTATTTGGTGAAAGTAAAATATAAAAGTTCGAAAATTTCAATTTTAAATACATTTATTTCTGGAAATCGCCCACCATCGTGAGAAAATTGGTTTACTGAATAGTCAATTAAACCATTTCTGACATTTGCATATCGTATACTTGGATCCATCTCTGAACACGTTTAATGCTTCGACCACTTCATGAGATTGGCGTAGCTTGTACAGAGTCGATGAACGTATATAGTAAAAAAACCTAAAATTTGTTGAGGCTCAAATTTACTTTTTTGCGGTACTTATGATTTCTTTACGCTCACGATTAGCAAAAGTAGTCGATTAACTTGTGCTATGCTCCTGATTTTGCTAATATGCTGCTGATTCAAATTTAACTACTGGATACTAGTTACTACTGGAACATGTATAAATATAGAGCTTCGATTATGTTTTTTCGGCTTCGTGGTTGTCGACCTACGCTATGTCATTTTTTTTTACAATTTATGCTCACTTTGCATACACTACTTATAAAGCTATCGTGGATCGCATGGTGGGCGTTACATGCAATTTGAACAGCTTATTGACTGGCGGGTATTTACCGTTTTTTTCCTTGGAACGCCCGGTAGTACTTTTGAGATCGATAACACCCTGGCACTGATAATTGAATACCAGAAGTCAACTGCACTAGGACCTCTTTGAAAGATTTGTATTAGTTTAAAGACGAAACAAAATACTTTGAAAAAATCCTTTTCCTTCATCAATTGTAACATGGTTCGATGTTTTGTTTTGCAATGATTGACCGTCATGGTGATTTCATCCTACAGTTGTTGCATCCCAAGTGGCGCGATGCTCATATTCGCCTCTGTAGTTAAACTTTGGTTCTTTACACTAGCAAGCGTAGTGTAATAGTAAAACTATTATATTTTTCCAACCTAATTCGCAAATATTAGTGATAATTTTTGTGGCAATTTGATGCTGACTGCATTGGCAGTTTGACAGCATTTGCTTTGAAATTTGATTAGTAATAATTTTTGTAATTTCCAATTTATTACATGCAAAATTTTGTCCATTTGTGTTTGGTGCATGTTTGGCTGCATCGCATTGACAAGGTTTTTCTTTCCTAGTTATTCGCGAAGAATTCGTCTTTTTTTCTAAACTTTATCTTAAGGGAAGAAAATTCATGGAGGAGGCGAAGTGGACGTTCTACCTTCAAGTTCCTCGGTAATCGTATGAAAGGTAAAAATTATAGTTCAAAGCTCTAAAATCTGATTCAACGGGATTTTTAGTTTTTATATGAAAATATTATTTATGAATCAAGATTTTAGAGTAATAGATTTGCCTTTGATGGATATGAGTTGACATTTCGGTTGCATTTTCAAAGTGTCCTTCAAAAAGAAAAACGTAAAAAAGAAGTAATAATTCGGAACGAAACAAATTCTATCGATAAATTGTTATCCCGTTTCTCAGTGGTAGAGACCAACTAATAACGGATTTTTTTTGAAAAAGTTATTATGAGCCGCACCTCTTAACACGCTACTGGATTTTCAAAGTGTCCTTCAAAAAGAAAAACGTAAAAAAAAGGTAATAATTCGGAACGAAACAAATGCTATCGATAAATTGGTATCCGGTTTCTCAGTGGTAGAGACCAACTAATAACGGATTTTTTTGAAAAAGTTATTATGAGCCTCACCTCTTAACACGCTACTGGATATGCGGTAAAAAACTAAAGTGGTGACACCGAAGTCTTGTTACTTTTTTTTGCAACCATAAATGAATTTTTCCCGGCGCACTGATGACCGTAATAAATTGTAAAAACTTTTGCGATAAGGTGTCGATTCAAATGTGATTTTGCTAATAATCTGTTGTATGATTAAATGGTTGTGAATAAAATGTTGTGCGAAAATCTGAAGAAAGTTATTTTTGATCAATTGGTCATACTGTAGGTTTTTTTTTCAGCGGGACAGCATTTTCTGCTACATTTTGCAAGTGACAATAAAATCCAGCTTCCGCATTTTGTTTATCTGTTAAATATGCCGTAAAATAATAAACGAAACCAGGGTTTTTTCTTTAAGCCTGAAAATTACTCAGCAAAATCTCTATTTGTGTTTTTATTGTTTTTTCAAAATTTTCTTGCCGTTTTTCGCTCTGTAAGTAAATAAATAAAGCGCTCATTCTTGCATATTAAACGAAGGTCAAGTTTGTTTATTTCTTAAATCAGCGTGCTCATTTCAGAGGCAATTTCCTAAGTATCCTTTAAAAGGAAAACGTGAAAAGTAGGTAATATTTACGAACAAAATAAACGTAATCTATCAATAAACTGGTATCCGGTTCCTGTGCGTCAGACGGGTTTATACCTGAGTTTTTGCGAAGAAAATGTATAAAGAATCTACCCTCTCAACACATTATTGGGTATGCGATTACTACAACGAAAGTGGTGACACCGAAATCTCGTTTTTTTGTAACCAGAAATGAGCTTTTTTCCCAGCGCGCCAATGAAATACTTGCGATATCTGCTTTCAACTCAAATGCAATTTTGCTAATAACTCTTTGTATGAATTTAATTATTGTAAAAAAAAGTTTCAGTTTTGAATCGAAAAGTGTGAGAAAATCTGGAGAAAAAATATTTTGATCAATTTGTGACAAGGCTAGTTTTTTTTTGTGTGGGATAGAAACTACTGCTACAAATTTCCAGTGGAAAAAAGTTACAGTCTCCTCATTTTGTTGACTTTATGAATATGCCGTAAAATAAAACACGAAACCAGTGATGCTTGTTTTAGCTGGAAAATAACTCTACTTCTCTGCAAATTCTATACTTTCATTGTGGAAATTTGGAAGTTTTTTTTTGCTTTTTCTTTCCTCTAAAAACTACATAATGCGCTTGTTCTCATATTTTGAACTTTATTTGAGCTTGTTTACTTCTTAGATCAGCGTGGTCGAAACATTTTGTGAATTTTCTTACAGAAACGTGTCCTCCTTGCTGAAATCATGGGTTCAGATTTTAAAAAACTAAGTATCGAAATGTTTACTCTGGCTTTATCGTTTTTGGCTTAGTCTTTTGCAAAGTATTTGTCGTTTTTTTCTAATTTCTCTTTTTTATCGGGAGAGGATTTATGGAGGAGGCGGAGTGGATGCTCTACCCTCAAGGTTCTGAAACCCTTGCCGTCAGCGTCAGAAGGGTTCACGTTGGTACTGTTTTAGAATGCTTAAGCCAACTGCCCTAATTGGTACTCTTCGTTTTAGAATAGAGAAAATGTAGCCAAATTTTTCTGCTTTGCCCCATTCCTCTCTAAAAACTAAATAATGCGCTCGTTCTCATATTTTGAACTTTATTTGAGCTTGTTCAGTTCTTCAATCAGCGTGGTCGATACATTTGAAGCATTTTCTCACAGAAACGGGTTTCTGTTGAAATCATGAAATACATACGAGCATTTGGACCATATTTAGACATTGATATTTTTTGCAAGGTTTTCCCGAAAAAAAACAAATCTTGCAACAATTTTGCAAAAAGAAAGTGCCTCAGTAGTCGCCTTGAAAAAAGAAATTTCAGCTCACAGCTCTAAAAGCTCATTCAGCGGGGGCTTTTGTGGATGTTAGTTTTTTATATGCAAATTATTAGTTATAAATAAGAACTGTAAAATTGAAAGCTTGCCTTTGTTGGATTTAAGTTACCAATTCAGTTCCAACTTCCAAATTATCCTTCATTTAAAAAATTGAAAAAAAGCTATTAACTCTAAATAAAATAAAAGTATTATATCATTGAATTGCTATTCAATTTCTCAGTGCGACAGACCAGCTTATACCGGAGTTTTTTTGAAGAAGAAATATCATGAGTATTCCCTCTCTACACGCTACGTCATCAATTTACGATATGTGGTAAAATGGTGGCGTTGAAGTTTTTTTTCTATCCAGAAATGCGCTTTTTTTCCCGGCGCTTTTTTTCCTGGTACTTGCGATAAATCGGAGGTTTTTTGAAAAAGAGTTATTATGAGGATCCCCTAAAACACACAACGAAAAAAATTATTTCGTTGAACGGATCATAATGAAGGTTTTTTTTGTGCGGGACAGCAATTTCTGCTACAAAGTTTTAGTAGCAAAATTTTCTAAGCTCCTAAGATTCTTCTTCTTCTGAACATGCCGTACAATAAAATACAAAACCCGTGATGCTTGTTTTAGCTGGAAAATAACTCTACTACTCAACAAATTCTCTACTTTCTTTGTTAATTTACTTTTGTGTTTTCGGAAATTTTTCTGCTTTGCCCCATTCCTCTCTAAAAACTAAATAATGCGCTCGTTCTCATATTTTGAACTTTATTTGAGCTTGTTCAGTTCTTCAATCAGCGTGGTCGATACATTTGAAGCATTTTCTCACAGAAACGGGTTTTTGTTGAAATCATGAAATACATACGAGCATTTGGACCATATTTAGACATTGATATTTTTTGCAAGGCTTTCCCGAAAAAAACAAATCTTGCAACAATTTTGCAAAAAGAAAGTGCCTCAGTAGTCGCCTTGAAAAAAGAAATTTCAGCTCACAGCTCTAAAAGCTCATTCAGCGGGGGCTTTTGTGAATGTTAGTTTTTTATATGCAAATTTTTAGTTATAAATAAGAACTGTAAAATTGAAAGCTTGCCTTTGTTGGATTTAAGTTACCAATTCAGTTCTAACTTCCAAATTAACCTTCATACAAAAAATTGAAAAAAAGCTATTAACTCTAAATAAAATAAAAGTATTATATCATTGAATTGCTATTCATTTTCTCAGTGCGACAGACCAGCTTATACCGGAGTTTTTTTGAAGAAGAAATATCATGAGTATTCCCTCTCTACACGCTGCGTCATCAATTTACGATATGTGGTGAAATGGTGGCGTTGAAGTTTTTGTTTTTTTCTATCCAGAAATGCGCTTTTTTTCCCGGCGCTTTTTTTCCCGGTACTTGCGATAAATGGTTTGCAACCAGAAATGCTTTTTAAGCTTTTTCTCGGCGCGCTATTGACCGTATTGGTGTTTTTTAAAACAAGCGATGTATGTTCTCAATTCAAATAGGATTTTGCTAATGAGCAATTATATAAAATAAATTATTGTGAAAAAAATTTAAAAATTTTGAATAAAAAATTGTGAGAAAATCTGAAAAAATTATTTCGTTGAATGGGTCATAATGCAGGTTTTTTTGTGTGGGATAGCATTTCTGCTACAAATTTTTAGTGGCAAAAATTTCTAACCTCCTCATTTTGTTATTTATCCAAATATGCCGTAAAATAATTCACAAACCCGTGATGCTTTTTTTAGCTCGAAAAAACTCTAATTCTCTGTTTTTTGATGTATTTTTGTTTTTGATTTATCAGAAGTTTATTTTGCTGTTTTTCGCTCCTCCGTATGTAACTAAATAAAGTGCTCATTGTTGTGGATTAAATCGTGTTCAAGCTTGTTTAATTCTTAAACCAGCGTGTTTGGAACATTTTCAAAACAATTTCCAAAGTATCCTTTAAAAAGAAAAACGTAAAAAGTAGATAATATTTCTGAACGAAATAAAAGTGTTCTATCAATAAATTGTTTCCGATTTCTGTGCAACAGACCAACTTATATCGGAGGTTTTTTGAAAAAGAGTTATTATGAGGATCCCCTAAAACACACTACTGCTGGATATGCGGTAAAATACAACGAAAGTAGTGACGTTGAAGTCTTGTTATTTTTTTTGCTACCAGAAATGCGTTTTGAGCTTTTTCCCGGCGCGCCAATGACCGTAATGAAGTGTTTTAAATACATGCGATGTATGCTCTCAATTCAAATAGGATTTTGCTTATAAGCAATTGTGAAAAACTTTTCAAAGTTTTGAATGGAAAAATGTGAGAAAATCTGAAAAAATTATTTCGTTGAACGGGTCATAATGCAGTTTTTTTTTGTGCGGGACAGCAATTTCTGCTACAAATTTTTTGGTGGCGAAAATTTCTAACTTCCTAAGTTTCTTCTTCTTCTGAACATGCTGTACAATAAAATACAAAACCCGTGATGCTTGTTTTAGCTGGAAAATAACTCTACTACTCAACAAATTCTCTACTTTCTTTGTTAATTTACTTTTCTGTTTTCGGAATTTTTCTGTTTTGCCCTTTTCCTCTCTAAAAACTAAATAATGCGCTGGTTCTCATATTTTGAACTTAATTTGAGCTTGTTCAGTTCTTCAATCAGCGTGGTCGATACGTTTGAAGCATTTTCTCACAGAAACGGGTTTTTGTTGAAATCATGAAATACATACGAGCATTTGGACCATATTTAGACATTGATATTTTTTGCAAGGCTTTCCCGAAAAAAAACAAATCTTGAAACAATTTTGCAAAAAGAAAGTGTCTCAGTAGTCGCCTTGAAAAAAAATTTCTAACCTCCTAAGTTTCTTTTTCTTCTGAACATGCTGTACAATAAAATACAAAACCCGTGATGCTTGTTTTAGCTCGAAAATAACTCTACTTCTCTGCAAATTCTATACTTTCATTGTGGAAATTTGGAAGTTTTTTTTGTTTTTTCTTTCCTCTAAAAACTACATAATGCGCTTGTTCTCATATTTTGAACTTTATTTGAGCTTGTTTATTTCTTAGATCAGCGTGGTGAAAACATTTTGTGAATTTTCTTACAGAAACGTGTCCTCCTTGCTGAAATCATGGGTTCAGATTTTAAAAAACTAAGTATCGAAATGTTTACTCTGGCTTTATCGTTTTTGGCTTAGTCTTTTGCAAAGTATTTGTCGTTTTTTTCTAATTTCTCTTTTTTATCGGGAGAGGATTTATGGAGGAGGCGGAGTGGATGCTCTACCCTCAAGGTTCTGAAACCCATGCCGTCAGCGTCAGAAGGGTTCACGTTGGTACTGTTTTAGAATGCTTAAGCCAACTGCCCTAATTGGTACTCTTCGTTTTAGAATACAGAAAATGTAGCCAAATTTGTAGCGCATTTTTTTGTGGAAGATCAACCCGGGATCTTGTAAGCTGCTTTTCACTCTAAAATCAATAAAAAGGAGCATAACTGGCCGTATTCAGATATTGAAATTTTTCCAAAGTTTTTTTCCGAGAAAAACAAATCATGCAACAGTTTTTGAAAAAAGTTGCGCCCCGGTAATCGCTTTGAAAATCACAGCTCTGAAAGCTGATTCAGCGGGGACTTCTTGTGAATGTTTTTTTGTTATTAGAGATTATTAGTTGTTATAAATAACAATTGAAAAAATATTAAGCTTGCCTTTGTTAGATGTAACATTTCAGTTGCAATTTCTAGAGATCCCTCTTAAAGAAAAAGTTGAAAATAAGGTTTTAATTTAGAACATGTTGAAGTATTCTATCAATAAATTGGTATTCAATTTCTGTCCGACCGACCAAATTATACTAGATTTTTTTTGAAGAAAAGATAATATGAGCTTCCCCTCTCAGCAATTTTGTGGATAAGTGGTAAATACAACAAAAGTGGCGACACCAAAATCCTGCTATTTTTTTGCAACCAGAAATGAGCTTTTTGAGCTTTTGCCCGGCGTGCCAATGGCCGTAATGGTGTTTTTAAATACATGCGATATAAGCTTTCAAGTCAAATGCGATTTTGCTAATGAACCAATGTATGAACTAAATTATTGTGAGAAAAATTTTTAAAATTTTGAAACGAAAAAAGTGAGAAAATCTGCAGAAAAAAAACTTATTTCAATCGATTGGTCATAAAGCAGGTTTTTTTCGGTGGGACATAATTTCAGCTAGAAATTTCTGATGGCGAACGTTTCTAGCCTCCTCATTTTGTTAGTTCACTGAATATGCCGTAAAATAATACACAAAACCAGTGATGCATGTTTTAGCTCGAAAATAACTTTACTACTCAACAAATTCTCTTCTTTCTTTGTGTATTTATTTTTGAGTTTTCGGACATATTTTTTTGCTTTTCCTCTTTTCTCTCTATAAAACTAGATAAAAAGCTCGTTCTCATATTTTGAACTTTTTTTGAGCTTGTTTGTTTCTTAAATCAGCGATGTCGGAACATTTAGTGAATTTTTTTTACAAAAACGGGTTCTCCTTGTTGAAATCATGTAACAGGTTTTTTAAATAACTAAGTATCAAAATGTTTACTCTGGTTTTCTCGTTTTTGGCTTAGTTCTTCGCGACGTCTTTCTCGTTTTTTTTCTATTTTCTCTTTCTTATCGGAAAAGGATTTATGAAGGGGGTGGAGTGGATGCTCTGCCGTCAAGGGTTTGAAACCATGCCGTGAGAAGGGTTCACGTTGGTACTCTTTTAGGATTTTTAAGTCAACTCCCATAATGGGTCCTCTTCGTTTTAGAATAATTGTAGCGCAGTTTTTGTGGGAGATCAACCCGGGCTTTTGAATTTTTTTGTATTGTAAAGTGAATGAAAAAAAGAGCATCTGTGACCATATTTAGACATTGAAGTTTTTTGCATTGTTTTTTTTCCAAAAAAAAATTTTTGCAACAGTTTGAAAAAAAGTTGTGCCTCGGTAATGGCCTTCAACATAAAACTTTCATTTCACAACTCTAAAAGCGGATTCAACGGGGGGTTCTTGTGAATGCTAGTTTTTTATATGGAAATTATTAGTTGTTATAATTAAAGGCTTGCCTTATTAAGATGTAACATTTCAGTTGCAACTTCCAAAGTTTTCTTCATAAAGAAAAAGTGAAAAGGAGGTAAATACTTCTGATCAAAACAAATGTATTCATCAAAAAATTGGTATCCGATTTCTTAAGGCGGCAGACCAGCTTATACCGGAGTTTTTTTTTGAAAAAGAATTATAATGAGTATCACCTCTCAACACGCTACTGGATATGCGGTAAATTACAACAAAAGTGGTGACGTCGATGTTTTGTTATTTTTCTTGCTACCAGAATTGAGCTTTTTTCCCGGCGCGCCAATGACCTTTTTGATGTTTTCTGAATACGTGTGATATATGCTTTCAACTCAATTGCAATTTCGCTAATGAGCCGTTGTATAAATTAAGTTATTGTGAAAAAAAATTTTCAAACTTTTGAATCAAAAATAGTGAGAAAAAATTGAAGAAAAAGTTTTTTTGATCAAATGGTTTGAATGCAGGTTTTTTGCGCGGAACAGCAATTGCTGCTACATTTTTCTAGTGGCAAAAAATTTCAGCCTTTCTCATTTTGTTAATTCACTGAATCTGCCGTGAATTAATACACAAAACCAGTGATGCTGGCTTTAGCTAAAAAATAACTCAGCAAAATCTGTTTTCAATTAAAATCAATTAAAAAAGCAATTTTGATCAAACTTAGATATTGAAATTTATGCAAGGTTTTTCCGAGAAAAACAAATCATGCAACAGTTTTTGAAAATAAGTCGTGCCTCAGTAATCGCCTTGAAGTTTAAAATTTTAGTTTAAAGCTCTGAAAGCTGATTAAACGGGGGTTTCTTGTGAATGCTAGTTTGTTAAAAGGAGATTATTAGTTGTTATAAATAACAATTGTGAAATATTTAGCTTGCCTTTGTTGGATGTAACGTTTCAGTTGCAACTTCCAAAGTATCCTTTATAAAGAACATAGTCAAAAGGAGGTAATAATTTTGAATAAAACAAAAGTATTCTGTCAAAAAAATGGTATCCGATTTATCAAGACGGCAGGCCACCCACTACAGGGTTTTTTTTTGAAAAAAAGTTATTATCAGTAAATCCTTTCAACACGCTACTGGATATGCGGTAAAATACAACGAAATTGTTGACGTCAAAGTTTTTTTCTTGCTACCAGAGTTGAGTTTTTCTCCCGGCGCGCCAATGACCGTATTGATTTTTTCTAAATACGTGCGACATATATTTTCAAGTCAATTGCAATTTCGCCAACAAGCTGTTGTATGAATTAAGTTATTGTGAAAAAAGAACATTCTAAATTTTGAATCAAAAATTTTGAGAAAATCTAAAGAAAAAGTTATTTTGATAAAACTGTTCTAACGCAGGATTTTTTTGCGCAGGACAAGTTTTTCTGCTAAATTTTTCTGGTGGCAAAAAAAATCCTGCCTCCTCATTTTGATAATTCACTGTAAAAAACACCCTGTTACGTAACCGCACTACACCAACTAACATACGCGATGCAGCTAAAAAAAATTTATAAGGTTGGACTATAGCAAGTTTTAATCGTTTTTTTTGCACGAAAATCTAATCAATTGCCATTTACACACCACGACCACACTGTCATACGCTATATGGAATACACACCTTATGATACAGACCCAGCAGTTAACTCACAACTAACCGGAAATTTTTCCCATCAAAACTAATTTTTTTTCGACCTAGTTAGTCTCAATTAAAATTTTTGACCAGGTTATTGAAACCGCACTCCAAAATACTAAAGCATACGACTTTTATTCAACTAAATTTGATCATTTTCATTTCTTCTCCAACTTCCTCATCCCCAAGGAACGCGACATCTACGGCTCGCATGAAATAAAATTGAAGAAAAAAGTTCTTTCACACTCACAATTATTATCGCTTTTTTCAACGACTTTTTTTGCAATACTCCTCCTCTTGAAATCCTTACCACAGTTACATGTCTTTCTAGTTCCAAATATACTTCACTCTATTTTCTTAACTTTACTTATTGCATTAAAACTACTAACCTCCACGGCATCCTCCGAAATTATGACCAAGTCCGCCCAATGTATATCTTCTGTCACCTCACCGACAACTTCCCTCTTGAAGACTCCCGCCCCATAAACATGAGGTTTGGCCACCCGTACAAACATGAGGTTTGGCGCAATAGAGTTTTTTTGGCCACCCGTACAAACTGAAAACGTCATTCGCATGCTCACAATACTTTTTTAAAAATATTCACAATAAAACTAACTTCCCATATAAGTTTTCTTTCAGAACCGGACCCTTGATAAGTATGAGCTTATATTTCACTAATTAATTAGCAATATTTTACTCTTTAATTATACCCGTGTGTTTCACCCCTTTTTAGTAAATTTCACCATTAATTTCTGAAAATATACAAATTTAAAACTTTGTAAAATTTTCAAATTTATTGCTAATAGTTTGTTGTTAATTTATCGAACGCAGTAAAAGTTATACGCAGCAACAAATAATACAATTATGCTGTAAAATTCCTTTATAAAGCATTCAATTAAAAAAATGCGTACAGAAATAAGATAAGAATTTTTTTATGTGTGCTTTCTTTTGTAATTTTCCTAATTTGCTGTTTGACTCAAACAACCAACACAGCTTACTGATTCCACTACACCAACAACATGTAGAACGATATGAAACCCAAATAAGTTGAAAAAACATCCAAAACAAAAAAAAAATTTTTTTGATCAAAGGACTCAGACAAGAAAACAAAAAAACCCTGATAAAAAGGAAACAATGGTTATGCACAATATGAAATTTATTCATAAAATCTATGGTCTTATCCAACACACTCGCCCTGAATTCACTGCAACTACCGGAGAAATTGAACTCATCTGAGCACTTGAACTTCTTTGGTCACTCTTAGGTACTAAAATTTACTTAGCATGCTTGCAACGCTTCTTTTGCAATCCCTCTTTTTTGAAGCTAATTTTTCAACGGTTTTTTAAAAGCCGTTCCCAGTTAAGCATGACTTTATTTTTTACTAATTGAATATAAATGTTTTACTCACCATTTTTCAATTTTATGTCTCACCAACTTTCTTCTAAATTTCACCAATAATTTCGAAAAAGCAAAAAAAAAAAATTCAAACTTTTTTTAAAAGATTTTAATTAGGTATTGCTACCTAATTGCAGTACGTTCGAAATCATGAAGAAAAGTTTAGATTATAACAGTGAATTAGTAATAATTATGCAGTAAATTTCCTAAATTTCCTATACAATGTAATAAAATAAAAAGGTGTAAAAAATTAAGATAATAAATAACCTTTTTCTGTGTGCTTTAATTTGTAAGCTCCCCAGTTTGCCACTTGACTCGCCCACATTTCACGTACTTCTTTTCATTTTTTACATTAATTTCCACTACGGTATTAGCATAGAAACAATTTTTTGTTTTTTTTTGTTTGGCAAACTAACTGATAACATTTCTAACGCGCTTTCACACGTTTCAATTTTTGCTAAACCCGTTTGGAAGAAAAAATTAAATCTAAGCATAAAAAATCGATGCAGCTGATTAATACAACCGCGCAAAAAAACATGAACAGGAAAGATCCACGATACGCAAACCAGAATAAATTGGGTTAAAATGGATAAAATTTTCTTTTGAAACTCAAAGTAAAGTTTTATTAAGAACACATGAAACACTAGTACACTCAAAGTAATCACAAATTGAAGACTAATGTTTGAGAAAAGGAAACAACCAAAATAAAAGAAACACCTAGCATAAAAGAAGGAAGAAGTGACACCTAAATAAACTGTTTTAAAAATAGATGCCCAAAAGTAGACTCCAACTGGCCTCACTCAGTGGTAAAGGACACCCTGAGCATGCTCTATAGCCGACCTCACCCCCCGCGCTACAAATTCTAGTGTGAGCAACTCTCAAATTAAATGAAATGATTAAAACGTTTTCGCAAAAATAACTATCAAAGATCATAGCTAAAACTGAAATTAATAAAAGCTGCAGATAAAAATAATGTAAAAGATTTCACAGATCAAAAGAAACGAGCAGCAAAAGGGAGATGAAACTCGACCACATTCGACTCTGAAATGGCAAATCTCTTGGTTTTGCTTGCCGCAGTCACAACACTCGCAGGATATAAAATGTGGAAACAATATAGCAGCAAAGGTATCTATTGAACTCAAAAAAACGGATCCTAGTCATTTGGCGCTTCGCTTAGAGAAGTCAAACCCTATCTCGCTATTTGATCAAAACGAACAAATAGTCGAGAAAGCACGTATTCTTGCTCTACATTATGAAATTTACACATCATTAACACGAATATGCAGACTCGATACAATCTTTTGACATTCTACAAATCTCTTCAACTCTTTTTCTCTCAACAACAAGTATTTCAACAAGCACCAGTTTAAAACAAATATTTTATGTATCCAATCGTAATCCCTGATTTTTATCACTGTAAAATTCTTAGAACTAACTAGTCATGATCCACTACCAAGACTTATGATTGTTTCTAAAGCTGAAAATATTTATATTTAGAGAAAAAAAGAATTTATCTTAGAAAGCAGTCGCTCTTCCTCTCCTCTAACCTCGCAAGAATACCATTATAAACTAGATTTTTGAGACTAGGAAATATAAGAGTAAGATTAGGATCAGTATTAGACTAAGAATCTGTCCGGTCGAAAATTAGATAGCGTGACGAGT
This sequence comes from Symsagittifera roscoffensis, assembly GCF_963678635.1. Taxonomy (NCBI): domain Eukaryota; kingdom Metazoa; phylum Xenacoelomorpha; order Acoela; family Convolutidae; genus Symsagittifera; species Symsagittifera roscoffensis. Next base: position 2,121,379 of record NC_087069.1, read on the forward strand.
AGACGGTGTTTCGTATACGAAATTACTCTATGAGAAGGCCACCCCGGACTTAAACTCAAATGTCAGATCCCCTGCTCATGTGTACCTGGGATGAAGGAAAATTGCATAAAAATTCTGACTGTTGGTAGTTTACGCTACGTGGCAGCAATAGATTTTAACTAGTGCAATTTACTTTGAAAATGAAAGTGTTACTGTGTTCGATGACTTCGGAAAGCGTTGGGCCATGAGTCACACCATAGATTGAGAACCTAATGTCACTGCAGAGGCGTGGAACTTCTAAGTGTACGAGACTATCCTTCAACCTACAAAAGAAAAAAAACTCCAAAATCCCACTGCGAGCCAGCTGTGAGCTGAATTGCACAAGCACAGTACTGAAACCAGTTCTGCTTCTGATGTACAACCCGATAACATAGATTCCAGCTTTCTTCTATTTTCGGATATGAAAACTATATTTTCAGAGAAAAGAAAACCACTCGTGATTATAATACACTTATGCTGTAGAATTCCTTTAGGAAGCATTCATTTAATAATGAGTAATGAAATAAGATAAAAATTAACCTTTTTTATGCGTGCTTTATTTTGCAATTTTCCCAATTTGCTATTTGACGCCCTCCTTTCGCACGATTCAGCGTAACTCACCGCTAGGGTATTTGAGAATAAATGAAATTCTAGTTAAGCAACGGTTGAAAGCCGGTTGGAAGAGGGAATTAATTCTAATTTTAAACTACCAACACAGCTTACTGACACCACTACACCAACAACATGTACAGGAAAGTCTCACAGTACCCAAACCAAAACAATCCCAGATTAAACTGGATAAAATAGTCTTTTTAAGTCCAATTCAAGGTTTCATTAGGACTATATGAAACCCAAATAAACTCAAAGCGAACACAAAACAAAAAAAAATCGTTTTTGAGAAAAAGACTCAACCAGGAAAATAAAAAGAAAAACCCCTGATGAAAAGGAAAGAATGGTTATGCTTAATATTAAATTTAATCATAAATTCTATGATCTCATCCAAAACCCTCGTCATGAATTCACTGTAACTCCTGAAGCATTTAAACTCATCCGAGCACTTGAACTTCTTTGGACACTCTTCGGTACTAAAAATGTAATTAGCATGCTTGCAACGCTTCTTTTGTAATCCCTCACTATTGAAACTAAATTCTTCAACGGATTTTTTAAACCCCGACCCCAGGTAAGCTTGACTTTTTTTACTAATAAACTTTTAATGTTTTACTCGCCGTCTTTTAATTGTGTGTCTCACCAGCTTTCTTCTATTTCCGGATATGGAAACTATATTTTCAGAGAAATGAAAACCAATCGTGATTAGAGACCCTGAACAGATCGCCTCGTATGAAACTAAAGGTCAGACAAATTTCTTCAAAAATTCAACCTGGTCAATGTTTTAGACTGACTTTAATGACAAAAAATTTTCCAAAACCTCATTAAGATCCTAATGGAACAATTGATTTCCGATCATCAACTGGTTGTTGGATGTCGGAAACAATTACGTTTCTAGATGCATACTGTCTTGAAAATTTCTATGAAGTTTTCGATACGCGCTTTCAATCGATTCAACTGAGCTTTCTGTAAGCAACATGGACGAAATTGTAGATAAAAAACATCGGATCATGGTCAAAACATTTCAAAGAGGGGCTACATGACAAGTAAATAAAATCAAGGGTGATTATAAAAATAACGGAACAGCTATAACAGAAGGCTTTTTTTTGACACATACTTTTTTGACTTGGTTTTTAGTAAAATTTCACCTCTATTTTTAACATAGCAATCTCGAGGTAACCCATCGCACCGGATAGAGGCAAAATTGCCCAAAAAAACAGTGTACTTTTTCTCAGTGTACAGAGAAAACAATTTGAGTGTCGTGACTGGAGTTTCCTTTGTCTAACTGAAGTCCAAAATTGTTGTTAAACTTAATTGTATTGAAGCATGTCAGCCTCTGTCGACCAGACAGTTCCACTTTCAACCACGAAAGACAGCACTTTTTAGCTGCAGTGTAAAGTGACTCTCTTCGAACGCTGTTGGGCTTCTTTCGTGGTCGACATTTTCGAGATGTTTAACACGCGATAACAAGTTTCAAATTTTCCTTTAACCCGGTTGGAAAGGAATTTTATACTAAACCAAACTAACCAACGCAGCTTACTAAACACCACAAATCATAAAACAACAGCATGACTAAGAAAAGAAAACCAACGGTACCCAAACCGAATTAACCCAGTTTAAAACAGGATAATTTATTCTTTTAAAGACTATTATAAAGTCTAAGAAAGAAATAAAAAAACACAAAAAAGTCGCAAGACAAACCCATACCAAAAACAATTTGATTTTTGAAAAAAAGGACACAACCAAAGAAACATAAGAAAGACCAACATAAACCCAACATAAAACGTTACCACATAACAGGACCTCTCAAAGAAACAGCACGAAATCATACTCCCACTCCTGGCCTAACCCACCAGAGAGGACGTCCTGAGCATGCTCTATAGCCGGCCTAACCCACCGCGCTACATCCACGCTTTGTGACCACACTTCTATTTTTAATAAGAAGTACTCAAGGGTGAGTAACTCTTCAAAATAACCGAAGTAAAACAAAATGCTTTTGTGAAAACAACTAACTAAATTCATGATTAAAAAACCGAACTAATAAAATTTTATAAAATGTAAATCAGACCCTGCAGCATATAGATCAACACACAACAACAAAGACTAACATCCAAAGACAAAATGATTCCATCACACTCGAACAAGAATGGCTAACCACAACCGATATGCCGTCCACAATCACAACTCAAAGGATTTAGAGTACGACTTGACTTCGCAGAAAAGGACTTCATTGAACTAGACCAATGACCACCTCGATGTTCAAGTATACGTACAGATCCGAGTTACAAGGCATCCCTTCCACACACGATCTTCACGCCATTCCTAGACGAGGTTGCACACAAAACAAGTTCTCTACATAATATAGAAAAACCCGTCATAGCAAACCATCTTGAAATCAGATTGATTTCATTGGGGATCACAGTCGTTTTCGAATGACGACATAATAAGTTCCTGTCCATAATTACAGCGTCCTGAAACTTCTTTAACCAAGAGGAACCGGACAAGAAAATGATATTCATCGAATACAAACGTTCATCATCCATCCTTCAAATTGCAGAAAGATAATTCTAAAAAACTCCGTAAAACCCGGATGGGTGGAACCTGATTTAAACTACATTTTATTATTGGATAATTTAGATATTTTACCACTGTAAAGTTTTTAATATTAACCAATCATAATCCATCCAACTAACAACCCACTTATTTGTAAGCTCTGAAATTACTTGTAATTTCAGCACCAGAGAGATTTGAATTTAACTTAGAAATTAGTTGTCTCTCCAAGAGAACTTCAGCAGCCGCAATAAACCAGTATACCCTAGATCTATTGAGCCTAGCAGAGACTAGTTAAACACCCTGAGACTAGAAAGTATAAGAGTAAGATTAGGATCGGTGTTAGACTAAGAAGTTGCACGAATCTATCCGGCCGAAAATAAGATAGCGTGACGAGCAGACGGTGTACCCTATCCGAAATTACTCTATGAGTTAACCACTCCGGTTCTAACTCATCTGGTGCGACCTTAAGTCTCGAATAAGACCTTAATAGCTTAGAAATAACCAAAAATAGATTAGAATTTAGATAAAACATTTTCAAAATGTTATACTATAATAATTTAATCGAAATGTCTCTACGACTCAATAGATCAAAGCCGATATTCCGAACAAAAATAGAACTACCCGGAAATGGAAGAAGACCTCGAACAAGAGACGACATACGACAAAGTAGAAACTTACCATTTAGTTTTATGATTGTACGGCAAAAGCCAACACAAACTTTTGTATTTAGAATCTTATTAGCAATGAATTTAGCTTTTCATCTGCAAACATAAAATTTTGATGTCAATCTTCATGATCATTTCAGGCGCTAATCAAAATTATTAATGTACAATAGCGATTGATAAAAAGATCTCAGATCGTTTTCATAATTTCTCCAGTCTTATATAAAACATATTTGAAAATTTTTTATTGAAAATGAAAATAAAAATTAGTAGCATGACAATAAATTGTTAGTAATCATAAATGATCTGTTGTCCCAGCTTCATCACCTAAACATAACAGCAATCATAAGCTCACCAATATCTCAAAATACTAAATCTTTTTCTTAAATAAATTTAAACCATTTTAAACTTAATTTCACTTAATTTTAAAATCAGATCATCAAGGCTTATCCTTGGATCTTAATTAATTTTCTATTTCACTAAATTGTAAACCTGATCATCAAGGCCTATCCTTGGATCAAAAAGAACAATTTTGTTCTCCCCCACCCACTTAGCAAGTGTCTAACGACCTCAAACGTCGATTCACTATCCAACCCTTCCAAAAGACCCAAGATTAATAGAAATTTTTTAAATAAAACTAACCATTCAAATTAAGATAAACAGTGAAGAGTTTCGGTTATTCATCCTTCACTTGAACCCTCCTCTTACCAGACCCAGGATAGATCTTAGACTTAGTAAGTTTAAAATAGTATCTAACGAACTAATAAGGAACTGTTTGAGACCAGGAAGCACAAGTTGGGTTAAGATCAGTGTTATACTACGCAGTTGCACGAACCCATCCAGGTGAGAATATATAGCACAAAAAAGAGTTGGTGCACTCAATCAAAATCTAGTATATGAGACAGACCTTGAGTCCCATTTCATGTATTACAAGAGACGAGCTTCGAAAAAAAATGGAGCTTTCTTAGATTAGCCACATTACGAGGCCAAACTGTGCATTCTGTGCATTATAAGCGGGTTCCGCAACTAGCCAAAATGTGATTTGTCGCGGAATCCTCAACATTGCTACGTTTCTTTGATCTTTTTTGATGTTTTGGGTTCCTCAAACAAATACCTATAACATTGTATTGCTCAAAACCGCTCCAAAAATAGGCTAATTTTCGGAATCCGCAACTGTATTTGCGAAATCCAGAACAGTTTGTAGAAACCACAAATAAATAGTAAGACACGTGTACAGTCAAATTGAGCTGTCGTAGAATCCGCAACTGTAAACGGAATTCACTTATTGTAAAAGGAATCCGCAAATCGTCAGTTAAGTCCGCATTTTTTTTTGCGGATTCTGTTAACAAAAAGGTATATATGTAGTATCGTTTAAAATTATTTTTCCCCTAGGTGTTGATGAGCAAGTTGAATCTCAATTACTCAGCTACCAATTCAAATACCAAACGTTCGATCACAATTCCAGTCAACTCACTTACGATCTCATTTCCTGTCAACCCAAATTCGATCTCAACTTCTGCAAACAGACGAAACGTTCGATCTCAATTCACTCAATTCACTGTCAACTCAACTTCGATTTCAATTACTGTCAACCCAGCTTCGATCTCAATTACTGTCAAACAAACCCAACTTCGATCTCAACTCGGAACTTCGATCTCAATTCCTGTCAACCCAGCTTTGATCTCAATTTCTATCCAACATTCCCAACTTCGATCTCAACACACAACCTCGATCTCAATTCCTGTCAACCCAACTTGGATCTCAACTTCTGTCAAACATACCCAACTTTGATCTCCATTCCTGACATCAAAGTCAATTCCTGCCGTGAATCTCAATTCGAATTGAAGTGAACGAATTGAAGTTAACTAATTCATCAGTTCATTTCAATAAGTTCAACTAAAATATATCTGTTCTAATTTAGTTTTCTTCAAATAACTTCCAATTGCGAAACCAAAACATATAGTTTGATAATGCAACATTTTTGACTTATTATCGTGTTTTTGAAATTATTATTCAGTGCAGCTGTATTTGTTCAAGTTTTGATAGTTTTTATCTAGTGCTAATTTACTCGAATTACTTTATTTTCTCCCAAAGAACAAAATAATCTAAAGAGAAAGTTTACGCACTATGAACAGTTTTGACGCGCCGAAAAAAATTTTAGACCATAAAACATAATGCACACAGTAAAAAGAATACGGCAAATGAGAGCACAGTTGAATCAAAAAGTTCAAAAAACAAACAGTCATAACAACAAACAGTAAACAGTTTACATAGTTCAATTCAAGTCATAAAAATAACTCTGGGTCGACACGGCCATGTATGTCAAAATGTTTCGCGATCGTTTTTCTCGACAGCATTTTTATCTCATCAAGCTTTTGTTTGGCATCGGATTGTGCTCATGAGGAAAAATCTGCATTCGTTGAATCTGCCAGGTTTGGTCAGCGTTTCCAGCTGACTTTTGTTTTTTGCTGGCAACAAATCCCATCGCTGGCCAGCAAGCGCAGACTCCCAAGATTGATGGCATCCAAAAAGACCTGAAGTTATGCTGCCCAAAAATTTAGCAGCAAACTGTGTGGATGATAAACCAATGAAAAATTTGGCTAAATGGATGAGTGATAATGCTCAGATTTCAGCTATTTTATTTTAAAAACCAAGCACGAAGGAATGAGTTGATTTTTTTCGAACAATATCAAAATTTAAACAGACAGCTAAAACCAAGAAATTTTCTGCAGCAAGCATCGCCAAAACAACAGGCATTCCTGAGCTGATATCCGCTTTTTCGACAGAGTTCATTCCTGCTAATGCTCGTTTCTTCGTGCAATCGAATTTCAAATAATCGACATGGAATTTTTCTCTGGCCCGCAAGATAGTCGATGCTAGCTATAATCACAAATTTCAGAATCAGATGCAACCGGAGGAAAGGCAATTTAAGTTTTCAGTAAAACACAGATGAAGTCGATGATTATTTAAACGGATTATCAAGATAACGGATGTGATTAATTAGTGGATTAGTTACACGTTTTTTAAATACTTGATAATTTTACCTGTTTAAGACCGTTGATGCATGATGCAAACTTCAACGGGACTTCAACTCAAATTAGTCAAGGCGACTGAAAACATCTTCCTGCTATTTTTTCTCCTTGTTATCCTCTTAGTCATTGGGATCTGAGGTTTTCTGATCGGATCTAGGGTTCTCAGCATCCTTAAGCACGAAGTTTATGAAATCGTCTGGCGGTGATTCTTCGACTCGTATCCTTTATTTTGCTTGTGACTAATTTATCAAATTGGAAAACTTAACGTATAAACAGCCACTGCCTGATGGTTCTTGTCAGGCAGTATCTTGAGGTTTTTCGACCAAATGACCTGTGCTTTGGTACAGGAAAGGGTCGTTGATGATGACAATTCTTTGCTTGACATTCCAAAAATGTTCAAAAAACCATGGAGTCCCTGCGCAGCCGTCTGGGGTTGGACGATAGCTTCTCCTTTCTGGAATTTTTTCTGCTGATGACAAGAGCATCACTGTTTTCATGGAATTTCTCATATTCGTTGCTCTGCGTTTTCTTTTCTGTCTTCTGGGACGCTAAAGATGGCGCTTGTCGGTCAATCAGACCAATTATTCTTTACGCATCAATAGCTGATTAACGACTGAGGCACAACACTTTACCAGATGGAAGTGACGGCATCAAGGACTTGTATTTTTTCTTCACCCAGAAAATTCTACTTAGAATGATGATAAGGACCAAAGAGTTTAAAACGACTGAAACAAAATGTTGAAAAAGTCCCTGATGCAGATTTTTTTGCTTCACTGATGATAATGACGGCTTATTGCTTCACTGATAATGACAACCTCCTTGATGCAGGACTATTGTTTCATTGATTAGAACTACGTAGATGCTACAGTTGCCTGGTGTCCGAGAAACTGAGCAAAAATTAAAAATTATAATTCATTTTGATTACAACTTGGTGGCTAAATTGAAATCAATTGATACTCATCTTGTGCTCAATATTAGTTGCATCTCATTTTTCATCCAAGTCTATAAAAATTTTACGGACTCAAGTAAAATGTCGAACGCTAAAAACTCATGTTCAGTGCTTTCTAATTCTTCAATACCATTTGCAATGCTTTCTGGCGTTGCTGTGCCTCCGTCGCCAATCGCCGCACCAGAGACAGCATCATCTGTTCGTCCGACACCAGTAACCCCTTTGCGAGCACCATCGCGGCCTTTTGCCTCGCCGATACCGCCGTGATATGGGCATCCAAATAACCCTCTGCGACATTTCCATTCATGCTGCTCGTTGGTACATCAGTGCCAGTCTCAGCAGTAGCAGCCAAGCTAACTGGATTCCTATAAATCAACATCAACGTATCCGAAGTTTCAATGGCCATCACCATCAGCGTTTCCTCATTATCGGGAAAAAAGACGACCACATAATAATCAGATAACCTACATTCCCACGGAATCACGAGCCAATGAGCCTAAGGAACCACAAGAACACGAGAACGGAGATCCCAAAGGAAGCCGCAAAGTGGATCATGCACCGCCAGAGAATGTAGACGAAACAGTAAGTTGAATAATTAGTTTTAAAAGCAAACACGTTATACAAGATTAAAACGTTTTGGGTGAACTAAATATAAGAAGGTTTTTTAAACTAAGTCATATCAATTTTAGCGACTTTGAAAAATCTTCCGAGCTAAAAACCCAATAATTAACGAAAATCACAAACAATTCGTTTTACAGATTGCGATGATAAAAAAAAGGAACCTTGGCCCATATGTAACAATTGACCTTGTTCAGCGCCAATGTCACGTTTCTGTTTACATGCACAGTGATGCTCGAAAAAACTATGGTCAACATCACGGTAGAGCTGAGCATAAATCCTACAAATATCTTTTTAAATGCAAAACAGTGATTCGAATTGATAGTGTCAACTTCTTGCGTGTCCCACAAAATTCCAGTCTGGCTAGTGAAGGGTATGAAATGGTATTATACTGAGTCGAGGCCCTATTTAAAGAGGGTCAATATGAACTACGTTTTTCAGCGTGCTTTTCGGGACACCGAAAACCTGAAGACGTCTCAACTGTTTTTCGTCATTTCATTTGGCAACGAGGTGCTCCGCATTGCCCCACTATTCGATCAATTCAAACGCCAGGTAGATCGGTAGATCAATATTATTTTTATATTTCGTCCAAAGGGATTTTTTAATCAAAGTAGAAACCGACATGAAAACTCATGTATTTATTTTCATTTTTCATAGGTTAGCATCATAAGCTTGAAATAGCCGAAGCACTCTCTCGCAAGGTTGCGAAGCTTATGCATTTATCTAGCAGCGCTATGTTCCAAGTGGAGAAGCTGAAGAAACAAGCTTCAGACGTTCAACATAAACTGGACGGTTATACGTAAAAAGAGCTTCTGCAGGCAGTGCAATCCCGATAAATTTCACAATGTTACGTCTGCTAGATGGAGCGTGCACAGATCTTCTATCAGCAGATGACGACATCTCATGAGCTGTCGAGTAAAAGTACAAATCTTTAATCAAAGCAGAAGTGGGGAACCTATGATCTGAAGAAGGTGGTTGACTATGAGTCGAAGCTGCTGAATTATGGATCAAAGAGAAAGCTTCAGCCGCTTGAAAAATCCACAAGCCTCTAGTTTTGACTCCAACCAGGAGTTCTTAGTGAATACGTATTGGAAGTTGCGGGTCTTTCTAGGCGATTGATCGACGCTTCACATGAGGACTGCCATGTTTAATGAAGGGAAATTTGGCTGGGTCGCTTAGGTAACATCGCCAACCAGAAGAAAAACGAGACCAAAACCAAGAAGGTAGAAGTTGTAATTTCATTATTATTTGAACGATTAGTCAGATTGAAAGCAAGGAGAGACATTGTACTTTTCGAGCCACTGCGCTTTGACTGTAGAGACAAGGTTGCTCAAGCGTTGTTTGGCGCCAGCAGTTGAACAAAACATGTTTGTTTATTTGTCGATGTATCACAAAACAGTTTGAAAATATTTCTCCTTTGCTTAAATTATTTTATCTTGTGTCGTAATCAAAAAATTTTTTTGATCGGCGAGCACAAAGCTGATTTTATAAATGACTGCTTTTCTTACTAAATTTAAGTCCAACAGAACACTGGAAAAGGTCCCGTGGGGAGCGAAGAGTATTGGAAGAGTTTCACTTCGGATTCAACGACGAGTACGGGGACATCAAGCCAACCTCGTCTGCTCATGAGACCAAACCAAGTGATTTTGATAATTATGGTTTTAAACTTTAATTTCGTTTCCAATTCTCTGTCAGTTTTAATTTCGAATCAAGTCAAATTTTCGCGGAATCCTTTGTCGCGGAATCCTCAACATTGCTACGTTTCTTTGATCTTTTTTGATGTTTCGGGTTCCTCAAACAAATACCTATAACATTGTATCGCTCCAAAAATAGGCTAATTTGCGGAATCCGCAACTGTATTTGCGAAATCCAGAACAGTTCGTAGAAACCACAAATAAATAGTAAGACACGTGTACAGTCAAATTGAGCTGTCGTGGAATCCGCAACTGTAATTGGAATTCACTTATTGTAAAAGGAATCCGCAAATCGTCAGTTAAGTCCGCATTTTTTTTTGCGGATTCTTTTAACAAATATGTATATATGTAGTATCGTTTAAAATTATTTTTCCCCTTGGTGTTGATGAGCAAGTTGAATCTCAATTACTCAGCTACCAATTCAAATACCAAACGTTCGATCACAATTCCAGTCAACTCAACTACGATCTCATTTCCTGTCAACCCAAATTCGATCTCAACTTCTGCAAACAGACGAACCGTTTGATCTCAATTCACTCAATTCACTGTCAACTCAACTTCGATCTCAATTACTGTCAACCCAACTTAGATCTCAATTACTGTCAAACAAACCCAACTTCGATCTCAACTCGGAACCTCGATCTCAATTCCTGTCAACCCAGCTTTGATCTCAATTTCTATCCAACATTCCCAACTTCGATCTCAACACACAACCTCGATCTCAATTCCTGTCAACCCAACTTGGATCTCAACTCCAGTCAAACATACCCAACTTTGATCTCCATTCCTGACATCAAAGTCAATTCCTGCCGTCAATCTCAATTCGAATTGAAGTGAACGAATTGAAATTAACTAATTCATCAGTTCATTTCAATAAGTTCAACTAAAATATATCTGTTCTAATTTAGTTTTCTTCAAATAACTTCCAATTGCGAAACCAAAACATATAGTTTGATAATGCAACATTTTTGACTTATTATCGTGTTTTTGAAATCATTATTCAGTGCAGCTGTATTTGTTCAAGTTTTGATAGTTTTTATCTAGTGCTAATTTACTCGAATTACTTTATTTTCTCCCAAAGAACAAAATAATCTAAAGAGAAAGTTTACGCACTATGAACAGTTTTGACGCGCCGAAAGAAATTTTGGACCATAAAACATAATGCACACAGTAAAAAGAATACGGCAAATGAGAGCACAGTTGAATCAAAAAGTTCAAAAAACAAACAGTCATAACAACAAACAATAAACAGTTTACATAGTTCAATTCAAGTCATAAAAATAACTCTGGGTCGACACGGCCATGTATGTCAAAATGTTTCGCGATAGTTTTTCTCGACAGCATTTTTACCTCATCAAGCTTTTGTTTGGCATCGGATTGTGCTCATGAGGAAAAATCTGCATTCGTTGAATCTGCCAGGTTTGGTCAGCGTTTCCAGCTGACTTTTGTTTTTTGCTGGCAACAAATCCCATTGCTGGCCAGCAAGCGCAGACTCTAAAGATTGATGGCATCCAAAAAGACCTGAAGTTATGCTGCCCAAAAATTTAGCAGCAAACTGTGTGGATGATAAACCAACGAAAAATTTGGCTAAATGGATGAGTGATAATGCTCAGATTTCAGCTATTTCATTTTAAAAACCAAGCACAAAGGAATGAGTTGATTTTTTTCGAACAATATCAAAATTTAAACAGACAGCTAAAACCAAGAAATTTTCTGCAGCAAGCATCGCCAAAACAACAGGCATTCCTGAGCTGATATCCGCTTTTTCGACAGAGTTCATTCCTGCTAATGCTCGTTTCTTCGTGCAATCGAATTTCAAATAATCGACATGGAATTTTTCTCTGGCCCGCAAGATAGTCGATGCAAGCTATAATCACAAATTTCAGAATCAGATGCAACCGGAGGAAAGGCAATTTAAGTTTTCAGTAAAACACAGATGAAGTCGATGATTATTTAAACGGATTATCAAGATAACGGATGTGATTAATTAGTGGATTAGTTACACGTTTTTTAAATACTTGATAATTTTACCTGTTTAAGACCGTTGATGCATGATGCAAACTTCAACGGGACTTCAACTCAAATTAGTCAAGGCGACTGAAAACATCTTCCTGCTGTTTTTTCTCCTTGTTATCCTCTTATTCATTGGGATCTGAGGTTTTCTGATCGGATCTAGGGTTCTCAGCATCCTTAAGCACGAAGTTTATGAAATCGTCTGGCGGTGATTCTTCGACTCGTATCCTTTATTTTGCTTGTGACTAATTTATCAAATTGGAAAACTTAACGTATAAACAGCCACTGCCTGATGGTTCTTGTCAGGCAGTATCTTGAGGTTTTTCGACCAAATGACCTGTGCTTTGGTACAGGAAAGGGTCGTTGATGATGACAATTCTTTGCTTGACATTCCAAAAATGTTCAAAAAAACCATGGAGTCCCTGCGCAGTCGTCTGGGGTTGGACGATAGCTTCTCCTTTCTGGAATTTTTTCTGCTGATGACAAGAGCATCACTGTTTTCATGGAATTTCTCATATTCGTTGCTCTGCGTTTTCTTTTCTGTCTTCTGGGACGCTAAAGATGGCGCTTGTCGGTCAATCAGACCAATTATTCTTTACGCATCAATAGCTGATTAACGACTGAGGCACAACACTTCACCAGATGGAAGTGACGGCATCAAGGACTTGTATTTTTAATTCACCCAAAAAACTCTATTTAGAATGATGATTAGGATCAAAGAGTCTAAAACGACTGAAACAAAATGTTGAAAAAGTCCCTGATGCAGATTTTTTTGCTTCACTGATGATAATGACGGCTGATTGCTTCACTGATAATGACAACCTCCTTGATGCAGGACTATTGTTTCATTGATTAGAACTATATAGATGCTACAGTTGCCTGGTGTCCGAGAAACTGAGCAAAACTTAAAAATTATAATTCATTTTGATGACAACTTGGTGGCTTAATTGAAATCAATTGATACTCATCTTGTGCTCAATATTAGTTGCATCTCATTTTTCATCCAAGTCTATAAAAATTTTACGGACTCAAGTAAAATGTCGAACGCTAAAAACTCATGTTCAGTGCTTTCTAATTCTTCAATACCATTTGCAATGCTTTCTGGCGTTGCTGTGCCTCCGTCGCCAATCGCCGCACCAGAGACAGCATCATCTGTTCGTCCGACACCAGTAACCCCTTTGCGAGCACCATCGCGGCCTTTTGCCTCGCCGATACCGCCGTGATATGGGCATCCAAATAACCCTCTGCGACATTTCCGTTCATGCTGCTCGTTGGTACATCAGTGCCAGTCTCAGCAGTAGCAGCCAAGCTAACTGGATTCCTATAAACCGACATCAACGTATCAGAAGTTTCAATGGCCATCACCATCAGCGTTTCCTCATTATCGGGAAAAAAGACGACCACATAATAATCAGATAACCTACATTCCCACGGAATCACGAGCCAATGAGCCTAAGGAACCACAAGAACACGAGAACGGAGATCCCAAAGGAAGCCGCAAAGTGGATCATGCACCGCCAGAGAATGTAGACGAAACAGTAAGTTGAATAATTAGTTTTAAAAGCAAACACGTTATACAAGATTAAAATGTTTTGGGTGAACTAAAGATAAGAAGGTTTTTTAAACTAAGTCATATCAATTTTAGCGACTTTGAAAAATCTTCCGAGCTAAAAACCCGATAATTAACGAAAATCACAAACAATTCGTTTTACAGATTGCGATGATAAAAAAAAGGAACCATGGCCCATATGTAACAATTGACCTTGTTCAGCGCCAATGTCACGTTTTTGTTTACATGCACAGTGATGCTCGAAAAAACTATGGTCAACATCACGGTAGAGCTGAGCATAAATCCTACAAATACCTTTTTAAATGCAAAACAGTGATTCGAACAAGAGTGTCCCACAAAATTCCAGTCTGGCTAGTGAAGGGTATGAAATGGTATTATACTGAGTCGAGGCCCCATTTAAAGAGGGTCAATATGAACTACGTTTTTCAGCGTGCTTTTCGGGACATCGAAAACCTGAAGACGTCTCAACTGTTTTTCGTCATTTCATTTGGCAACGAGGTGCTCCGCATTGCCCCACTAGTCGATCAATTCAAACGCCAGGTAGATCGGTAGATCAATATTATGTTTATATTTCGTCCAAAGGGATTTTTAAATCAAAGTAGAAACCGACATGAAAACTCATGTAATTATTTTCATTTTTCATAGTTTAGCATCATAAGCTTGAATTAGCCGAAGCACTCTCTCGCAAGGTTGCGAAGCTTATGCATTTGTCTAGCAGCGCTATGTTCCAAGTGGAGAAGCTGAAGAAGCAAGCTTCAGACGTTCACCAATAAACTGGACGGTTATACGTAAAAAGAGATTCTGCAGGCAATGCAATCCCGATAAATTTCAGAATTTTAGGTCTGCTAGATGCAGCGTGCACAGATCTTCTATCAGCAGATGACGACATCTCATGAGCTGTCGAGTAAAAGTACAAAACTTTAATCAAAGCAGAAGTGGGGAACCGATGATCTGAAGAAGGTGGTTGACTATGAGTCGAAACTGCTGAATTATGGATCAAAGAGAAAGCTTCAGCCGCTTGAAAAATCCACAAGCCTGAAACATACCGCCAGCGAGATCGAAAGTTTTCCAAATGAAGTTCAGGAAGAGTTGCAGAGTCGTGTATTGACTCAAAGCCGGGTCGGCAAATGTGATCTGAAACTTCCAGTTTTTGGAAGAGGTACTTATAATTTTAACGATTCAATAATTTTTTCCTAAAAAAAATTCAGCCTTAACCTACGTTTTTACTTTCTTTTTTACTAGATTTGATTGCTGTGCAACCATTCAAGAGAGATGATGTGTTAATGGGTTAACACGGCAAATCATTCACCAATATCCATGCCGACTAGTTTTGACTCCAACCAGGAGTTCTTAGTGAATACGTATTGGAAGTTGCGGGTCTTTCTATCGACGCTTCACATGAGGACTGCCATGTTTGATGAAGGGAAATTTGGCTGGGTCGTTTAGGGAACCACGCCAACCAGAAGAAAAACGAGACCAACACCAAGAAGGTAGAAGTTGTAATTTCATTATTATTTGAAAGAGTAGTCAGATTGAAAGCAAGGAGAGACATTGTACTTTTCGAGCCACTGCGCTTTGACTGTAGAGACAAGGTTGCTCAAGCGTTGTTTGGCGCCAGCAGTTGAACAAAACATGTTTGTTTATTTGTCGATGTATCACAAAACAGTTGTCGATGTATCACAAAAAATATTTCTCCTTTGCTTAAATTATTTTATCTTGTGTCGTAATCAAGAAATTTTTTTGATCGGCCAGCACAAAGCCGAGTTTATAAATGACTGCTTTTCTTTTAAATTTAAGTCCAACAGAACACTGGAAAGGTCCCGTGGGGAGCGAAGAGGATTGGAAGAGTTTCACTTCGGATTCAACGACGAGTACGGGGACATCAAGCCAACCTCGTCTGCTCATGAGACCAAACCAAGTGATTTTGATAATTATGGTTTTAAACTTTAATTTCGTTTCGAATTCTCTGTCAGTCTTAATTTCGAATCAAGTCAAATTTTTGCGGAATCCTTTGTCGCGGAATCCTCAACATTGCTACGTTTCTTTGATCTTTTTTGATGTTTCGGGTTCCTCAAATCAATTGTCGCTCAGATACAATAACTCATTAGTTAACAAAAGTGAGGTCAAATAAACAGTTACTCGGGTCCTCCTCACCTTTTCAGGCTAAAATTAACCGGATGTTGCCGATAGTATCATTTGGGAGCCACCCAGACTCATTGTCGGAAAATGGTACCAGTATAAGAAGTGGGTCCCACCAAAAATACAGATGGGTCCACAAAAACACCAGTAAAAAATAAATTTATGTTTTCGAATAGAAAGCCTAAAAACTTTTCTACTCATCTTGATTTTTAAGGACCCAGCTAACATAATTGTACCCCGAAAAACCTTTCACGCGTTTTACTATGAATCTTGTTAACTACTATCCACTCTCTGGTATACCTTGTAACGAGTCTCCCTATATAAAAACAGATTGAGTTTTGTCGCAATGACGTGATCTTGTTTTTCTCAGAAATACTTTTTGTCGCATCCCTATTGCAATAGAGGCTAAACAGTTAACCAAAACTTATATGTTTAACTGAGACTAGCTGACGTGACCCTATGGTTTTTGTGTACGTAATTGTTTCTTATGGCCGAAAACAAGCCGACATGGCCATCTGGCTTCGTATACGTAAATACTGTTTCCAATGGTTGTTCTTGGTGGCGGTAGCTTCGTTGACTCTTGACGACATCGAGTCCGTTTGTCTCGTTTAATAGTTTTTTCGTCTCGTCTCTGGTCCGACGGGATATGTAGGGCATACCACTAGCGTTGGTTACTTGAGCTCCGTTTTAACACTGGACTCGTCGGAATTGATCCTGGGTTTTGTTCTGCTGTTGTGAGGTCAGCATCCTCCATCAAGCTAAATAATTCTTTCAAGGTATGTTAGCTCTCCGGCTCCTTCTTGCTCTTTGAGCTGAATCTGTTCAGCTACAGGAAAGGGGTACTTAGTTTTCAGTATTCCGGATCTGGGGCGGTTTTTCAGCTCTAGAACTCCATAAGGCCACGATTGCAGAAACCTTACTTTCACCGCTAGTTTGACATTGCTCCATCAAAATTGGTCGCTTGTCATTGACGTAAAAAGCTGAAAAATTTTTCCCCGGATGTAACTGGTAAGATGCCGGATCGAATACTCTTCCAGAGTACAGAGAGTTGACTATGTATCCCAGCTTCGAAAACTTGAACTCAAACCCAAATTTACGGCAATGGATGGCAGCAGTTGACCATTTTTTTGCCAAGAGCTCTTCCGTTTGGATTTTGCAAAACATCACTAGATTCCAACTCTGTTGGCTCATTTCCGACGGCTTGGTTTTGCGACCGTTTCTCTAATGTCCTTGTTCCTTTGGCCAAATGTTTTTCTTCTTTACGCAGAAAAAAGCAGTTAGGTGTCTGGGAAAGTCCATGAAGATTATTTTGAGCGTTGTGTTTAGTTAGGGCGGTACCTCCTAAATGATGGTTCATTTTTCAACTATAGCTTGTGGTGCTAGATTCGGCTCTGCTTTCTTTCCCGCAACTGCTGCTGCTGTATATCCAAAAACACCCACCACATAAAATCACAAACCCGAAAAAAGTAGACTAGATGGACTTTTTTCACTGACGGCTATTTTCGGAAGTTCCAGATTTTTTTTGACATAGGTTTAAATACGAGGGTATAAGATTGGTTCCTCCGAAGACGTCTCCCGTTTCGTTCAGAAGACGTCTCCCAATTGCATTTGCCAGAGTTGATGATTTTGCAGAATAAGAAAAACATTTCGAGGAACAAGAGATTATGGTTATACTCAAGGCCAGCTTTTGTTTATACGCTGTAACGTAATGCGCTTGAAGATCAAAACTGCGTGGACAATTATTATTGGACATTATTACTGCGCGAGCCAAGACCAATGCCTAATTTAATAATAAAGCAAATACATCAACCATACTGTAACTCTACACAAGCCCATATAATCGATGCCGAGACCAATCATCTCGCGAGATAAATTTCTGAGTAAAATTTATATAAAGTATATAAAGGAATTTGACCTAGCTGCGAAACAGAGAACTACCAGAGTCGACTGTACTCTAATGTTGACATCGAGGAGCCTGAACGTGAGCCTGGTAACTAGTTCACTCGCAAACTCACAGCTGTCTCCCCAGATATCTATGCGTAACCCCCGAAGCTCTTTGGTTTCTGCGAAAGAAACGCAACCGTTTTGACGCAAGAAACTAGGTCGTTTCTGAATCCAGTAAACGTTTTCTCAGATTTACAAAAGGTCGTAAAGTGAGCGACTATTTCGGCTATTTTGCTTGTAGAACGTGTCTAGCAGAAGGAACCCAAGTTTTAAAGCCTGTCATTTCAAGCCGAGATCAAAAATTGGAAATTGATAAGCATTTCCAGTGTTTTTCGCCTTAGCCAAATCAGACTTAAAATCTTCGGCAGGTCCCCGTTTCATAAAAAGGCGAGTAACCAAAAAACGGATCGAAAAGTAAATCTACATTTTGCGCTACCTTTTTTACCGCGTCTTTTTCTCGATGAGTCCTTTTTAGCCACGCCCATTAGTCCTTGGAGGCTAATTCTGTGGCATCGAGCGCAAAATTGAATTTGCTGCCAATTTCTCTCGAATCTTTTTGGAATGCGCCACTGTTGTAGTGTCGCTAGTGCTCTCTAATGAGTAGTCGTTCGAGGAATCAATTAGTTTGAAAACTGAGTATGATGGTGCCTGAATAAGGAAGCGGTTGCTGCTCTTTCTGATGGCTGCTGGAAGAGCTAATAATTGTGAGGTTGCTGACGCTCTTGATGTCGGGGTTCCTGATGATCCTTTAATTGACGAGGTTCCTAACTGTTCTGAAGGTGCCAGAAGTGTTACTGGAGGTTGCTGATGGTTTATAACACTAAACGGGGCATATTCAGGTAGTATTTTTTCTGAAAAATAAACTTGACCAGGCTCCTCGTTTTTCGTTCCACGGTATTTTCTTGAGGGCCCTTGGAAATAACTTCTGCAAAATTCCTGCCCTACTGCAATCGAATGACTGCGTTGCCGTAGTAATGCTTTTTTTCATTCAAGATGTCAATTTCTTATGTAGTTCTATCGACCATTTCTGAAGCTATTCTTTGCACCTTTCGATATTTTTTCGCCAATTCTTTTCCTTAAATTTTGTCAAGAATTAGGCGTATTATGTTTTTGATCATTATCTGATGCTATTGAAAAATGATTCCACAATTGTTGCGCCATCATTTTTTCGTTCATCGAAGAGTTGTATGTCGGTTTATGTCGATTCGTATGTCTTTTTTTATGTCGATTTGTATGTCGGTTTTTATGTTGATTCCTGCGTCGGTTTATGTGGGTTCGTATTTCGGTTAGTTTGTCTGTCGATTCTTATGACGGTTTGTGCCGATTCGTATGTCGGTTTGTATAGAAAGCGCATGTAGATTTTTATGTCGGTTTGTTTGCTGATTCGTACGTCGGTTTTTCTCGATTCTTATGTCAGCTACTTTGTCTGTCGATTCGTATGTCGGTTTGTGTCGATTCGTATGTCGGTTTGTGTCAATTCCTATCTTGGGGTTTGTTTGTCGGTTTGTACGTCGAGTCGTATGTCCATTCGTGATTCGGTTTGTAGTTTTGGTTGAGTTCAGCGGATTCGAATTTGATCAAATTGAAATTCAGCTTGATTTCAAGAGTTCCACTATTGAAAGAATTCAGAAGACTTTCAAACTGAATTGGAAAGATTTGCAGTGATGAATGATTGTAGAGGACTTTATTTAAGTTATCCAGCTTATTCCGTAATTATTAATTTGCTTATTCGGAAAGCTAATTGTGTTTAAAATGCAGTATGGTTTTTAGGACTTAACATAAGTTGGTCAAAAGTGGGTTAAGCTTAATAACCAGCGGATAGTCTTCATTGCCAACTAAAGAGTCATTAATTGAATCGCGATTTTTCTATGCCAACCAAAACAGTCACTTATTGTTTCTTGAGTTTGTTTATTGCTGATTAAATGATTTTCAAACATTTGAATTCATGTTCCAAGATTATCAGTCGCTCCTCAAATGGTTAAATGTGGAAATCCGAGTAGATCAATTGTTCGAACTACCCACTTTAACAACCAAGTAACTTTTTAGGTGAATAGTACAGAGATAAGAATGTGGAGCGAAAACTGGAAAATATGAAATGATGTGCTTTTTTTCTGTTATGTGACCGAATATTGTGTTCACTCAAAAAAATTTAGGGTAAGTTTACCTTGAATTTAACCGTGTAATATGAAGACAAGTTTAAAAGATTCTGGTTAGAATTATTTTTATAAATCTTTTTATAAGCTTGGTTTTTTCGGCTAATTGTAGTGTTGTTTTCCCAATTTTTATAACTATCCTCCAAACACAATTTAACAGGAGTTTTCGTTATAAAATATCCCCCATCCACAAAGTTTGTTGATCCGTCTGAAATAATGAATTTTTCCAGTTCATATCATAGGATCGTTTCAGGTCAAAATTTAAATGCTGACTGCGTCCTGAGTTTGATTGACACATGTAATTGCTCATCTCAAGTTCTGCTCAGTTGCAGTTAACAAATTGCGTTTCCGTTGACAAGCCTTGCAGTTTTACAAAATTGCTAAATCCCAAATCGTTTGTTGCAGTTCAAATCAATCTGAAATACTGACCATTTCGTTCCAATTAAAATAATTTTTAACTCAATAATAAAAACTCAATAAAAGGACTGACAACCTAAAACGAATTTAGAACCTAAAATTTTAATAACACATGTGGATCAACCGTACAACCCCTCCCCCCAATCAATTTAGGGAGTAAAAAACCGTTTCTTCAGTATTACTTAATCTCAAATGTCAGATGTTATGTTTAATTAAGACTTTTAATCTATGTTCTTTATAAATCGTCTGTAACACAAAAGGTACAAAAGAGGGCTCTACGGTATATCACATAAGGGGAGAGGTTGCACGGCGGTTGATCCTGTTTATTTTCAAACTGAATTCAAAATATTTTTTCAAATATTTCAGATCTGATTGGATTTAATTTTGATAAGATTTTAATTACCGATCGATCCGACATGACTGGCTTCGATTGCAAAAGTAAGTTATCATTAACCTGAATCGTTTTTCTTCAAATGTCATTTTTTTCATACTGTTTTCTGAATGTTTTCAAGACGGGGTAACTAAATGGTTGTTTTTGTGTCTCAGATGAACCCTTACAACCAATGCCAGACCTTATTACTAGTTAAAGGGGCCATACGCTCAACTCGCGGTCTTAGCTACCGGGTTATTTTGGCATTGACATCGTAATTTTTTGCGAAAGAATTTAAATGGGAAAGTTTTCCGCTAGAATAAATCCTCGGTGCTTTAGCGGAAGACCCCCTCATCTGCGTTTTACCTTCAGGTTATGTTATGTTTGACTAAAACCGTTAACGGATCTGTTGGTCTAGACGCAATGACTGTGGTAACAAAGCCAGAGCTCGGCGGATCAATTCCTTGCCAACACAGTCTATTTTAACACGAAACGAAGTAAAGGTGTTTCAAAGTTATCGTGACCTAAAAGCCATTTTTGGTTTAAAAAAATGAGTAAATCATAATAAAATGTAAGGCTCATTTCATCTCCACAAAAAATCAAACAAAATTAATTGTAATTTTGCTGATTTTCGTTAAATAAGTGATGCTGGTTTCACATCCTAAAGGTGTATATTCATAAGTTTGATATGACAATGTTCCAAGATTTGATCCTGTATTTAACTGTCAGTGGTTAAGAATTTGATCTTTGAATCCGCAGTGCGCTCAATTTTTTGTCAGTTTGGGAATTGAATATTTTGCGGATTCCACTAACACTTATTCAAATTTCTTGTTTTTCTTTTCATTTCAGAATGAGCTCAACAGTTCTCGCAAAAAAGCAACATGGTCCGCCATTTTGCTGAAAAACGATGGGAGAAGAGAGAGAGGATAAGAGCCAATAAAAGATCTAGGCTCAAACAAAAGCTGTTCTATTCCACTAGGAAAATTATGTCTTTGTGCGGCACACCAATGATGGGTACCAAGTACCATTTGGAAATGTTTAAGAATTTTAATTTTCAATTGTAAATGTTTTGGAAAATGTTTAAAAAATTGTCTCTGGAATCCAGGAACATAGAGACACAAAATTGTGCGCGTATCCAGTGCACTGTTTGGCCTTTTAATGCAATTTGATCAATGTAACTTGAATTGCTAGGTTTCATTATACCTAAAAAAAGAAATTTTCATTTGAATATCAAATACCAGCGCAGAAAGGTGGGCAGTTTTGATAGCGTCCATACAAAATTGTCATACTTTTCAGAATAAATACAAGAAAAACACTTTTTCATACACCTAAAAAACGCGAACAGAAGAAATATACGAAGTATACGTTCTCGCGAGAGAAATTACGTTGATGAAGAGATAGTTTGTTTTATGCTGATTTGGAATAACTGGCATGTTTTTCATACAAATCCCGACTTCCAAAACATACGGCGAAAACGTCGTTGCGTATGAAAGTTTTTTAAAAAAAGCAAGGAAGCCCAGCCTCCTCCGGTAACCATGTGAACTCACCTCAACCCCGACTTCCCCCATGGCCCAAAGGGCAATTATTTTATAATCAATCTTTCTATCAGCAGTGTTTGCTTGGTAGTGTAATACCTACCCATGACACACCTCCTGCTAATCGATCAAACAAGAGAATCTACGCGACCCACGAAATCTACATGATATCAATCCACGTCATCCATCACTGAGCAGAGATGCAACTTGCAAACCACACGTACATAGATCAAACTACAAAAGCTTGCCTTAAAACACAAAAACTGCAAAGCTTTATTAAACCCCGATTCGGCGCAATTTGATTGGAGTTTCAGTTATAGTATTGCTACTTGTTTTTTTATCTGATTTAAAAAAATTTTATTAGCTACCAATCAGATTCTGTAAATAAAAGCTGAATTTAAAAAAAATTGTCTGATTTCACCAGCCAGAACAATATCAGAAAGCTGGAAAAATTGATATCACAACCTAGCGTATCCAGTGTTCAATCAATTCTTTTGACACCAGGAGGTAAGATCAGGATTAAGATCAGTTTTAGACTACAATGACAAAATATCTATCCGGGCAAGAATTGATAGTATAAAAACAGACAGTGTACACAATCGGAAACGAATCTAAAAAATAAAATTCATTACCATTTCATTAAGCAGACAATTTTTTGGGTACGATCGTCTCGCCACAGAAAAAAAACGCCTAAAAATTTTGATTCAAGAATTTGTACAGCCAAGATAAACTCACAAAAATAGTTTCGCCATCAAATGACGCAATAAGAGGTGACCAAACTAAAAAAATGCCTGAAATCGTATTGAAAAAAAGCAAAACAAAATTAGAATATACAAAATAATGCTATAAAATGAAAAAAAAAACATTATTAAATAAAAATCTCACTTCTGGTAAAACCGCAAAAAAATGTATCTTGGGTATTATAATCGGATAAAAATTATATAGCTCGTATAAACTATAAGCATGGGCGCGACCTCTATTGAAAATGAGCAGAAACCATCATTGTAATTGAAATAATACATAAGCGCGTAACATATCACGCGCAAATTCTGTTAGCAAACTTTTTAACTGGAAAATGTCAAGCAACCTTTGCTTGCAATAAACACCCTTGCAAATCTACCAAGTGAATAGCTACCAAAAAAAACATTTTATTTGCCTCGGTTTAAACTGAGAGAATTTAAGTAGGCAGTTCATATAAGTGTCCTTATTCTGCAATATGGCGTTTCAGTTTATGGATTAAAGTTTAAGCATTCTAGAAAATTTAACTATTGAATGCTTATAAATACCACGTCTATGAGCTTCTGAAATTTGTTCTCAAATCTGTGAACAACTTACATAGTTAGTCTTCTTTGAACAACATATTTACCTTCAAAATTCACTTTTGCTTTCGGATTCTTTTAGCAAAAAGAAAACTAAAAATTTGATACGGTTGACAGAATGCAACTTGCATAACAAACTTAATACCTTGGAATTATTGCTAGTGGGAATTGAAAGCAGTTAAGTAAACATCATAATTTCAAAACCTCATGTTGAATTCAGTAATTCGAAATGTTCAGACATATTTTTTGATTACGAATAAGGTAAAGGTGACTCCATTGGTTAAATACTGGTGAATGAACCTCTAGAGGAGTCAAGCTTTTTGTGTGAAAAAATGAGCCTCCAAAACCGTCTGTTTTTTTGAGATGTTTCAATTTTTTGTCTCTTCTCAGTAAATAATTTTAAAGAATTTTGTTTCTCGATGTTCGTTTTTCTCTCAAGTCATTGGAGTTTCTCTACACTAAATGGTCAATGCGTTGTCAACCTGTAACTTTTTTCTTTTTTTTGTGTTTTTCAAACTTTGATTTTATGGGTGCAAAGATGCAAAACGTTTTTTTATTTTTGTATAGTAACATGGTTGTGGCAGCTGATTAGTTTGGTCATGATAAAGATCGGTAAATAGTTTTTGTATCTGCTCGTCAGTTGATCAGAGATTCTGTCGGAAAAAAAATTTTTGTTGCTATTTGATAATTTAGTTTTTGTTACTATTTGATAATTTAGTTTACCGTTACTAAGACCATGTTTACTTGCAGTAGAGTAAAAGTGCAGTCGCTTGGTGGATTCCATAGTCCCGTTGTCTGTCCTTTCCAGATTTTGTTGCATTATTTATAATTTAATTCAATATTTTTTCAGCAGAATTAATTTCTTTTTAAGTTGAGAAAACAGGATCTTGAGGTGCGTGAAAAACCCATCAGTTGTTCGTTACATAAAAGTCATCGCTATTCAGCTCATCACTTATAACTGTGCACAGAAAAAACGAAAGCATATCTAAGCTCTTCCAGACATATTTAACTTTGCGCAACACCTTATATTTCTTATTAAATTGCTTTCATTCGATTAAAGACTCATAACACAAACTAAATTGTCAATGTAGAATTGGCAATTCTACTGTCTTACATGCTATAGTAAACTGAGCGTAAGGTTGATTCGACATTAAGTTAAATAGTACAGCAAACAAAGGGTAAAAATCGAAACAGTTCAATCTTCGAAGATATCATCCCTCCTATGCCAAAAAAAAAAATTGACAAAATTGGCGAACCCCGCCCCCATGCAGTAGAATTGGCGATTCTACTGTCTTACATGCTATAGTAACCTGAGCGTAAGATTGATTCGTCATTAAGTTAAGTGGTACAGCAAACAAAGGGTAAAGTTCGAAATAGTTCAATTTTCGAAGATATCGTCCCACCTATGCCAGAAAAGAAAATTTGACAAAATTGGCGACCCTCCCTAAATCGGAATTAAGAAAGCTAAGGTTATGAAATTCAGAGGAGCGATACTAGAGATGATTTGACCCGGGCATACAAAAAACGGGACTCCTCAGACCTTTGAGGTGCAAGTGATGACGGTCCCCGGAAGAGTAAATGGCCCTATCAGAACTCGGAAACTAGCGGCGGTATTGGGTTCAATTTCTAGTATCTTGAAGGCCTAGTTAAGGAAAGCTTAAGTTTAGAACCCCTGACCCCCACTTCCAGTTTTATGCCCTAAGTAAACAAACCCACCCCTAACTTCCGGAAGTCGTTTCTCGGCCTCCAATAATCACAGGGAGCTGAAAATTGGAGGGATGATAAGTATTAGCAAGATACATCTTGTGTTATAAATTGAATCAAATCCGGCGGTTGGGCCGGAAGCTATTAGCACTTGGAAAAACACCCCCTTAGACCAGAAATAGGCAATTTATGCGAATTGATGAACGATGACATAATGATTTTTTGCGGCAATCGGCTTAATATACGAACCCCGAAAGAGGATTCCTTGTGAGTGAAAACCCTCCGGCGACTCCTTCCGGTGTTAATAGTATTTTCCGGAAAAAAAAGATAATGGACCTTAGAAATGGGATAACTGTTGAAGTATTAATGGGATTTGAATGGAACTTGGTTGTTAGGACCCCCATGAGATCTTGAACCCAAATTTGGAAGTTTGACCTTAAGCTGACTTTTGGGCGTTTTGACCTTTGGGCGTTTTGAAGTAGACAATTTATATCAAAATGGACGCGGTAAACATTGGGTTCAGTTTAGCTTGGCGAATAATCTATTAATAGCAATTCAACTAGACTAAAGAAAAGTAGTCCCAGAGCAATCTGATAGTAATAGGACCGCGGCATGAGAATTAAGTTTCCTAAATAGTTTGAACGGACGGGGATTTTACTTGGCTTCCCGGAGGTGACTTTTTAGTTTAATTTGACCCCTAATACACGAACTACGTTCCTTTGAAAGCTAGAAAGTCGGGATTGGAATAGAGTACAGATAGAATTTTTAGATGCTTGGAATGAACTAGCTACCAATAAAAAGAGTCTCCCCCTGCCCTTGAGAGGTCCGACCGTTAACGGGATAATTTAAATAAAAAACTTGGGAGGATTACTGAGTAAACATAGCATGGTTACGAGGTTGAGTTGAACTCGAGAGTTGAAGTTCACAGAGTTCAGAAATTGGTTGGTTAGAATAGTATGACATTTGTTTGCTTGGTCAAATTGTGACAGCTACTGCAAACCCGGTATCTAATAAGTGTGAAAAGATCGATAAAGAAACCGAAGTTGGCACGTGGCAGAGTTGACAGGAGGAGGGATATAGTCTTAAAACATGTGCGGACGGGTGAGTTAGGCGGATGTCAGGACTGATAGGGAATGGCATGACTGAAGTAAAACTAAGTGTAACGAAAGATAAGGAAATGGAGGGTACCGGAGAGCCTTTAAGAGTTAGAACCGTTGTTAGCTACCATTAAGAGTAGTTGGTTCTCGTCAGAAAAGAGAACAGTTGTAAGCTACTATTAAGAGTAGTTGGTTCTCAATCAGAGAAGAGAACAATTATTGCTAGTGAGCGACTTTGGCTGGAACCCGAGTTTAGTACCGGGTTGAAATAGTTGTGCGAGCGAGTTGCGCTGGAACCCGAGTTTAGTACCGGGTTCAACAAGTTGTGTCGCTGCTCTGCTAGAGTAGGCGAGTTTTGATTCGAGTCAACCGAAAAGTGATGAGGGATTCAACGGAACGGCACGCGGGCTTCAATATAGAAGTTGCTAAGTAGTAGTTAGCTCATTAAGGGCACTGTAAATTGTTTTATTTCCTTTGCGATTGAGAACTTACTCATTGTGCCCACGATTTGCTGAACTAGTTAGAAGCGTAAAAGGAGAGCCGAAAAGAGCAGAAATTAAGGGGAAAGTTGCGTAATCTTTTGATCGGCCGGTTTAGTCTAACCACCAACATAACCCTTTCGGTGTTGTGGACCGTATTGTGTCTTGGTGTCCCCCGCTATTACAGGGAAAGAAACTCTGTGGCCGTTAAGTAGAATGGAAGCGCGCTTAGAGGAGACGACTCTCTGGAAAAAGAATCTACATTGGCGCTCCTGGGTGGGCTTTTTTTATCGAGCGAATAACGATCTTTGGATTCAGCAATGACGAGTGTTTGACGAAGAGTAGACTAAACCACGACGAAGAAAAAGGAGTGGGGCAACCTAGCAGCAAACGAAGTTTTCTTCAAAGCGAGAGTTGACGATGTGTTTCTGCTGGGAACCAAACTAGTGAGTGAGGGTCGTTCGAATTGGATTAGCTACGCTGAGTTTAGAAAGATGCATCTGAGGAAGGAACTGAAGAGCTACTGCGGTCCAAAGCATTACGGCGCTGTCATTCATGGCTGGACGTTCGTGAAGTTGAAGATAGGATCAATAACCGAGAAAATAGCAGTTATTGTTGTCGAGAAAATGTTCGTACCTATGTTGATCAGTCTCAGCACACTAAAGAGAAAATCAGAAGTCAGGGTGGTCTATCAGCGGCGCTGTATTCATGCAGGTTATGTCCTATATACAGCCAAACTTTATTCATGTAGTTCGGTGCCATTGCTGGAAAAGATAGGACCCCATGGACGAAAGCAGGACGTGGAAGAGTATAGCCAACTCCGACGGTCCAAGAGTCTCGGCACGAGAATTGGGTGCACCCAGACTCGACTGGGCTGACAAGCGACGAGCTTTCGTTTGTGGCAGAGTCTGCGGCGAGGTAGCGGATATCGAGATTGACAATACGACAGATTGCAATCTGATATCTGAAGGACTGCTCGAGCTCCTCGGGATCGCTGCCGCTGTCCGGAGGTTCAATGGAAAATTGGAAGGAACCGTCAACGAAAAAAAATAGAAAAATCGAGACGCTTGGATACATCAGGGCAAGATTGAATTTGGAAGTTTCTAGGAGGTGTTCACATTGATCGTTGTCAGTAATGGCTTGCTTGACTCCGATGTGGTCTTCAGTGCTAGGGAGCTCAGAGAGTGTCATGGTCTATTTGTGAGCGACAAAGAGTCAACCATCTGCCACGAGACTGATGCTATGCAACCAGTCTCAGTGAAATTCAAGAAACTACCAAAAACAGTGATAATCGTGCTGAACGAGGAAGCAGTTGGGACTAAGAAGAAGATGACGATGAGAGATTCGGAAGAATCGAAGAAGCGATTACAGGTATGGTCAGTGAACGAAACACGATGACCGAAACCGATTTAACGACTATAACTTGTTCAAGGCGAAATGATAACCACGATTCATCAGGCAGTAGAATGCTGCTGGAAGTCGTTGAAGGACCAACCTAAGTAAGCACGAAGCAGCAGTTGATCGATAAGTTCGTGAACAACCTCCTAGTTCGAATGGAGCTGAAAGAGAATACTGCAGTCCACATGATGAATGTATCTGCTTTCATGATCCTGGAATTTTCCGCTCAGCTTGAGGCGTTAAACGGGAAAATCCACAAATGATGGGGTGATCCAGTTAGTGACGTTGTTGTTTTGGGCCAGGCAGAAGTAGATGTGCAAGTTGGGACATTCACCGAGCGACAGGATGTCGTTGTGGTGGCGGCAACTGAGAAAGAAGTCGACGTGGTGCTGAGCCTCAAACAATTACAAGGACGTCACGGGATGCTACTCGAACGTCCCAGAGGGGTGCTACGGACTGGAAGGGAAGGAACGATTGAGGTGATCACCGAAGACTGCGAAGAAACGATTTCTCATCACTTCGAATTTGTGCTTGACGGGGGGCAGAAACCCTGAGATCCCAAGAGCAACGAGTAAAGTTAAAGACGAAAACCAGCTAGCCGAGCCGGCCCACGAAGGGTTTGGTGTATTGGCCGAGCCTGTTGGCAAAGAGGGCGTCACGCCTGGACCACGTAGCGGTGAAACAGAGCTTAATGCCCGCGCCGAGAACCAGTGTTTCGATTCTATACCTAGCGAGGGTAACGTTGAGGTCGTAACTGAAGTCGAAGTCGTAACTGAAGGTTTCCGAAAGTAGCGGTAAGGAAAACGAGTGGAAGAAAATGAGTCATGGCTCTTTAGAGAAGGTGATCTGGAGAATTGCGAACCCGACGACAACTCAATGGAACGCGTCTGCCAGACGGAGATGGGACGCAAAAGGAAATCGGTCGATGAGCATAAGGAATAGAATGCCAAGGTAATAGGCGAGGTTACGAGTGGAAAAATGATTGAAGTGGGGGAGTCAATGCGTGGAATTGGATTGTTTCCCCGTTCTTTCCAATTTTGAGTCACCCAATTACATCCTTGCTGTCACAGAAAAGAAACGATACACGAAGCGTTTTCACGATGGTTGGACGGGAGAGAAAAAATGAAACGATTTCTCCGGGCGAGAATGAGAACGACACGAAGGGCTCTTCCGACGGATCTGACGATGATGAGTTGAGTTTTGACGAGGACGAGACTGTAGATGGTTTTCTGAGCAGTGGGGACAATGCCTGTGCGGGAGGACAGATGATGCGTGAAACCGTCCAAAGGCCAGATGACAATAACACGGACGAAACAAAAACTACTTGGGCTGAATCGGGCCAAGAGATGACGGAAACGACGTGCGAACACAGAATGTCTACGAAAGTATGGGACGAACGTCAAAATCTTCAAGCGAGTAGCAGAGCAGAAGGTTCCTTCAGGTCTTTCAAGCGATGCCGAAAAGGCGAAAAACGAGGAGGATTCGACGACAGAAGGGAAGTGGGTCCTAAACAAAAGAAGGCTGCCAACTCTAGTAGTATAGATATACGACACTGGGATCGGGGGGGGGGGGGGGGGTGATCCCTACAGGGATCATTGTGTATAGATTATACCTAATGATCCCAATGTATAATATTTATACCTAATGATCCCTATGTAAAATATTTATACCTAATGATCCCTATGTAAAAAATTTATACCCAATGATCCCAATGTATAATTTTTATAGCTAATGATCCCTATGTAAAATTAATGATCCCAATGTATAATTTTTATACTTAATGATCCGTATGTGAAAGTTGTGTTGGTTAAAACAAAATCGTTCAGGCGATATATTATTTCTTTCCGCCACCTATAGCTCGGCAAGCTATGTTGTATTCCAATTGAATTAAAACTATTCAATGCGTTTTGCTGTTGAAGGTCTTTGCGAATTGGTTCTTTCAATGTTTCTACAAAATCTATGGTCTATGTGAAAATAGATATGAAATTAAATGGTTGAATTATCACACAATCTTCTAAAACAAGTGTCGGTTAAATGCACCAAAAACAGTTTGGGGTCAATTCCAATATGAAAACTCTCAAAACCACTCCAGATAAAATAGTAACACAAAACCAAAAGTGGATTTAAAGTAGCCCGCCATTACCTAACAGTGAACAAACGTGGAAAGTAAGTATAATATAGTACACTAATTTACAACATTAAATTTGTATTCAACTTGAATCAAACACATAACCTAGAGTTTTTTGTTTGTTTTGCGTCTCTTTGACAGCGGTGCTGAAACTTCAACTGCTTCGCGGTCGAGGTACCATTCATCATCTGACGGCGAAGAAGAAGTAACTTCATTTGGATCAACCAAATCATCGCTTTCAATATCACTCTCAGCAATTTCCGTGACACGAATTCTACCTGGATCTGGAGCTTCATAGGTGGTGATACTATTTATCAGGTCTCTCAACGATTGGCTCGGTTGAGTATCCAACACAAGAAATCTATCTTCTGACCCATAATTCGTATCCTGCGTGAAGATTTCTTCTTGGTTCGAGCTCTGCTGGTCCCAGTGGACTAACTCTTCTTCTTCCTCGAAAAATTTCAGCCAAGCGTCTAAATCTTGATCTTTGTGGTGACTGGTGCTATTAATTTCACTCACGTTCCTTTCGCTATCATCATCATCATCATCATCATCCTGATTGCTATCGGGAAAGATAGAAGCATTTACGGTTCTATAGTGACCGTATGGCAATGTGGAGATACCATCGCTGAGGATGTATCGCTTATCATCATAGGCTGATAATGCGATTTTGTTTGCTCGAACAGTGTTCAGAATGTGCCTCTCAGAGATGAAGCGAGTATTTTCAGCTCGTACAAGGTTTCCAGACGCGAGAGTTTCGATGTATTTTTCATGAGTTAGCAACCGTTCAGTCACCTTAGTGATTCCTTTTGCTGAGTGCTTTCGTGTATCTATATAAAAAAAATGATGCTACTGCTACTTGAAGTTGAAAATAAAAAAAGTATGAACGCATCCTTTTCAGAAGATCCAAACCCCCCCTCATTTAAAAAAAGGTGATAACCATTTAACCTACTCCTCCCTCCCCCTTACCCCCACCCACAGAAACACAAAAAAACTTAAGTCATCAAAAAAATTTCACTTAGTAAAAAAATTTTTTCACAAGTTTTTTTTTTTATAAAAATTTTTTTTCCAAAATTTTTTTTTTCAAATTTTTTTTAAAATTTTTTTTTACCAAGTTTTTTTTTCAACTAAATTTTTGACATTTTTTTTCGAAATTTTTCAATTTTTGAAATAAAAAAACGCTGTTTGAACAATTTTGAGCCGGTAATTTTGAAGGAAACGTACTTACTTTGCGATAGTATTGAATAAAGCTTTGGCTTCAATGCAACGAATTCTGTAATTATATCACCCGGGAATTCGTCTTTAAACTTTAAAACTGTAAGTTTGCTTTCTGCATTGTAGAGGAAGTGGTCCGATGGATAATTGGAGACGTCAAAGTTGTCCAAAATTTCACAATTCTCGTACAGTTTCTCATAAAAATTGGAGTTTTTTTCCGTTCTTATTTCGTACATTAGGCTGTCAGTGTCTGAGTACAAGAGGTGACAGTTGAAGTTGGGCTTCATAAACTCGTAGTGAAATTTATACATCTCAAACTTTGCTAGCTTTACACGCTCCTACAATTGTGGGTACATCTCATCTGATTTTCGTTGTTGCTAATGTCAATGCAACCATGTCTTCGCCAAAAATTTTGTAGGTTCAAATTCAAACTTACTTATATTTCGCATTGCTTCTTCAGCATCTCGTAAAATCTTGATTTTCATTCTCTTTCTTTTTGACTCACACATTTTTCCATAAATTGAATGCATCAATAATTTGTACAGGGCTTCTTCAAACTTGTTTTTTGCCGCTTTCCGTTTGTTTGTATTTAGAGTTATGTACGGTTCGAGCCACAATTCTTGTTTGAACTTTACGATGCGATACAGTTTTGTAACGATAAGGCCAAGCTTTACGTAGAGTTTCAGGAGTTTATAATGAATTATGTAATGAGTTTTATCATGTAAAGTTTGTAAAAGTTTTTTCACTTTACCTATTGCGGATCCACAGTTTTCATTGTTTTTGATTTGTTCTGAGAATTTTGTTTGGTATCTGCTCAACCAATCTTTTTGAACAACTTCCTTAGTGGGTGCCAGTGGATAGTCACGGCGACTTTCATGCAACAATTGAGGGTATTTTAAATCAATTTCAACAATATAACCGTAGTCTGAATCGTCAGGGGTTGCTAAAATTTCTTCTATTGACATGGAATTCTCATCTTCGTTTTCTTGAGTATTTCTTTCATTTCTAACTGCGATTGTCTCGAAATGACGTGCAGGCAGTTTGTGAGTTTGCATTACTCCGCCGTATAAGTTGTTGGCATCAACCATGAAGCCATAGGTAGTATATTCGCTCGAATTAAATGTTTCGTTCATTTACATGTTGTTTGCATTGAACTGTCGTTTTGCAAAGATTGATGAAGCACCACCTCGCATCCTTTTTTCAACCATGTCTAAATGATCTCGATCCGTTAGCAATTCAACATCAGCTTTAACTACCCGCTTGAAAGCGTCACCAGCTACATTGGAAGCGGTGAAATGATGAGCACAATCAAGGCTAAATGTTTCATAGCTGATAGAGCGGAATTCCTCAAAGACACAGGCTAGGAGCAATGTGTCACATGACAATATTAAGTCATGATAGTCGCGCAGGTTCTGACAATTAAATTGATTGAAAACTTCTTTTGCTTCAACCACGTTATCAGCAGTAATAGCAATTTTATCTCCGTCTAAACTATTCACCCACTTTTCGAGAGGCGGTAACTCTTTTTCGTCAAACTTTTTACGGTCGGTCATGTAATTATAAGGATAGAATCCTTTTCTACGTATGAGAGTTCTGCAAGTTTGGCTTACGTTTTGAAAGTGGTTTTCCAGAATTGTAAATTTGTTGTCAGGCAAGTTGTCAACTAACTTTTGTAGTGATGAGTTTAGAAACTTGAAAGAATCTATAAAACGAAGATACTCATAAATGTTTTGTGTTGTTTGATCTTTTCGTGTAATGGTTTTAACCACTACTCCGATAATTAGTGAAATATATTTCTCATCGGTGGATGGAATGACTTGTATTGTACTACGCAAGTCACATTCGTTCAGAGCTAGACAAATATGATGCATGTCATAATTCTGCAAATTGTGTCCAACGACTGGAATGTAATTTATGTTTCTTCGCGCTAAATTACATTTGTCGTGGGTCCATCCTAGAAATTTTCCCGAAGAGTGACAGTGATCCAGGCACTTTTCTTCGCTCTCACTGAAGTTTTCTTGACAAATCCAACAGGTTAAAGTTTCTTCTTTACACAGTTGGCTGCGATCTCCCAAATAATGTGGCAATTTCCGTTTATAGATGTAAACGTCTCGGGCTAATAGATGTAACTCTTTGATAAAATTTTCTAAACAATTTTCAGAGCTGTCAAAACTAAAGAAAAATGGTTCTGAGGACTCATGATCAATAGCAACCATTGAATAGCCGGAGGGTTCATGTTTTTCTAGAACGCGAGATAAGGAAATTTGTGGGTTGTTCATACATGTTGTAACGGGATTCAGGAACGATTCGAAATCAAAGTAAACAACAATAAATGCATACCAGAGAGCTTGAAACTTTTTAAATTTATACTTATGGCAGCCATTTTCAGCTGTTGGCATTATCACTACAGCTGGTTCATGATCTTTACATAATCGCTCATGCGTTTTATGATCAATTTCATTGTAATGAATTTGAAAACAGTTACGACACAACTGCAGGAAACTTCGGAAATTTTGCTTTCGAACTTCACAAACAAATCGGAGCAGGTCTTTTATCAAAACAAAGTGGTGCATTCCGGGTTCATATAACTAAAGCAGATCCATGATAAAATTATCTGAACTTTCAAACTTTGAGACAATCATTGGAATGAGATCTCCTTTTTGATATTGAAACACGTTTACTTGAACGTTATTAAGTCGCTCGAATTGAGGAATCATGTTCAAGCTCATAGGCATAACGAAATCATCAGAAGCCTGATGCGTTCCGGGCTTTGTATAGGTGTGTGGATCTGTCTCTTCAAGTTTAGGATCAACCAACCTACCGACAATTAGATCAGGCTTATATCTAAGATGATAGGCGGCAGTGTAGCCTAACAAAAAGCAATTGTGGTCGTTGTGATTACGAATATTAATCAATTGTTGCGAATTTGCTATTTTTGCAGGGAGAGGTATAAACGAAGAGCCTCTGATTGGTAACACTTTTCCGATTTTAATGTAAAGTTCATTTACACGCTGCAGAACCCAGCCGCTACCATGGGCTGAAAAATTCTGGAACACAGCTTCCAATTTTCCGAGCATTTCGAGAAATAATTCATCAGACAAACCGTTTGCATATAGGGGAGTCATCATAGAATTAGCGAAAATTTCAACGCGTTCGTCTTCAGGTTGTTGCACGCTTTGGTCCTAAACAACAGTAGCATGCTTGATTAAAGTAAGTTTAGCCG
Source organism: Symsagittifera roscoffensis (assembly GCF_963678635.1). NCBI lineage: Eukaryota > Metazoa > Xenacoelomorpha > Acoela > Convolutidae > Symsagittifera > Symsagittifera roscoffensis. The sequence continues at coordinate 2,156,215 of NC_087069.1, forward strand.
GAAATTGTACTTTGCAGGGTCCATTACAGGTTCTATCTAATATCAAACTTTGAATCTCATTTTTTTTCAAGGTCATAAATTCGATAAGATAATGTTCAATATTTTGGTTGGGAATAATAAAAGTCATCAATGTATTTTTCATGGCTAATTCATGAACTTCAATTGAAGCTGGAAAGTTATCAATAACGCTTGCCTGTGTGATTGAGCTAGAGGGGTTGCTGAGTGATGTAAGTTGTTGATCCAAAACAGGTAACCCATGCTCTGATTGCATGTGATCCTTGAAATCTTTAAGTTCACAAAAACCAAACCGACAATACCGACATAAATTGTTAAATTTTTGATGATCTGATTCAAAATGATGCTGTAATTTTGATAGCAGTAAACTGCTAAATTTACAATGGTAGCAAGTAAAAACGGGTAATTTTTTTTCAACAGCGTGAAAGTTTCGTTCATGACGAGATCTGTTTGTTTTTATTGTAAAAACTTTGGGACAATACTTACACTTGAAACCCATTTCGCTCTGGAACTGTTTTAAAGCGAAGCAGGAAAGAGAATGAATCCCAACCAAAAACCCAAAGGTTCAAACTACTGCGCTTCGATTCCTTTTTCCCTTCTCGGTTTGAATTTGAATAGCTTTTCCCGCTTAACTCTGAATTTGAACTCTTTTTCCGCCAAAATTTGAATTAGATTTGAATTTCCCGCCATAACTGGCAAACTCAAATTCGATTGGACGAAACAGATAAAATGTTGTTTGAATTGTTAATAATTACTACAAACGATAGAAGCTAATCTAAACAAACCAAATTTGAGCTAAATTTTAATCCAAAATGGTTTTAGAGCCAAGAGATAAAAGTTTTAGTTTTACATTTTATCAATTCAAATTATAAATTGATGAAATATTCGAAATTGCGAATAAAAGTTGAGCATGTCACAACACATGATAGATCCTAAATGTCTCAAATGTCAAGGGGATAGAATATTCTAAAAAAATGTGAAAATTTGTATCAAAAACAGTTGAAATGATGAATAAGTAAAGCAAAAACTGAAAAATGACAGTTTTTTAACTTTCCAGGCGCATGGTTATCAATGATGTCAATCACGGAGCGGTCGCACGTTCCATGTCATCATGAATTTGTCTCAATTGTCTTTCGATATGAAAAAAAAGTCAGAAAAAAACTTTTCTGTAAAGAAAAATGAGTTTGTTGTTTTAGGGGGGATTAAGGGGATTAGCGTTTTTCTCGAAGACTAACGAAAAAATATCTACTCCCACATTCTCATTAGTCGTGCCCCTCATTGCACTTTCATAAAAACACCACTTGTTCATTATAAAAAATTGTGTCTTCTGGTTGAAAATCGCATTTTGTCGGAAAAATGAAAAAACGATGAGTCATCAATTAAAAAATTTGATTTTTTATTAATTTTCTCAAATATTTAGCATGATGATGAATACTTGTATTTTTTTATAATGATCATTTTCGGAGACAAAAAAATCAATGATCATATGGTATCACCAATTTGTAGAAAAAAAAATTAATGCATTTTTTTTCTTTTTTGTAATTAAAAAATCAAACTTTTAACTAAAAAACATAAAAATAATATTTATTTTTTATCAAAAAGTTGGTTTTAAACATCTTTTGTACTGTTTCATATTATGTTTAATTTGTATGATAATTAAATGAATAAACATATGACAACACAAGTTATCATCCAAAATTAATTTTTTACAGTTTTTTTTGACGTTAATTATATTTTTTTTTTTCAAAAAACAAAATTGATATTTTTTTATCTTGTTTTCTAAAAATTTGCATATATATGGATGCTTTTCAATTTTTTTCTCATATCATTAATGTAAATAAGAACTTCAATGTTATTATGTTAACTCCTATTTGTGGAAAAAATGAAAATTTTACGGACTTTTTTTTTGTTTTTAATTGAAAAAAAAAAGTCAATTAATTGAAAAAGAAATGATTTTTTTAACTTCAAATTTTAAAGCCTTTTATACTAAATTTTTAATCAGAACAATTGTGTGATAAAAAATGAACAAACACAAGATATAAACTCAAACTCAATTTTAAAGTTAAATTATTATACACAATAAAAAGAAACAAAAATCAATATAACTCAACCTCAGTTTCAAAGTTATATAAGGTCCAAATACTCCTGCGCTTTCTCTAGTGTTGTTAGTTTCCGTTTTTTCTTTCGTGCAAGGCATAGAGAAGGAGTCAAATTTTCTTTATGATTACTCACTGTCGCTTCGGGGGTGCGCGTTGGAGTTGAATAATCTGGTTCATCAAGCCATGGTGACACTGTAGGAGAAGGATCAGCTTTCGGGGTAACTAATGATGGTGATTCAATCTGTTCCATTCCCCATAAACGATCAAAAAAATCAATTTCTTCAGAAGAAAAACATATTTGCAAACGACATTCTCATTTACTTCCATCGCATCAATTATTAAAGCATTGTACCCGTAGAAAATCCAAAGTTTTTTCGATTGGTTACAAAATGAACTGTCCAATGATGCAAACAACCTTAATAGGAGTTAACTTCAATGTTATTATGTTAACTCCTATTTGTGGAAAAAATGAAAATTTTACGGACTTTTTTTTGTTTTTAATTGAAAAAAAAAGTCAATTAATTGAAAAAGAAATGATTTTTTTAACTTCAAATTTTAAAGGCTTTTATACTAAATTTTTAATCAGAACAATTGTGTGATAAATAATGAACAAACACAAGATATAAACTCAAACTCAATTTTAAAGTTAAATTATTATACACAATAAAAACAAACAAAAATCAATAAAACTCAACCTCAGTTTCAAAGTTATATAAGGTCCAAATACTCCTGCGCTTTCTCTAGTGTTGTTAGCTTCCGTTTTTTCTTTGGTGCAAGGCATAGAGAAGGAGTCAAATTTTCCATTTGATTACTCACTGTCGCTTCGGGGGTGCGCGTTGGAGTTGAATAATCTGGTTCATCAAGCCATGGTGACACTGTAGGAGAAGGATCAGCTTTCGGGGAAACTAATGATGGTGATTCAATCTGTTCCATTCCCCATAAACGATCATAAAAGTCAATTTCTTCAAAGTTTTCTACCTGGTTTTCACACATCGGAGTAACATCACAATCGTATTTGTACAAAATTTTTTTTACTGGTTTTGATAAAGTTGAAATATCAACCTGAAGAGCAAGAGGCTCGTCAGGATCCGTATTTTTACCAGAATTTGTAAGGTAACTCAAATACTTTATATTCAGTTCTTCGTCTTTCTTTGAATTTTTTAAGGAAAGTTCACTGAATAAATGCTACAAAATTACCGTGAACGGTTTCATAAAAAAATGGTTCTTTCGTGATTGGAATATCCGGCAATAATATAACAAGGCATTTTTGAAGAAAAGTTGGAAGAAAAGGACAAACGTAACGCGGAGAGAAATGAAACTGAAATGAATTGTGAAAAACGCCTCAAGAGATTAATATAGGGATTGGTTCTTCTAAAATTAGAAATTTCAAGACCTCCTATGTAGTTTTTGATTAGTTTAATAAGGGAGGGCGTGTAAAATATTTATGTTACCTTGCGTGGTATTCTATGCTTATCTAAATTGCATTCAAACAAATAGCTTGTATCAAAAAAAACGTTTAAACATTGTGACCTTTAACACCCATTAAAATTCTTATCAGTTGTACATGCACAAAATACTTATCCATCTGAACCAAATTGCAATCCAACATCTTTGCGATATAAAGTACATGTGTATATAAATTAAAATAGATACAACGCTTTCTTTTGCAGACATACAATCAATCGCTAAAGGTACACAAAAATTCTCATTTTTTTGCTAAAGGTACACAAAAATCTGTTTTATTAGCTGAATACTTGAAATTACCCGTGACAAATTTGGAAGATATTGACTGCCCAAAGATTGAACAGTTATTGGGTCAAGAAAAACATATTTGCAAACGACATTCTCATTTAATTCCATCGCATCAATTATTAAAGCATTGTACCCGTAGAAAATCCAAAGTTTTTTTCGATTGGTTACAAAATGAACTGTCCAATGATGCAAACAACCTTATCTCCAAATTTGGTGGTTTACGCTTCAATGACTAATCAGAGTCCTGAAAACATTTTAACACCAATAATTAAAGTTACTCTTACGCGGACAGGCATATTAGATTGTCGAGGAAAAGCTCTCCTGCAAAAACTCGAACAAATTACACTGAACGATTTCGAAATCGATAATTTACGGAAACTTTTTACAGTTCTTGACTACTTTCACCTGTACAATGTCCAGACTCCAGGAATTTTGCCAGTCAATTCCGTTGTTCAATCTCAACCTGGAAGGGCTGCAACCTCAGCTGGGAGAGAGAAGACAAATCCAATTGCATGACCATCAGCTTCCAGCTGAATTGAAAGAATTAGTCAAAACTGATAACGTTGAGGAAATACATTTAGTTCAAGCCACTATCAAAGTTGCTGCTCAATTTGTTGTAAAGTTCAAATCTAATTGTAACCATGACAAATTCACAAAATTCATTGAACGAGGAGTTGATTTGCCTGTTGAACCGAAATGACGAATCACATATATATGCCAAGTTTTGTGAATCATAATAAATATATTTTTTGATTGTTTTCATTTTCTTTTGATCTTGTGTGATTACTAGTTGCTAACATGTCGTGTTTGAAAAAACAAAATATGAAAAAATGATTTTTTGCCAAAAGAAAACACACAAAATGTGAGTTTAACAGGTGAGAATTTACCAAAAGAGTTATTAGACAAAATCAGTACCGGAAACGTAGAAAAAATTGTTCGGATACATCTGAAAGACAAAAACATAGCAAGATATATAATAAAATACAAACCAAACGGCAATAGATCAGAGAGAAAAAAAGGCGATTGGTATGCAGTTGTAACTATCAACCTTGATACAAATAAGCAAAAAAAGTCTTCCATTAAACATGGAAAATGATGAAACCACTGTCGAGAACAATGATTGCGACTTTGTAGACATTGGTGGTGCCAAACAGTCTTTATCTCACGAAAACAGATCTTGGAAATTTTGTAATTCTGTTTCTCTTCCGTCTGCAGATGTTGTCTTTTTCACACAAGTCTGTTCCATTTTCATTTTGCTCTCTTTATCTATTTCAAAATTGTCTTTTTACAATCTTAGTTGTGACGAGACTGCCATTTGGCTTTCAATACTATCCAGTACAGTTGGTTACATGTTACCCAATCCCAAGTTATAATACTGAATAAGATCATTTCAACAAAAGATCGTCTGTTTATGACCGTTTCAGGTCCCTCGGGATCTGGCAAAACTGATTTAATTTTTCAAAAGCTTCTCAAAGGTACATTCTATCCATCGTATAACAAGATAATTTATTTTTATCTTCACGATCAACCCAAATACCGTTCCTTTGTTTCTCACAACAAATTTGATATTGATTTTATAAAATTGTCCAGCTTTGAAATTGTTAATAACTTACGGGATTGTATGATTGTCTTTGATGATACCTGTGAAGAAATTTTTAATGAAAAAGATTTTGTTAAATTAGCTACAGCAGGCCGATATAAAAATGTTCATGTTATTTACGTCAAGCACAATTTATTTCAGCAAAATAAGCAATCACGTACAATAGATTTGAATACAACTCACTTAATTTTGTTCAAATCACCTCGAGACATTCAACAAATTAATTATTTAGGCAGACAGTTGAATAATGCAAAATTCCTCCGTCATGCGTATCAGTTGGCAACGAAAGAAGATTTCGGTCATCTCTTGATAGACTTGGATCCCAAAACTTCAGAATGTCTTCGTTATTCGTCAAACATAGTTCCACCATCACCAACCATTTTCTATTTACCATCCTCAAAAGCAGTTATCACATCTCTTGAAAATGAAAGAGAAAGAATTATGTTTATTGAAGCAAATGCTCAATAGTCGCCATTGTAGATCAATTTTGACAGGAGCTGATTCAAATTTTATTAAATTTCTTTGCGATTATTTTGTGAATGTTTTTCTGGGACATGTTCCAGCTAACAAAAGTTTCATCGAGAGTAAGAAAATACCACTTGGAAAAATTGTTGACCCTAAGTTTAGTATCCGAGAAAAACGAAAAGTTTTGGCAAACAATATTTCACTGGTTAAATCAATCGGAGAATCGTGTTACATTTACCTAAAAAACTAGAACCTTAGGCATGTATGCTGAAGAATTCATCCTCATTCCTCGAAAAACATATGCTTCAGATGAAAAAAGTGCACCACAATCTCAAATCCTTCATAATCCATTAATGAACGACAAATCATCTCAACTCAATTACATACAACGATTTCGAGAACGAAATATCAGCCGTGACTCTCCACCACCATTAAACCCAACATCTCCTATTCCTTTAACCCCTAGTAATGTAGTACCAAATCTTCGAAAAAGAAATTTATCTGCACTTACTAATTTCAGTGGTGATGGTGATGATGAAGCAGAAAAAAATTTTGAATCATACAATTCACTGCAGCAGACAAGCTCGAAGAGAACAGAAAAAAAACGATGAAAAAAGTAATGGAAAAACCGCTGAAGTGTTTTGAAAGGTTATGGAATCCATTCAAGAGCTATTGGAAGCTAATAAATTGGAAAGGGCAAACATAGTGCTAAAGCAGTTGTTCAAAGTTGAATCCTTGACTTTAGACGTTGACGGATATGTTCTAATTCAAGGAAAACCAACACTCGTTAAAATTGAATCCTTTTTGTACGATACACAGCAAAACACAAAAAACTTGAGGGTGTTTTTTATCCACAAATTTTGAAAGAACTGATTCTTCATCCTAGCTTAGTGTCCAACACTTATGCCAAACAGATTCTCCGCTCGCTTAAGGGCGAAGCAGCTAAGCCCTCAACTTCTTCCTCCTTCGTCTTCGACAACCCGACAACTGAGGACTCGAAGAGATCAAAACCCTCCTCTTCGAAGACTCGATCGACAACTCTCAAACCCAAAACCAAGCAATCCGACAAAAGAAAAACCCAGAGAAAAGAATTTTTCCCCACCAACGACGACGATGACGACGATGATAAAAACTATGAAAGCAGTAAAGAATCGTTTGCGACGACGTCAACAAAAGAATGGAAATCCTACTATCAGTGAAGAAAAGAAACTCAAATTACTCTACACGAAAGGTCCAGCTGCATTTGGTAGCGTTAAAAATTTAACAAATGATAGTCAATTCTCACCAAAAAAAGTTTGAAAATTTCTGAGATCTCAATCATCACATACAAAGTATGGATTGTTTCGTAAGACATATCCTCGGCTAAAAGTGATTGTTAACGATATCAACAAAATTTGGTCTCTTGACTTGGCTTATGTTGATAAATTGGCTAAATATAACCGAGGGGTACGATATTTGTTAGTTGCTGTCGATTGTCTCTCTCGCTTCTTACGAGTGGAACCCCTGAAGACCAAATATGCTAAGGAAACAACCGAAGCTTTAAAAAAAAAGATCAAAACAAAACAACCAAAAAAAGTTTGGGTTGACAAAGGCACCGAGTTCAAAGGAGAGTTCGAAAAGTTATGTACTAAACGAGAAATCATCAAATACAATACTCACAGTGAAAAAAAATCAGCGTTTGCCGAAAGAAACATTCGCTCGCTGAAAAGTATTATCTAAAAACACTTGGAGTTTGAATGGACTTACAGTTATATTGAAAAAATTACAAAGTTTTGTTGAAACGATTAACTCACGCGTTAATAGAGTAACAAAATTGGCTCCAAACAAGGTCACAAGAAAACATGTTCCTGCTTTAGTTTCATTAATTGCAAACAGTTCATCGAAATTGGTACAGAAACCAAAATTTTATGTTGGTGACTATGTGCGAATAGCGAAGACTGACTTGCCTTTTAGAAAAGGTTACAAGCAGATTTTTACAGACGAAGTTTTTGAAATAGTTGCCATTCCTACTGTAAACCCTCCAACATACAGTCTCATTGATGCGGAAAAGGAAGAAATCAGCGGAAAATTTTATGAAAAAGAACTTAGTTTAATTGGAAACAAAGCTGATTATAACGAAATGGGCAGTGATGAGTTTACTGTACATTTGATTTCAACAGCATCAATGGATTATTTCCCAGACAACACTTTGGCCAGTTTTAGAAATTTTTGTAAAGAAGAAATAGCTTTAGACGGAGATTGGAGAGTTGCTCTCTCAGAAATAATTTTCCCCACAAAATTAAATAATGTTACTGATGAGGAATTTACGTACTTCAGAGCATCCGAAATAGTAGCCAGTAAATCCAACGCTGGCAATCGGAATACAATTTCCAGACCTTACTATGGCGAAAAAGTTTTTATCAAATCAGGAGAGTACACTTTTATAGAACAATTGATTAATGAGATAAAAACAAAACTCAAAGACAAAATTCATTTTGATGCGAGTCCTCAAGAAATCACGAATAGCATGAGCATTTGGATAAACGCAAATGAAGGAATCTCATTCCCAAGTCCCCAAATACCCAGTCTGTTAGGCTACAATGCAAAGCTTGATGAGAACGGTGAATATCACATTGGTTACAAAATGATACCTTCCTTCGATGCATCTTATGAGGGAAACGAACTGTACGAATCTCATTTCCCATATGACTTATTAAGTGGGACAAGTCTAAATTTTGTCTATATTGACATTATTCAATACCAAACTGTTGGAGATGCAAAGGCCCCATTGTGACGCGTCATTGATTCAAATAGACGCATCAAAAACGGCAGTGCCTGCAGCATTGAACCTAATCATCGAAAAAACTTCACTAATTTAGACTACAAAAAATTATTCACTTCATCTGTACAATCAATATCGGTACAGTTGCGCACAGAAACTGGAAGACTAGTGCCCTTTGCAGGAACTGGTAAAGTTGTGTTGACTCTAAAATTCAAGCGCTTTGATTGAAAACCAATGGAACAATATTATGCAAAGCAAGCTTCACTTCCTCATTTCTCTGGACACTACCGACAACGTGGCAGTGGATTTGGCGCTTTGGCTGCTGGTATTGGTTGTGTTGCTATACCGTTTGCACGTCGGGTTATTCTACCGTCTGCGAAAAAACTGGGCAGAGAACTTTTGATGAGTGCAGCGCCAGAACTGATTGATGTCGCTATGAAAAAGAAGTCTCCTAAACAAGCACTGAAAAACACTGTCACAAAAACTGCAAGAAAACAACTCGGTGGTGGTAGACGTCGTCGAAAGACACCAATCAATGGATTACGAAGAAGAAGGTCAGTAGGGGCTAGAAAAAGAAAAACAACCATTCGAAGAAAAACCAGACCAGTGAGAAGTCGAGCAGATTTTTTCTCAAACATAAAAAATGATCGCTAATTTGTTACCCAATGAAGCTACCCATAGCCCTCTGGATTTGTTTGAAAAACAACCTCTTTTGATTACTTTTGAAAACGCTTTCGATCAAAAAATTGGACCTGTCTATTCACCCAATGGACCAATGCTTGAATTTGAAATCACCGGTGACCGTAATAATTTTGTTGACCTGCAAAAAATTTATTTGGAAATACGATGCAAAGTAACGCAATCAAATGGAAGTGATCTGCGATACGACAACACTGATCCTACTGTGTCTGATTCACCGTTCCTCGTAAACAACTCCCTGTATTCCCTTTTTTCTGACTGTACCCTCACTGCTAATGGACTCAAAATCTCAAATGCCAATAGTAATTTTGCGCATAAAAGCTTTATTGGAACGGAATTTTCTAACAGTAAAGGAGCCAAGGACTCATGGCTTAAGTGTCAGGGATATCGTTTTGAAAACAATCCCGCTGCAATAGATGCAGCTGATTTCACATCTCAACGAGAACTGGTCCGTGAATCGAGGGAAATTTGGTTCTATGGACCCGCTGGAGTTGATTTTTTCACATGTGATACGCATTTGTTGAGCGGTGTTACCCTCAGACTTTCCTACAGACTTTCTCATGAAGACTTTCTCATTATTTCTGAAGATGCTGCCAAGCATTACAAGCTGCAAATACTCGAAGTGAACCTATATGTTAGAAAAATGACTGTGACCGACCATGTGCTCTCTGCCATTGAATCAACTTTGCTCAAAACTCCTGCGAACTACCCATATCAAGAAGAAATTACAAAAACATTTCTTGCAACAGCTGGTCAGCGCAGCTGGCAACAGGAATATATTTTTCCTCGTGAACCGGTGAGACAAATTATAATAGCATTGAACACAAATAATGCATTTCTAGGAACAAACCGAACGAACCCTTTTCATTATCAAAAATTTGGATTGGAGCAAGTTACTTGAGACGAAACGGTTTACCAACAGCAAGTACACCAATCAGTACAAAAGATCATAAACGTCTCTTCTTCAACACACTATCAGCGCTAGGTTTGTTGCACTGCGGGCTGGGAATCACTCTGGATAACTACCAACAGCACTTTATTATGTGTTTTGATCTCACTAGCACACAGCAAGCAGCTCATGACTTCTTGCATCCAGAACTTACTAACTGCTCAGTTTCACTCGATCTTCAATTCACAAACGCGTTGACAGCAAACCTGGAAATTTTTGTTTGGGGTATACGCTCATCCAATGTATTTATTACCTCCAATGTATTTTTTTCAGGATCTCATTCAGAACTGTAAACATCTGAAATATAAGTTTCTTGGAGTATTTGCAGCGGACAATTTTCCACCTCACATCCCAAACAATATCTTTATGATTGTGAACACTTCAAAATCAGATTCTTCGGAGACACATTGGATTGTGATTTGCAACAGAAGAAATGTTTTATATTTTGCTGATCCTCCCAGTCTTCATCTTTGGCAGTACACCAATCTGTATAATCGATTGAACGAGAACTTTCATCAGGTGACTGAATTGATGACAAACTTTCCCATGCAAGACTCAAACCCTACCATGTGCGGTTCTTTTTGCATTTATATTGCACATTTGATTTATGATAAAAACTTTACTGGAGATGCTTCTGATTTTGCTTACATAAATGATCATGTTTTGAAACGTTTCCTAACTCACATGCTTACCCATTAACTAACTATTTAATATGTCTGTTTTGTACACTTTTCAATTTCATTTTAAACAGTACATTTTTTAGTAATTGACATTTTTACCCAATTGTTAACTGAATAGCAGTAATTCGAGAAGTTAGACTACTATAAAAAAATACAAAATCGATCTATGGGGGATATCACCATACCAACAACTGTTGCCTCCTTTCAGTACAATTTCCGGACGGGTTTCCAAACGCCGCCTTTTGGCTGAGAATCGAGCGCAAGTCTTAGAAGTGGCTGCAGCAAAATTAATAGGCACTTTTGGCTTTCATCAGTGTTCTCGTTTTTCAAGATCTTAAACCACTTCAATTTATTAGCTCGTTCAACCTTCCTATAAAATCAAAGCTTTATTCATAGATTTCAGACATTTTTTTAGTCTCCTGTAGACACGGAAAATGGAAATGTCGAAATATTCAAGCCATTTTCATTATTTTAGAGTTTTCAGTGTTCCATAATTTTTCTTTGTTGCTTACCTTCATTTGGCTTAAGGAAATGTTTCATTCTTATTTCGGTCAAATTGATTATTAGTTTTGGCCTAAATAGAGGTGGTGGCCGCTGCAATTGACGAATTTCCTTTCTTTGAGATTCAGCAATAAAACATGCATTTTTGAAGGCTCCAACAGTTAAGCTACGCTGCCAAAAACTGGTGCTTTCCTATATACCATATAGTTTGGTTGCATTAGGTTTAACTGATTGCATATAATAGGTATATAACGTCATTGTACATGTAAACAAGCCAATACCCCGAAACTTTAGAAGGGAAAACATGCACCGGCCAAAACTTGATTCCATTCACGTTTCCACAACGTTCAGGGGGAATACTCAATAATATACCGAAGTTTTACATGAGAACTAGTAGGTATAAAATTATACATGGTGACAATTAGGGATCAATAATTTTACATAGGGATCATTAGCTATAAAAATTATACATTGGGATCATTAGGTATAAATATTTTACATAGGGATCATTAGGTATAAATATTATACATTGGGATCATTAGGTATAAATATTTACATAGGGATCATTAGGTATATTCTATACCCAATGATCCCTGTAGGGATCAAAACCCGATCCCAGCCCCCCCGATCCCAGCGTCGTATATCGATACTACTAACTCTCATAACTTAATTGATCGACGGAAAGCGTGGGCTCATTCGGGGAAGCGGAAGTTGACCGGGGCTGGGTTAAATCTGAATGCGAGGTCCCCAAGCAGAGCTGGCGACCACCCGACGATCAGGTGACGAATGAAGACGGAGAAGGTGACTAGACGGCGCCGCAGCAGGACTACAGGCACCTCGTGGACAGATGGAAAGGACAGTAGAAGACTTGAGGTGAGAGATCGGAAGTGTGAAATTGCCGGATTGCAGTGAGTAAAACTGAAAACTCTTTCTCCCTCTCTACATTACTAATCTCATCCGCGATACTTATATTTGCTTTAGACATATCTCCACCAGTAGGACGGATAAAAACTGAGTGAAATTTTTGGTAGAACACTTTACTGTTTCGTTAGAATAGTGGAGGCATTTCACAACGCCTTAAAAATCTTTCTTAGACTCTGAGTTGCTTCACTCAAGGTGCAAGTTGCTTTATTTCAACTTGCAAACCACACGTACATAGATCAAACTACAAAAGCTTGCCTTAAAACGCATAAAAACTGCAAAGCTTTTATTGAACCCCGATTGGGCGCAATTTGCTCGGAGTTTCAGTTATAGTATTGCTACTTGCTTTTTCATCTGATTTAAAAAATTATTAGCTACCGATCAGACTCTGTAAATAAAAGCTGAATATTAAAAAAAAATTGTCTGATTTCAAAAGTCAAAACAATATCAGAAAAGCTGGAAAAATTGATATCACAACCTAGCGTATCCAGTGTTCAATCAGTTCTTTTGACAACATTTTCCCAATGATCACAGGGAGCTGAAACTTGGAGGGATGATAAGTAATAGCAAGATACATCTTGTGTTATAATTTGAATCAAATCCAGCGGTTAGGCCGGAAGCTATTAGCACTTGGAAAAACACCCCTTTAGAACAGAAATAGGCAATTTACGCGAATTGATGAACGGTGACATAATGATTTTTTTTGCGGCAATCGGCTTAATATACGAACCCCGAAAAAGGATTCCTTGTGAGTGAAAACCCTCCGGCGACTCCTTCCGGTGTTAATAGTATTTTTCCGGAAAAAGATAATGGACCTTAGAAATGGGATAACTTTTGAAGTATTAATGGGATATGAATGGAACTTGGTAGTAAGGACCCCCATGGGATCTTGAACCCAAATTTGGAAGTTTGACTTTAAGTTGATCTTTGGGCGTTTTGACCCCAAAATTGCATGGAAAGCCCCAAAATTAACACCGACAAGTGGCGTATTTCCTAGCCCAACCACTGGAAGTGAGAATGGGTCACCTTGCAAAACTTATATATTGGGAACTAGAGCACAAACTGATAGAGATATAGCTTTTACATTGCAACCTTGAAGTAGACGATTTAATTCAAAATGGACGCGGTAAACATTGCGTTCAGTTTAGCTTGGCGAATGATCTATTAATAGCAATTCAACTAGACTAAAGAAAAGTAGTCCCAGAGCAATCTGATAGTAATAGGACCGCCGCATGAGAGTTAAGTTTCCTAAATAACATGAATGGACGGGAAATTTACTTGGCTTCCCGGAGGTGACTTTTTGGTTTAATTTGACCCCTAATACACGGACTACGTTCCTTTGAAAGCTAGAAAGTCGGGATTGGAATAGAGTACAGGTAGAATTTTTAGATGCTTGGGAGGATTACTGAGTAAACAAAGCATGGTTACGAGGTTGAGTTCATTTCGAGAGTTGAAGTTTACAGAGTTCAGAAATTGGTTGGTTGGAATAGTATGACATTTGTTTGCTTGGTCAAATTGTGACAGCTACTGCATACCGGGTATCTAATAAGTGTGAAAAGATCGATAAAGAAACCGAAGTTGGCACGTGGCAGAGTTGACAGGAGGAGGGACATAGTCTTAAAACATGTGCGGACGGGTGATTTAGGCGGATGTCAGGACTGATAGGGAATGGCATGACTTAAGTAAAACTAAGTGAAACGAAAGATAAGGAATTGGAGGGTACCGGAGAGCCTTTAAGAGTTAAAACCGTTGTTAGCTACCATTAAGAGTAGTTGGTTCTCGAAACCGAAGTTGGCACGTGGCAGAGTTGACAGGAGGAGGGACATAGTCTTAAAACATGTGCGGACGGGTGATTTAGGCGGATGTCAGGACTGATAGGGAATGGCATGACTTAAGTAAAACTAAGTGAAACCAAAGATAAGGAATTGGAGGGTACCGGAGAGCCTTTAGGAGTTAGAACCGTTGTTAGCTACCATTAAGAGTAGTTGGTTCTCAATCAGAGAAGAGAACAATTTTTGCTAGTGAGCGACTTTGGCTGGAACCCGAGTTTAGTACCGGGTTGAAATAGTTGTGCGAGCGAGTTGCGCTGGAACCCGAGTTTAGTACCGGGTTGAACTAGTTGTGTCGCTGCTCTGCTAGAGTAGGCGAGTTTTGATTCGAGTCATCCGAAAAGTGATGAGCGATTCAACGGAACGGCACGCGGGCTTCAATATAGAAGTGGCTAAATAGTAGTTAGCTCATTAAGGGCACTGTAAATTGTTTTATTTTCTTTGCGATTGAGAATTTACTCATTGTGCCCACGATTTGCTGAACTAGCTAGAAGCGTAAAAGGAGAGCCGAAAAGAGCAGAAATTAAGGGGAAAGTTGCGTAATCCTTGATCGGCCGGTTTAGTCTAACCACCAACATAACTCTTTCGGTGTTGTGGATCATATTGTGTCTTGGTGTCCCCCGCTATTACAGGGGGAGAAACTCTGTGGCCGTTAAGTAGAGTGAAAGCGCGCTTAGAGGAGACGACTCTCCGGAAAAAGGATCTACATTGGCGCTCCTGGGTGGGCTTTTTTTATCGAGCGAATAACGATCTTTGGATTCAGCAACGACGAGTGTTTGACGAAGAGTAGACTAAACCACGACGAAGAAAAAGGAGTGGGGTAACCTAGCAGCAAACGAAGTATTCTTCAAAGCGAGAATTGACGATGTGTTTCTGCTGGGAACCAAACTAGTGAGTGAGGGTTGTTTGAATTGGATTAGCTACGCTGAGTTTAGAAAGATGCATCTGAGGAAGGAACTGAAGAGCTACTGCGGTCCAAAGCATTACGGCGCTGTCATTCATGGCTGGACGTTCGTGAAGTTGAAGATAGGGTCAATAACCGAGAAAATAGCAGTTATTGTTGTCGAGAAATTGTTCGTACCTATGTTGATCAGTCTCAGCACACTAAAGAGAAAATCATAATTCAGGGTGGACTATCAGCGGCGCTGTATTCATGCAGGTTATGTCCTATATGCAGCCAAACTGTATTCATGTAGTTCGGTGCCATTGCTGGAAAAGATAGGCCCCCCATGGAAAAAAGCAGGACGTGGAAAAGTATAGCCAACTCCGACGGTCCAAGAGTCTCGGCACGAGAATTGGGTGCACCCAGACTCGAATGTGCTGACAACAGACGAGCTTTCGGTTGTGGCAGAGTCTGCGGCGAGGTGGCGGACATCGAGATTGACAATACGACAGTTTGCAATCTGATATCTGAAGGACTGCTCGAGCTCCTCGGGTTCGCTGCCGCTGTCCGGAGGTTCAATGGAAAATTGGAGGAACTGTCAACGAGAAAAATTGAAAAATCGAGACGCTTGGATACCTCAGGGCAAGATTGAATTTGGAAATTTCCAGGAGGTGTTCACATTGATCGTTGTCAGTAATGGCTTGCTTGACTCCGATGTGGTCCTCAGTGCTAGGGAGCTCAAAGAGTGTCATGGTCTATTTGTGAGCAACAAAGAGACAACCATCTGCCACGAGACTGATGCTATGCAACAAGTCTCAGTGAAATTCGAAAAACTACCAAAAACAGTGATAATCGTGCTGAACGAGGAAGCAGTTGGGACTAAGAAGAAGATGACGATGAGAGATTCGGAAGAATCGAAGAAGCCGATTACAGGTATGGTCAGCGAACGAAACACGATGACCGAAACCGATTTAACGACTATAACTTGTTCAAGGCGAAATGATAACGACGATTCATCGGGCAGTAGAATGCTGCTGGAAGTCGTTGAAGGACCAACCTAGTAAGCACGAAGCAGCATTTGATCGATGGGTTCGTGAACAACCTCCTAGTTCGGATGGAGCTGAAAGAGAATACTGCAGTCCACATGATGAATGTATGTGCTTTCATGATCCTGGAATTTTCCCCTCAGCTTGAGGCGTTCAACGGGAAAATCCACGAATGGTGGGATGATCCGGTTAGTGACATTGTTGTTTTGGGCCAGGCAGAAATGGATGTGCAAGTTGGGACATTCACTGAGCGACTGGATGTAGTTGTGGTGGCGGCAACTGAGATAGAAGTCGACGTGGTGCTGAGCCTCAAACAATTAGAAGGACGACACGGGATGCTACTCGAACGTCCCAGAGGGGTGCTACGGACTGGAAGGGAAGGAACGATTGAGGTGATCACCGAAGACTGCGAAGAAACGATTTCTCATCACTTCGAATTTGTGCTTGACGGGGGCAGAAACCCTGAGATCCCAAGAGCAACGAGTAAAATTAAAGACCGAAACCAGCTAGCCGAGCCGGCCCACGAAGGGTTTGGTGTAATGGCCGAGCCTGTTGGCAAAGAGGGCGTCTTGTCTGGACCACGTAGCAGTGAAGCAGAGCTTACTGCCCGCGCCGAGAACCAGTGTTTCGATTCTATACCTAGCGAGGGTAACGTTGAGGTCGCAACTGAAGTCGAATTGAACGCAGAGTGGAGAACGAGATCAGTTGAAACTTGCAGAAAATTGTGAATGCGTTCGCAAATGGCGTGTATATGGACACAAAACTTGACGAAGAGATTGCGGGCAACTTGATGCGACTGGATACTTTTCAGACGTTGCAGCCACGACCGGCTGTACTGCCGTTCAACGGAAGATTGATTGGAAGATGTGACGGGAATGTCCGAGATGTCGAAGTGGTGGAATTAATTTCTGTGGAAATCAAGCTGGGGAGACTATATTAAAATTTCCCAACCGTAGTCATGGAGAACCACGAGATTGACACGGACATGGTTCTGAGTACTCGGTGTATGAACGAATGTATAGGAATTTTCTATGATGAGAATTCAAAGAAATTTTTCACGAGTGCCGATCCGAGCTCTGCTGTGCCGTTCAAATGGGATTCAGCTTCGCAACCCCAAAAATTGATCTTGTTGGAGTATCGCCATTGCATTCTGTAGCTGGGCGAGACGAAGGAGCAACGAAGCATATGGACGCTTACAAGGGACAAGAACCTTGTTGTGAGCCAACAACGGACACGGGTGAGAAGATCGTTGCCTCGACTTCTGTGGAACAAGACGACAGATACTGGAGGCCTATCAGAGCATTCAGGAATGGCTATGTCAAAAACAGGGCTGCTAAAGTGGAACTGGATCCGAACCTTGAATGGACCCTGTTAAGCTACAAAACCTACCGGTCGATTGGATCAGAGGTGCCCCTGAGACAGGCCGAGGAAATTCTCGAGACAAAAACAGGAGACAGTTCTGATGTAGTCGGCAAAGCGTCCATCGTGCTTCAGCTGGGACAGTTTCACATTAGGACCGATGTCTTGGTGGTCGATGGACTGGAGGTTGATCTAACTCTTGGACTCGTTTGGTATGAACGGAACGAGGATTTCGTTTTCGACAGGAAGAACAAAGTTTTGAAAACTGGTAAGAAGTGCAGTAGTCTAATTGAGGTTAGGTTCAGATTAACTGGGAGACCGCGATTTTGGGTCCGAGTTGGAATGGAGACAGGCAGAGCATGCGTCAACGCAGCTGTGACTACAAACTCTTGCGAGGCGGAGAATGCAAAGCCGCCAAAGTGGGCGCTGGCTTACCCCGAGAGTGCAGATTCTGGCACAGAAATGGCTGGGTGTGACGTGGCATTGACACGCAAAAATCAAACCGCCGGAGTGGGAACAGCTGACGACGCTGCCCAGCGAGTCGGCACCGAGGTTTCCGAAAGAAGCGGTAAGGAAAACGAGTGGAAGGGAATAAGTCATGGCTCTTTGAGAGAAGGTGATCTGGAGAATTGCGAACCCGACGACAACTCAATGGAACGCGTCTGCCAGACGGAGATGGGACGCAAAGTGAAATCGGTCGATGAGCATAAGGAATATAATGCTAAGGTAATAGGCGAGGTTACGAGTGGAAAAATGATTGAAGTGGGGGAGTCAATGCGTGGAATTGGATTATTTTCCCGTTCCTTCCAATTCTGAGTCACCCAATTACATCCTTGCTGTCACACAGAAACGATACACGAAGCGTTTTCACGATGGATGGACGGGAGAGAAAAGATGAAACGATTTCCCCGGGCGGGAATGAGAATGACACGAAGGGCTCTTTCGACGGATCTGACGATGATGAGTTGAGTTTTGACGAGGACGAGACTGTAGATGGTTTTCTGAGTAGTGGGGACAATGCCTCTGCGGGAGGACAGATGATGAGTGAAACCGTCCAAAGGCCAGATGACAATAACACGGACGAAACAAAAACTACTTGGGCTGAATCGTGCCAAGAGATGATGGAAACGACGTGCGAACACAGAATGTCTACGAAAGTATGGGACGAACGTCAAAATCTGCAAGCGAGTAGCAGAGCAGAAGGTTCCTTCAGGTCTTTCAAGCGATGCCAAAAAGGCGAAGTACGAGTTGGATTCGACGACAGAAGGGAAGTGGGGCCTAAACAATAGAAGGCTGCCAACTCTCATAACTTAATTGATCGACGGAAAAGCGTGGACTCATACGGGCAAGCGGAAGTTGACCGGGGCTGGGTTAAATCTGAATGCGAGGTCCCCAAGCAGAGCTGGCGACCACCCGACGATCAGGTGACAGATGAAGACGGAGGAGGTTACTAGACGGTGCCGCAGCAGGACTACAGGCACCTCGTGGACAGATGGAAAGGACAGTAGAAGACTTGAGGTGAGAGATCGGAAGTGTGAAGTTGCCGGATTGCAGTGAGTGAAACTGAAAACTCCTTCTCCCTCTCTACCTTACTAATCTCATCCGCGATACTTATACTTGCTTTAGACATATCTCCACCAGTAGGACGGATAGAAACTGAGTGAAATTTTTGGTAGAACACTTTACTGTTTCGATAGAGGGGTGGAGGCATTTCACAACGCCTTGAAAAATGGGGTGGAGGCAAATCTTTCTTAGACTCTGAGTTGCTTCACTCAAGGTGAAAGTTGCTTCATTTTAACTTGCAAACCACACGTACATAGATCAAACTACAAAAGCTTGCCTTAAAACGCATAAAAACTGCAAAGCTTTTATTGAACCCTGATTGGGCGCAATTTGCTCGGAGTTTCAGTTATAGTATTGCTACTTGCTTTTTTATCTGATTTTAAAAAAATTATTAATTACCAATCAGATTCTGTAAATAAAAGCTGAATATTAAAACAAATGTCTGATTTCACCAGTAAGAACAATATCAGAAAAGCTGGAAAAATTGATATCACAACCTAGCGTATCCAGTGTTCAATCAGTTCTTTTGACACCAGGAGGTAAGAGTAGGATTAAGATGAGTTTTAGACTACAATGACAAAATATCTATGCGGGCAAGAATTGATAGTATAAAAACAGACAGTGTACACAATCAGAAATGAATCTAAAAATAAAATTCATTACCATCTCATTCAGCAGACAATTTTTTGGGTACGATCGTCTCGCCACAGAAAAAAAACGCCTAAAAATTTTGATTCAAGAATTTGTACAGCCAAGATAAACTCACAAAAATAGTTTCGCCATCAAATGACGCAATAAGAGGTGATCAAACTTAAAAAATGCCTGAAATCGTATTGAAAAAAAAAAGCAAAACAAAATTAGAATATACAAAATAATGCTATAAAATGAAAAAAAATCATTATTAAATAAAAATCTCACTTCTGGTAAAACCGCAAAAAAATGTATCTTGGGTATTATAATCGGATAAAAATTATATAGCTAGTATAAACTGGTTATCACAAGCATGGGCGCGACCTCTATTGAAAATGAGCAGAAACCATCATTGTAATTGTTATAATACATAAGCGCGTAACATATCACGCGCAAATTCTATTAGCAATCTTTTTTACTGGAAAACGTCAAGTAACCTTTGCTTGCAATAAACACCCTTGCAAATCTACCAAGTGAATAGCTACCAAAAAAAAACATTTTATCTCCCCCGGTTTAAACTGAGAGTATTTAATTAGGCAGTTCATATTATTGTCCTTATTCTGCAATATGGCGTTTCAGTTTATGGATTACAGTTTAAGCGTTTCAATTTGAAATTAAATTTGTTTAAGAAAACGGTCCGATCCTTTTGAGCACGTTCTAGAAAATTAAACTATTGACTGCTTATAAATACCACGTCTATGAGCTTCTGAAATTTGTTCTCAAATCTGTGAACAACTTACATAGTTACTCTTTTTTGAACAATATATTTTTCTTCAAAATTCACTTTTGCTTTCGGATCCTTTTAGTAAAAAGAAAACTAAAAATTTGATACGGTTGACAGCACGCAACTTGCAAAACAAACTTAAGACCTTGGAATTATTGCTGGTGGGAATTGGAAGCATTTAAGGAAACATCAAAATTTCAAAACCTCATGTTGAATTCAGTAATTCGAATTGTTCAGATACATTTTTTGGTTATGAATAAGGTAAAGGTGACTCTATTGGTTAAATACTGGTGAATGAACATCTAGAGGAGTCAAGATTCTTGTGTGAAAAAATGAGCCTCCAAAACCGTCTATTTTTGAGATGTTTCAATTTTTTGTCTTTTCTCAGTAAATAATTTTTTAAGAATTTTGTTTCTCGATGTTCGTTTTTCTCTCAAGTCAATGGAGTTTCTTTACATATAATGGTCAATACGTAGTCAACCTGTAATTTTTTCTCTTTTTTTTTTGGTAATTTTCAAACTTTGATTTTATGGGTGCAAAGATGCAAAACGTTTTTTTTATTTTTGTATAATGACATGGTTGTGGCAGCTCATTAGTTTGGTCATGATTATGATCGGTAAATAGTTTTTGTATCTGCTCGTCATTTGATGAAATTTAACTTATCAGTCCGAAAAAAAAATAATTTTTGTTACTATTTGATAATTTAGTTTATGGTTACTAAGACGATATTTACTTGCAGTAAAGTAAAGGCGCAGTCGCTTGTTGGATCCCATAGTCCCGTTGTCTGTCTTTTCCAGATTTTGTTGCATAATATGTAATTTGATGCAATATTTTTTCAGCAGAAATAAATTCTTTTTATCTTATGTCATTTCTCACCTTAAGTTGAGAAAACAGGATCTTGAGGTGCGTGAAAAACCCATCAGCTGTTCGTTACATAAAAGTCATCGCTATTCAGCTCATCTCTCATAACCAAGCACAGAAAAAATGAAAGCATATCTAAGCTTTCCCAGATATATTTAACTTTGCGCAAACCTTATATTTCTTATTAAATTGCTTTCATTCGATTAAATACTCACATGAACTAAATTGTCAGCATTGGCCCTATTTGTTTTATCATACAGATTTTTAATGTTTTCCCTGACTTAACAGCTAATTGAGTTAACTGTCCTTGGTCTATCATCTATGCTTCTGATGATACGTGTTAAATTATATATTACGAAGCAAGATGAAGATATTCAAATCATCACAACAAAAAATATGGAAACGTTATCCGACGAAAACAAAAAAACACAAACCAAATATATATCATCAATATCTATATCACCATACATATCATTGTATGCTATCACCAAATAGGATGCATACCACCATTGGACCATCGATGGTTGAAACTAGAGTGACTACTGTTTAACAGATTTTCTCAATGGACAGAAGCATACTTACAAAGACAGGCACAGTCAAAGAATCGAAACCAGCGGGTTATCTGCATTTATTACGGGATCTCTATTTACGCGATAATGAAAGTTAAAAGTGATTTTTGGAAACTGGGTTTTTAGGTGTTTGGGGGAAATTGAATTTAGTTATTTTTCAGTTTAAAATCTTCGAACAAAAAAATGAAACCATAATTTAGCTAAGTTTTGCTGAACCGAATTTGATTGCTCACGAGAGACCACTTGAGGGCAAACTGCCTACTTGTCAGCATCTCAAGTCTCGCTTGTGAAAGTCTCCATACGTTTCGCATATCTGTTTTTTTCAGACTTGAAATAAAAATTATTGAGTTTTTTAATTGCAATTTGATTTGGTAAACACTTCATGCAACCATCCGACAGGAAGATACTAAGGTGTATGGTGCTTTTTTAAAACAATTTTGACAACCTCAAGGAAAGCTGGCAGGAGGTCAAGTACGGTATTATGATAAAACCCCTTAGCAGTGACTTTTGTTCTAGAAAAAAAAACGAACAAATTGTCGAGAAAAATTGATCTGAGGTGTTTCGCTTTTCAGGCCAAACTTAAGTTGACACTGGATTTAATATCAGACTAAACGACACCGACTCATTTTTGATTCATGTGTAAACAGTCAATTTGATTTAACTAATTTGTCGTTCTAGTTTTATCGCCTAAACTCGTGGCCCTCATTTATTTCCTTTTAACTACTTTACTTAAAAAGTGTTGGTCGGAACTTTCTTTGCTACTTGCATAGGAAATGATTACCTTAGTTTCTTCTTTGTCTAATTATTTGTTCCGTGGTTTTCTCCCTTAAAAATCTCCTTTGCTCAATTGTGCTTCCATGTACATGGTTCAACTGATTATGACCAAAAGTGATATTAAAATAGCTGAATTTAAAAAATAACTGCCAAATTCATAGAATAGGAATATTAAAGAAGAACTCAATCGACAGACGAGAGGAGAAAAAGAGCAGCAAGTAAAAGATACATTTATGCGCAAACAGATGCTGAGTTTAATCAGAATTGAGTGAGAGCAGAGGGAACACGCAGCTACGGACACCGCCGTCACACACAACCAACAGTGTAGTAGTGGGAGGAGGAGGAAGAGGGACAGGATAGGACGGACGATGATGGTGGTGATTGGTGATGGAGTGGCGGAGGGAGGGAGACTCACACTGCTGCTGTCAAGGAGTCATTGCACTGCTCAGTAAACAATCAAAAACAAACAAGAATGCTAAACTACTTCTGTACTTCTGCTGCTGAGGGAGGACGAGACCGAGGACAATTGCGAGTGTGATCCTCCTGCTTCTTTCTCTTCTACTTCTACTTCTACTACTACTAACATTCACATCATTCCTCTTCACTCTCTCTCCTCTCTGTCCACCGAGTGAGTAGTGGAAGAGAAGAGGAATGAAAGAATGGATGAATGATGCGGCTGGGGTTTTCTGTCTGCACAGCAGTGGGTCCTTGTTGTAAGATGCTGAATAAATTAGAGCCAACAAGTAGGCTTCTCCTCTCCCCCTCCACCTTTCCTCCCTTGCCCCTATTGATGTTGGTCCATGCTCTCCCCCTGTCCCACTGTGGCTGCTGCTACTGTCGTGTCTGAGGTGATCTGACTGTTACTGTTCGAAAGGGGCGAGTGGGTGGGGGCGAACTTGGCCACTTCTTCGAAGATGAGTCGCTTCAGCTCCTCCTTGCTCATCTCGTCTATGCCCGCCTCAAAACTCAGCAGACTGGGATGAGGAAACACTGGCTCATCGTTCGGGTCATAGTACTGGCTCAGGTAGGGGTGTGCCAGTGCTTGTTCTACTGTTGACCTCCTGAAAAAGAGAATAAATCCGCGTAATAATCTTCATTGAACCAATTCGACACAATTATAAATATCGACTCTATTTTCTTCCATGTGCAATAAAAACCATGTTTATGGGAATGTGAGTGGTTTTACACTTGCACGTGTGTTTGATTGTCTAACTTACTTGTGTGGTCCGAATGTGAGCAGCTGTTCTATGAAGTTCATGCAGTTGATGTCCACAGAGCCCCCTGCTGTTGTTGTTGCTGATGCTGCTGCACAGATGTCATGCCACTGTCTCTTGGGCTTGTGTTGCAAATTCTCCACCCAGTTCCGAGCATTTCTGTTACACACAGCACCAACATTAAGCAATGATGAAGACCACATTCCGTCGCAAACAAAGCCGGTAGACAGTTCAATGAACGCAAGAAGAAGAAAAAGACACCAATGTTCTCAGAATTTTTTTCGGATTTCAAATAAAAAACACATGGCCTTAAAGCTTATTTGATCAAACAAACTCCAATTGAGAAAATTAGACCAATAGTTGAATGTTTTCAGATTTTTGGCACCAAAAAACTGTCAATACAGAGGCGAAGCTGCGCACACACTAGTGAGAAAATGAAAAAAAGCAGCTCTAAAGTGAATTAGGAAAAAGCTCGAACTATGACAATTTTTGCCACCTGTCATATTCGAACCTGCTTCCTCGATATTTGGAGTATCACACCCTTCTATCTCAGCCAGGGACACCTAACGATACGCCAACACTAGCCACAAAGCAGAGAACAGATGCTATGAAACTTCAACAGATCGTGCTTATAGCAAAAGTGCCACTAAATGAGCAATGTTATTTGAGAGTTGAGTTGGAAAAAAAGAGTTATTAATAGATACTGTAGCTAGCTTGCTCGAGTAAACATCGCGTGTCACATATTCGTCGATTTATAATTACAAATGATCAAAGGAAATGGACTGCTCGATATAAATAGATTAAAATAGAATGTCCGAAGACTATCAATCAATTCACGTTCGCAACTGCTGTAAAAAAACTGTCATCTAAAATCTAGCTGCCACCTAACTGATGAGTGAAATAAAAATGCTGACTGAACTGAAGTCCCGAAAGAGTAACTCTCAGGACCTCATGGACTATGTCATGGGTCTCATAGAAGAAAAACCTAATGACAAACAGCGAGGCAGCACAGGGTGAGAAGGCAGTACTTTTTGCGTCGAAGAAACCAAAAATGTTGTTGAAAAGGAAGCTGTTGACTAATATAAATGATCAATCTTTAACCCGCGATGCTTAAATATATCATTTAAAAGTCACGATGAACTACAGCACTTATTAATTAATTACTTCAAGTCACTACCACAAATATTAAGTCTAACCGAAACTTGCGTGTTAATTGATGATGACCCGAAATGCTTTGAAATACTTGGTTAACTAACATACTCAACAAACCGAAAACTTCTAGAGGTGGAGTGTCATGGTTCAATGTACAAATAAATGTTAAAAAAATATAGATTAACTATCGTCGCCTATTGACGAGTGCATCAGAATTTTGTTGAAATATCAAGAATAAACCTGTTTAATCGTGGCGTCTTATTCGCCGAGATCCACTTAATTCGTTTTTTTGATAACCTGGAGAAAAAAACTACCTGAAATAAAAAGAACTAAAAACGAACATTTCAAAAATGACTTCATTAAAAAAAAATTTCAGCTAGATATCTAGAAATAGGGTAAACTAATGGTTTTGATCATTTTATTGGAGAATCTAGATTTGCTAGCCATAATGATATCTTGCTCGATCACACTCTCACCAGAAACTTGAAAATAGTGAACGCCTCAAATCTTACAAACATGCACAGATCACTATCTAATTTTGCTCAAATTTTCGGCAATGTAAAGAATTTTGATTTTGGCGAAACACAATTAGTAAAATCAGCTGTACAATTTGAGAAAATCAATTTCCAACTGACAGAGTAGCTCAATAAAAATGAAGTCAACCCCAAACCTGTATCCGATTCAATAGAAGTATCTCAGAATGAACACAAGACGTCTAGAAACATTTGCACCACTTGTCAAACCAAATTCTTGGTTCTCAAATTATATTATAAATCTCATCTCCAAAAGAAATCGAGATCATCAGATATGGTCTCGAGACCAAAATTACCAAGCAGTGAATTCAATTTATAAATTTAAGACGTAAGCCGCAGATAATCGTAAGCTTTAGAAAAACTACTACCATAAAAAGTTATGTTATCTTTAAGTGACTCGAGGCTCACATACAAAAAAATGAATGAACTAAAAGGAACCAATGCCGCAAAGAAAAACATCTGCTCAAAACTTCAAGTTAAACGTGAAATCACTTCCTCCGAAAATGAGACAGCGTTGAAAATTATTTTTAATTTTTTTTTGTAAATGCGGGGGTTTTAATTAGTTAGTAATATACCAAGTGTAAACGGTTGTTTTATAATGATTGTAGCAGAAATCTTCATATGTTTACCTAAAATTGGTGTACTAGACTTGGAAAAAAGCATCTCAAAATTAAAGCCAGGCATCCTCAGGTATTTGAAAAAAATCGGCTAGTTGTCAAAGCAAGTACATTCTCAGTTCCGCCACTATTGACTGTTTTGAGTATTAGATCAATCGGAAGTGATGGACTTCCTGAAATTCTGACAGAGGCCTTCAGTCTGCCATTTTTCAAAGCAGGCTCTAAGTTGGATGAAAGTAACTATCTACCCGTTGCTCTTTTACCAGCATGGAGGAAAATATTTGAACGTTGCATGTGCAAGAGAGTTAAGATATCTTGCATCGAATTTGCAGTTATACGTTAGCCAGTTTGTCTTTTGAGAAAACATAGCAATATTGATACAATAGCAGTAGAGAAGCCGAGAGGAAAAATTGTACAATTTTCTTGAGCAAAGTTTTGACGACTTGAGCAAAGTTTTGACGACTTAAAAAAAGTACGGTCATATACAAGAATAAATTATAAGCTATCCGAAACACCGCAATCAAATAGTACAATTAGGAGCCTGTCAACCACGCTGGCTGAAAACTGAATGTGACGTAATACTACTAGATTTCACTCAGGATTTTAGCTTTTATCATCTAGATTAGAGATCTTTCGAAAGCATGTACACAACGCAGGAAAAAAAATTTGGTTGCGGATGATACGAATACAACAGGTATCTTTCACTTAACAGAAGTATTCATTAAAGATTTCACCGCAGTCAGCGATTTAGTTAACGTCAAGAAACTTCCACTAAAATTAGATAAAAACGTATTAGGTTCATATTGCATCCAAAAGCGCTTCCAGGTGTAATCTTAAAATAACTATGAACTTAAGTTTCCGAATCTGGTAAGCATTAACGCGTACATAGACTCAAATTTGATGTTTTTGACTCATATAGACTCTGTAATTACTTATTGCGAAAAAAGTTTGGTACAATATCAAAAAGGAGACATTGTTCCTAAGCATAATCTTCGAACCAAAAATTCAAAACGGAATCCTTGTATGGAGGCACGAGTTATAGCTCGCTGCTACTTTAGACCTGTTACAAAAACAGTCTCGCGATATAATTTTTCAAACGAAGTTCTGGAAGTATTAAGATTGATTTTCAGAAGGCGAATAAATTAACTGTTCTTTAACTAAATATTTACGAATTATTTAAGTTTTTTACAATCATTTTCGGGTATTTACGGCAAAAACTTTCGGAAAAATCTTTTTCGGTACGATGATTCGACATACAAAATGGGCAGAGCTACCAAGAACTTGATCAAATTCCCACATTTACGACGAAACTTAAACGTGCATCTCAGAGCTATTGAGATGCAAAAATACTTAACATTTTGAAAGAGAACAATGTCTTCCGTCAAAACGTACTATCCTTTTCGCATCTCTAAATCGAAAAAATCGCCTTTATATTGAGACCTTTATATTTTGAATCAAGAAGACCTGGTCCGACTGATTTTTCAGTACATCAAAGAGATTTTTGACAAAAGTTTTCTAGTAACGACAACCCAACCGCCAGTGCCTATGCCATCTCATTGATGTGATCGCGGAATTCTAAAACAACAGACTCTGTCCAAGTTTAGGTGACTGATTAAAATCCCAAATAAACACAGCATTCATTCAGCCTTAAACAAATACAGAGGCGAAGCTGAGATTCGCACCATTTAAGAAACATAGCAACCACATTGTGATAAAATTGGAAAAACGCCAAAAAAATCACCCGAAACATCAAAATGAAACTCAAACCTTTGGCGGGAGATAAAAAACAGCATTGAACTAGCATATAAAGTTACCGAGAGGTAAGTATGCAGACGAAACAGGGACAAATGCTACTAAACATCAAAATGTTGGTTTTTTAAAAGCAGAAAATGTTGAAACTTGTGCTTTTCTGTCAAAATTCGATGTGCCATTAATTTGAATCGATCAGCATGCAGAAACTTCCTGACATCACGAGTAATTACGACGAAAAAATGATCTGAACAAAGTCCCAAAAAACAAAAAACTATCCGACAGAAGAAGGCTGCTGGCAAAAAACTGTCATTTTATTTTTTTTCGCTATTATCAAGTTTTGGTAGGTATAAAATCAAAACACCTAAATCACATTACTTCCTAAAACTGAATTGCAAATGAAGAAAAAAACACTAAAGAGAAGAAGAGAAAATATTAAGCGTACTAGAAACAAATAGCGCAAACACTCTAAAGGTAGTTTGAGATCGGATAGCAATTAAAACCTTTTTAAACCAAGA
The DNA here is from genome assembly GCF_963678635.1 of Symsagittifera roscoffensis. Taxonomy (NCBI): domain Eukaryota; kingdom Metazoa; phylum Xenacoelomorpha; order Acoela; family Convolutidae; genus Symsagittifera; species Symsagittifera roscoffensis. Next base: position 2,184,738 of record NC_087069.1, read on the forward strand.
GAATATATCGATCTGCAAAAATCAAGGCTAGAAAGCACTTGAAGTAAATTAAAAATCAATTGACAAAAAAATTGATTGAAAAATACATCAAGAAAATTGCGAATAAATTCATGTCTTTAATTAACTTTTCGACAAAAAGAATATGATAAGAACAGCAGGTCATTCAACAACAATTGAGCAAAAGATCCTAACAAAATTTTATGAATAGAGAAAAAAATCTCGATAAAAAATTTCAAAAAAAATAAGACAAACTTTTTCATGATTTTTTTCCTATGTTTTTCGAAGAAGGTCGGAGAAGCGATTTCAAACTTCCAAACATACCTTATTAAAGTTGAATTAATATTAAAAAACGACTGGAAACAATTTTAAAAAAACATTAGGCAAATAAGCCGCCAGAACTAATAACAATTGAACATGGGAAAATAGTAATGAACGCAAATAAACATTTAAAAAAACTTTGTTGAAAAAGCCTCACCTTTCAAAGAAAAAAGGAATGCCCTTTAAACTATTTGAATTTCATGAACGATTTATGACTGGCGCTTTTTTGATAACATTAACACAACTTGAGAAAACACTGGATCAACAGGTAAAGTTTTTATTCCGCTGGAAATCTAAAAATTAAATTCAATTTTCGAAACTAAAAATAGTTCACGAAGTTTTGTGCCATTTGCACGTTCGTCTTTGGAGAGTGCTATTCACGTCACTTTCAGCAGATGAATTTCCATTGAACTCAAAAAAGCATATATACCAAAGTGCTTCAATATTTTAAGACTTTTTCCTGAAAAAAAAAACAAACCAAAAATCAGCAAGACCTTTTTATAAGAGTCTTCACTACGTTCATTACTCTTAAAAAGATTAAAAGGGTAATAATAAAAAATGAAGGAGAGTCTATAAGGCTCGCTAGGGAAGAAATCTCGCAAGCGTTATTTAGAACTTTTCCTGACATCCATGTAGAATTTTCAGGTTTCCGTCCCAGGCTAAAACTAACAAACAAAAATTTTTGCTTTTTTATCAGAAGTTCGGTTAAAAAAATAAACCCATCCTCCATGTTGTAAAACTGAGATTAAAACATCAAGCATGTTATCCTCATGGACTAGCAAGCTGTCCTCTCTGGTCCACTATATATTTATAAAGTTTGTTCAAACGAATCTGATGTCAAATTTATACCAGATAATTTAATTCTTTTTCTACCGAGAAGCGAACTTGCATTCTGACCATTTGGAGTACAGAACGCTTATTCATTTTTTCCAACTGGAACGCGGCTTTAAAATAGACCTCGCTAATTTCTTATTAATGAGTATCATTATTAATTTCGGCACAACGGCAAGAGGGAATTGCTTGTTGCTTACCTGTTGGTGATGTGGTCCAGGTCATCTGAAGAAGGGGTTCCGAGGACGTCGAGGATGAGGTCCAGTTGGTCCAGGTAGTGGCGACCGGGGAAGAGGGGTCTCTTGATGATCATCTCCACCAGAATGCAGCCCACAGACCACACGTCTATCGCTTTCGTGTACCTCAAAACACACACCCACATACATGCAAATCATCTACGGCTTCATTTAATGGACTCGACAGTCAGAGAAAGCAAGCATCAGCAATGGATTACAACTGAAAAGTCTTTTTTGCTTCTAATACATCTGGATTGCTCTCATGAACACTTCATGTAGCAAAAGATTGAGAAAATGGACATGGCTAAAAATTAGCAACAAAGGAAAAAATCCAGCAAAACGTTGTCAAACTTTTCTCCTTAAAAAATCGCTGATTGGCTCTTTCATAAGCGGTCCTAAAAACAGCTAATGCAATTTAACTAACTGAGAGTCGTCCGAACTGTTCAAGGTTGAATTTGTGACGAAAGACAAAACCAAGTTTGTTATAAATCTGGAGCTTACGCAAAAATTCCAGCAATCGCGCAGAATATGATACATCAAATTGCTATCTCGTTATCATATCATCTAACATCAACCCATGCAAAAGCGGTATTAGAGTATTGTTGCCCACCTGATAACGTGAGCTATAGGTTACATATAGAAAACAATGCATGACAGTAGAGCAGCAGCTGCAGCACTCACTGTTTGCTGTTGAGCATGACTTCTGGGGCCCTGTACCAGCGGGTGGCCACGTACTCTGTGAGGAAGCCAGTTTGGCTACCAGTGTCGTCCTGTGGCTCCGCTATGCGTGCCAGACCGAAGTCGCAGATGCGCAGGTCACAGGAGGTATTGACGAGGAGGTTGCTGGGCTTGAGGTCCCTATGGATGACATTGGCCGAGTGGATGTACTTGAGACCCCGCAGCATCTGGTACACAAAGTAGCAAATGTGGTCCCCAGACAGAGACTGAGTCCTAAACACATCCCATCACAACAACTGCACTACACACAACCATTCATGCATCTACACAATACAAGTCATTGTAACTGCTCAAAAGACAAATAAAATGCGCATACAAAATGTATAGAAATAATGTCCTAAGCCATATGCTATTGCAATACTTGATCGATACATGTTTACTTCTCACAAGAAGGGCTTAATAGGAGCAGCTACGGATAACAGGGCGGGTGTTTGAACGGCTTTCTGTCCTTCCGGAATTCGACTTCTTCCTCGCCAAAGGTTTAATACTTTCACTTTGTTTTACAACATCCATTTTGGTCGACTAGAGAAAGCACGCGCTACGAAAAAAACTTTTTTAAGTCCTTGGAAAAGTGCCCAGATAACTAGATCAATATGTGCCTATGAGCTGTTGAAACCAGCAGAAACTCTAGTCCCGCTGCCTCTCATTGAGGGGCTATTTGAAGAAAGCGTGCTGTGCTTACTTCATCAACTTGAACATGTCTGTCTCCATGAGCTCCTGCACTATGTACACGTCCTTCAGGTCATGCCAGTTGTCTGTGCAGGGATACGCAAACAGATTGTCAATGGCGATGATGTTCTCGTGCTGGAAAGTTGTCAGTATTTTGATCTCTCGCAAAGTCCGCAAGCAATATGTCTGGTGCTCAAACGGACTACACAAAAACATAAATCATAGTTAACTTCAATTCAAGAATTGAGCCGTTTTAATACAAAATACACAGACAGACAGTTGCAAGTGTCAACCAACGCAAGGAAACTGCAAATTATGACTGACTTGTTAACGAAAATACCAGCTTTCAACTTTCCAAGAATAAAATACCTGGCCTCAAAACACTTTTGAATTTCAAGAACAACTTATGATCGGCCCTTTACTGATAAAACTTACCCAATTTGAGAAAACTGGATCAATAGGGAATTTTTTTATTCCGCTTGGAAATCTGATTATTAAAATTAAAATCAGGGGCGGATGTAGGAGTTTCTCGAGGGGGACGGATTTTCGAAAAACTTGTGCCGAACTTTTTTTAAATAGGCCAAAACAGGCGTTTTGACCAAAAATTGCTGCTTTGCGCCGCACGCTCTCCCCTAAAAATAATTTACATGGGAACCAAGAGCGCATTTTGAAAAATTTGAGGGTCCAGTCAGCCAAAAAGGAGGTCTTAAAATTGCACTAAAGAGGTGAACCTTTTTGTGGTCAGAAGGTCGGACTCCTGAGGTGGAGGGGCGTCCCCTCTAAATTCGCTTCTCTAAAATTGAGAGCGCAAAGTCCCTTCCTTTGAGCAAATCAATTTGAAAAGCGAGATATTGCTTTCTTAAAAACCACATTGCTAAAAACTAAAATAGCGCAAATGTAATGTATTCTCCTGAAAAAAATCATCATAACCTAAACAAGTTTCTTCACTAAGTTCATAGACACATGAAAAATTCGCAAAAAAGTTTACGCGTGAATCAGAACTAAAAACTGAAACGCCAAGATTTTTAACACAATATCAAAACAAAAAACTAACCGAAAATATTTCAAAAAACGAATAGCCATGATTCTGAGAATTTTTTTTCAACCGGATAGATCTAAATTAAAGCCAGTGATGTCAAAGTGCAAACTTAGGTTTATAAGTGCTTGAAGTTTTAGTCAAAATCAAGTTATTGCCTTCAAAGAATTAAAAAAAAAAGAAACAAGGAGCTATTTTTATTCACTTTAAAATTTTGAAATGGAAAACCGATGTTCAAAGAAAGTTTGACGAGTTTTTCAGAGCATCGGTGGCAATTAAGCATTAAACAACCACTTAGTTTCTTGCGAAGTGGGTGTTCAATACTTAATTGCCACCGATGTGCTAAAAGAAATGAAACACTCGTCAAACATCCCTTGCCCATTGCTTTACTATTTGATCATCCGTTTTCCATTTTTTGGAACAAAAAAAAAACGAAACAACCATTTTTCAAAAATCGAAATGGACAAATTTATCGAAACAATTTTTAAAACAGCAAAAAAAAACTAAAATTTCATTTGATGAGCGGAAACTAAGTCGAAAACACTTGAACCGAAAGAAAAGCGGAGAAAAATCTAACGAAAACAATGAGTTATTTCAGTCTATGAACTGACTTAAAGAACATCTTACTATTTTAAAACCGATCTACTAGAGTTAAAACCGAATTATTTAACTCCCGCTTACTAGACTTCAAATTATTATTTCTGGCACCTACATCATTTCTGGCACCTACATTTTAACAGTTTCTACTCGCAAAAAAATACATTCGAAGTATGGAATTCTAATTGAACCCTGCATTACTAAACGACAAGAAGGCTAACAGTTTTCGTAGGCACTCGAGAACAAATCTGTTCAGTTAAAATGCTAGTAAGTAAACAAGGTTGCTAATGTCAAGCGAATTCATCGTTAGAGACCGTTAACTCATGTTTAAAATATAATCACCTCTCAAAATGTATTCATTCAATTTAGAACTAACTGGCCCACTGCAGCTAAAGCTGCTATTGCAGAATGACAACGTTCATCTTTAACGGAAAAAAGTTTCAATGAATTGATGGATAGTTGGTTGAAAGTATGGCTGGTTGAATAGATGGCTGAATGGGTTGATGAATGGATGAATGTATGTAAGATAGGTTGGACGGATGAACGATGGATGGCTGATTGAGATGAGTGAATCATAGGATACATCGCATAGGATACATAGCTTGATGGATGGAAGCCTTGATGGATTGAAGGCAGAATGGAAGGTTGGATAGATGGATGAACGCATGGATATCTCTCTAGACGGCTATTTGGACGAATGAAATACTTACTGGATTGAAGATTGACTGATTAGATATACGACTGACTTGACTGATGATAGGTGGAAGGGTGGCTAGATCAATTATCAATAGTTGGATGAATGACTGGCTGGATGCATTGATGGGTATAAGTATGGATGCTTAGTTGGTCTAATGGCTGGATGGATTCATGACTGACTGGATGGATGGATCGCTGCTTGAATGTAGGGACGGCAAATTGGATGATAGGCCAAGCGGATGGATGGCTTGTTGGATGGAGATATGGCTAGTTGGATGGATAGCCAGGTCGATGATGGATGGATAAATGGGTGACTGAAGAGATGCATGGGTGACAAGGTGAATGTATGGCTTGGATGGCAGGACGGATGGATATCTAGATGCAACGATGGATAGATCAATGATCAATGGCTGGGTGGTGACTAGCTAAAGACGTGGATGGAATGCCAGATGAAACACGTTTTGTTGAGATGGGTGGAAGGCTAGATTGATAGATGAAAGGCTGGATGAAAAATAGGACGGATGAACGACTAGATAGATGGATGGCTAGGCGATCTCATGACTTCACCGATGGAAGAAAGGATGGCTGGTTGGATAGCCGAAGGTCTAGATGTTTTGACGGCTGGTTGGATCAATCGTTGATGGCTAGATGAACTGTGAATTGATTATGAATGGAGCGCCGCTTGGATGGACGAATGGGAGCATGAGAGGCAAGGCGGGTGGAGGAATTGATGAATGAATAGATGGCATGTTGATGAACGAAAGGATGGCTGGCTGGAATAGTGGTTGGCTTGAGTGATAACATGATCGATAGATGACTGCTTGGAGGATGAATGGATGGGCGAATAAATGTGTTCGAAGTACTCTTCTATATGGCTGCGAGTCTTGGCCTGTGAAAGTTTCAGATGTGGACAAGCTTAAATTCTTCGAAAATCGATGTGTCAAATATATAGCCTCGAGAAACCGACTTGTGCCCTCATATGCGGTAAGAATAATTTTGAAGCTCGAAACTAGTATAACAGACTAAAACACGAAGTCTCAAACAGTTGGGCACTGTTTTGCGAATGAGAGAAGACGAAATTCCCAATGCCGCTCTCGAATTTATAAAAGCAGATTCGTGGAAACGAGCACCAGATGGCGCAAATTCTTACTAGGTTCGCAACTTCGTCAAATACGACCAGAACAAAAAGCCACCAAGTATGTCCGCCAAGAGATTGGATGAGTGCTGATTTGACATCTGCAGAGAGAGCGCGCTGGACCGAGAACAAAGGCATGGTAACGTTCTGGATGTTCAGAAGGCGGGCAATGGACAGTGATGTATGCAAACGCCCTTCAAGTGACATCGTTAGAAGGATGGACAGGTGGAGATATTGATATATGCATGGGTGGCAGAGTGGATGAACGAATGGATCGGTGATGGCTGGTTGGGATGATGGATGGCTTTAGTGATAACTGGATCCATGCATGGCTGGTTAAATGGATGAATGGTTGGTTGGATGGTTTTATGGCTGGATGCATTGATGGGTATAAGTATGGATGCTTAGTTGGTCTAATGGCTGGATGGATTCATGACTGACTGGATGGATGGATCGCTGCTTGAATGGAGGGACGGCAAATTGGATGATAGGCCAAGCGGATGGATGGCTTGTTGGATGGAGATATGGCTAGTTGGATGGATAGCCAGGTCGATGATGGATGGATAAATGGGTGACTGAAGAGATGCATGGGTGACAAGGCGAATGTATGGCTTGGATGGCAGGACGGATGGATATCTAGATGCAACGATGGATAGATCAATGATCAATGGCTGGGTGGTGACTAGCTAAAGACGTGGATGGAATGCCAGATGAAACACGTTTTGTTGAGATGGGTGGAAGGCTAGATTGATAGATGAAAGGCTGGATGAAAAATAGGACGGATGAACGACTAGATAGATGGATGGCTAGGCGATCTCATGACTTCACCGATGGAAGAAAGGATGGCTGGTTGGATAGCCGAAGGTCTAGATGTTTTGACGGCTGGTTGGATCAATCGTTGATGGCTAGATGAACTGTGAATTGATTATGAATGGAGCGCCGCTTGGATGGACGAATGGGAGCATGAGAGGCAAGGCGGGTGGAGGAATTGATGAACGAATAGATGGCATGTTGATGAACGAAAGGATGGCTGGCTGGAATAGTGGTTGGCTTGAGTGATAACATGATCGATAGATGACTGCTTGGAGGATGAATGGATGGGCGAATAAATGTATTCGAAGTACTCTTCTATATGGCTGCGAGTCTTGGCCTGTGAAAGTTTCAGATGTGGACAAGCTTAAATTCTTCGAAAATCGATGTGTCAAATATATAGCCTCGAGAAACCGACTTGTGCCCTCATATGCGGTAAGAATAATTTTGAAGCTCGAAACTTCGAAAATCGATGTGTCAAATATATAGCCTCGAGAAACCGACTTGTGCCCTCATATGCGGTAAGAATAATTTTGAAGCTCGAAACTAGTATAACAGACTAAAACACGAAGTCTCAAACAGTTGGGCAATGTTTTGCGAATGAGAGAAGACGAAATTCCCAATACCGCTCTCGAATTTATAAAAGCAGATTCGTGGAAACGAGCACCAGATGGCGCAAATTCTTACTAGGTTCGCAACTTCGTCAAATACGACCAGAACAAAAAGCCACCAAGTATGTCCGCCAAGAGATTGGATGAGTGCTGATTTGACATCTGCAGAGAGAGCGCGCTGGACCGAGAACAAAGGCATGGTAACGTTCTGGATGTTCAGAAGGCGGGCAATGGACAGTGATGTATGCAAACGCCCTTCAAGTGACATCGTTAGAAGGATGGACAGGTGGAGATATTGATATATGCATGGGTGGCAGAGTGGATGAACGAATGGATCGGTGATGGCTGGTTGGGATGATGGATGGCTTTAGTGATAACTGGATCCATGCATGGCTGGTTAAATGGATGAATGGTTGGTTGGATGGTTTTATGGCTGGATGCATTGATGGGTATAAGTATGGATGCTTAGTTGGTCTAATGGCTGGATGGATTCATGACTGACTGGATGGATGGATCGCTGCTTGAATGGAGGGACGGCAAATTGGATGATAGGCCAAGCGGATGGATGGCTTGTTGGATGGAGATATGGCTAGTTGGATGGATAGCCAGGTCGATGATGGATGAATAAATGGGTGACTGAAGAGATGCATGGGTGACAAGGTGAATGTATGGCTTGGATGGCAGGACGGATGGATATCTAGATGCAACGATGGATAGATCAATGATCAATGGCTGGGTGGTGACTAGCTAAAGACGTGGATGGAATGCCAGATGAAACACGTTTTGTTGAGATGGGTGGAAGGCTAGATTGATAGATGAAAGGCTGGATGAAAAATAGGACGGATGAACGACTAGATAGATGGATGGCTAGGCGATCTCATGACTTCACCGATGGAAGAAAGGATGGCTGGTTGGATAGCCGAAGGTCTAGATGTTTTGACGGCTGGTTGGATCAATCGTTGATGGCTAGATGAACTGTGAATTGATTATGAATGGAGCGCCGCTTGGATGGACGAATGGGAGCATGAGAGGCAAGGCGGGTGGAGGAATTGATGAATGAATAAATGGCATGTTGATGAACGAAAGGATGGCTGGCTGGAATAGTGGTTGGCTTGAGTGATAACATGATCGATAGATGACTGCTTGGAGGATGAATGGATGGGCGAATAAATGTATTCGAAGTACTCTTCTATATGGCTGCGAGTCTTGGCCTGTGAAAGTTTCAGATGTGGACAAGCTTAAATTCTTCGAAAATCGATGTGTCAAATATATAGCCTCGAGAAACCGACTTGTGCCCTCATGTGCGGTAAGAATAATATTGAAGCTCGAAACTAGTATAACAGACTAAAACACGAAGTCTCAAACAGTTGGGCAATGTTTTGCGAATGAGAGAAGACGAAATTTCCAATGCCGCTCTCGAATTTATAAAAGCAGATTCGTGGAAACGAGCACCAGATGGCGCAAATTCTTACTAGGTTCGCAACTTCGTCAAATACGACCAGAACAAAAAGCCACCAAGTATGTCCGCCAAGAGATTGGATGAGTGCTGATTTGACATCTGCAGAGAGAGCGCGCTGGACCGAGAACAAAGGCATGGTAACGTTCTGGATGTTCAGAAGGCGGGCAATGGACAGTGATGTATGCAAACGCCCTTCAAGTGACATCGTTAGAAGGATGGACAGGTGGAGATATTGATATATGCATGGGTGGCAGAGTGGATGAACGAATGGATCGGTGATGGCTGGTTGGGATGATGGATGGCTTTAGTGATAACTGGATCCATGCATGGCTGGTTAAATGGATGAATGGTTGGTTGGATGGTTTTATGGCTGACTAGATGAAAGGCTTATTGGATGGATGGCTTGTTGAATGGATCGAACTTTGGCTAAATGGATGGATGGCTGGTCGAATGTCTGATTGAAATGGCGACTAATAGGATAGATGGCTAGATGAATAGACTGATGGCGGGTGGATTGTACGGCTACAGAGATGAAAAGTGGGGAAAAATCCTTTTGCTATGACAATTTTGAAAACAAGATAGAGTGATTTTGATAGAGATGGCAAATTTTTTAGGATAAGATTTCCGATATTGTCAGGCCCACATGCTTTACTGGTATCAAGCAGGGCTTCTTTTTTTAGTTTTATGAGGCCGCTTAGATTGTTTGTTTTTCTGGTCGATTTTACGTTTTATTATGGAAATAACTTTTATTTGGTATGATGTACTACTAGACACCCAAGGGGGAAGGTTCTTTCTGTGGCTTATTACTCTGGGGACAATTTTTTCAATGATCTTGCAAAGCCAGTTATGCCATTGTTTTACAAGTTCGTCAACATTACTATATTAGTACGAAAGAAATTGTTTATCTAATATACTTTTATTTATTGAATTCCAATCGGCTTTATGGAACGCAAACCGTTCATTTTCTATTGTTATGATTACTTCCGTTTTAGTGTGAATCGTTATAGTGTATGCTAAGTGATCGGATCTGTATGACTTGTTGAATTCGTTTTGCGTGGTGTAGTTCAGTAAGACTTTTGAATTAATTGTCAAAATTATGACTGACTGTTTTTTATTGTTTTGGGATAAACACATTCCTCAAAGTAATTTTGGGAGAGAAGATTAAGGACATTCAGCTCGTAGCTGTCATTCGAGTCCATTGCCTCCCAATTCGCGATTACAAGTTTATGTCGCCTGTTATGACTAAACTATTATAATTTTCGTTTTCGCTAATCGCTATAAGTTCATTTATTAGATCGAGGATTCGTTGTTGACAAATTCGATACGGACTTTTTTCAGGAGCGTTGTATATACAGCATACTATGATTGATTCAGTTTTGGGGGTTAATTTAACTGCAAAACATTCACATTGTGTTTTTATGCAGAGCGGTTTATGTGGAATATCTCTGACACCAATTAGCACACCGCCGTGTTTAGTCCTATGGTCATGTGTTGGTCTGTCGGTTCGATATATGTCGCAGAAACCGACTTGTGCCCTCATATGCGGTAAGAATAATTTTGAAGCTCGAAACTAGTATAACAGACTAAAACACGAAGTCTCAAACAGTTGGGCAATGTTTTGCGAATGAGAGAAGACGAAATTCCCAATGCCGCTCTCGAATTTATAAAAGCAGATTCGTGGAAACGAGCACCAGATGGAGCAAATTCTTACTAGGTTCGCAACTTCGTCAAATACGACCAGAACAAAAAGCCACCAAGTATGTCCGCCAAGAGATTGGATGAGTGCTGATTTGACATCTGCAGAGAGAGCGCGCTGGACCGAGAACAAAGGCATGGTAACGTTCGGGATGTTCAGAAGGCGGGCAATGGACAGTGATGTATGCAAACGCCCTTCAAGTGACATCGTTAGAAGGATGGACAGGTGGAGATATTGATATATGCATGGGTGGCAGAGTGGATGAACGAATGGATCGGTGATGGCTGGTTGGGATGATGGATGGCTTTAGTGATAACTGGATCCATGCATGGCTGGTTAAATGGATGAATGGTTGGTTGGATGGTTTTATGGCTGACTAGATGAAAGGCTTATTGGATGGATGGCTTGTTGAATGGATCGAACTTTGGCTAAATGGATGGATGGCTGGTCGAATGTCTGATTGAAATGGCGACTAATAGGATAGATGGCTAGATGAATAGACTGATGGCGGGTGGATTGTACGGCTACAGAGATGAAATGATGGGTGAATCGTAGTAGTAGGTCAGTCTTTAGAGCTCTTGGCTCAAGGGTTTGCACCCCACAGTTTTGGTCACTATTTTCTGCAGCGGGTTGCAAATGCAAAAATGGCAGATGATTCTCCATGTGCATGAGTTTACTGCACGATATTGTTCAAAAAATTTCCAGTAGACTTTTGTTTAAACTGGCTTCGTCAGCTCATTAATCTCGTAGTTTGTTTTCTTTGTAATGATGTTTAACAGTCTGCTAGATCTCTTCCAGAAGTTTTCATCGGCTTTTTTTGTTCTTGTTTTTTCAATATTTATTTGATTACCGCTGGTTTGTCTTGTATTTCCAGGGTTGTTTTTTATTGATACGGGTTTTCTGATGTTATAGTTTCCTTGCATGATGGGTAAGAGTAGGGCATTGTGTAGTTCGAAGTACATAGATAGAGGCAAGAGTTCTAGTTGTTTTTATCTATTGTTGTAATTTTCCCATATGCCAAGTATACAGGAGGTGGCCCGGCTTTATGGAACGCAAACCGTTCATTTTGTATTGTTATGATTACTTCCGTTTTAGTGTGAATCTTTATAGTGTATGCTAAGTGATCGGATCTGTATGACTTGTTGAATTCGTTTTGCGTGGTGTAGTTCAGTAAGACTTTTGAATTAATTGTCAAAATTATGACTGACTGTTTTTTATTGTTTTGGGATAAACACATTCCTCAAAGTAATTTTGGGAGAGAAGATTAAGGACATTCAGCTCGTAGCTGTCATTCGAGTCAATTGCCTCCCAATTCGCGATTACAAGTTTATGTCGCCTGTTATGACTAAACTATTATAATTTTCGTTTTCGCTAATCGTTATAAGTTCATTTATTAGATCGAGGATTCGTTGTTGATAAATTCGATACGGACTTTTTTCAGGAGCGTTGTATATACAGCATACTATGATTGATTCAGTTTTGGGGGTTAATTTAACTGCAACACATTCACATTGTGTTTTTATGCAGAGCGGTTTATGTGGAATATCTCTGACACCAATTAGCACACCGCCGTGTTTAGTTCTATGGTCATGTGTTGGTCTGTCGGTTCGATATATGTCGCAATAGGGTAGAAAAAGTGCATTGTCAGTGATATCACTCGTTAACCACGTCTCAGATAGACATATAACTTGGATATTACTTTAAATTGTTAAGCAGTTTGCATAGAGACTTCTACGTTTTAGTTCAAGTAAGCTGTGTATATTGTAGTTGTGTTTGGTCAGAGCTGGGTTTGATGCTAGTCAATTTAGTTCATTGTTAGTTTGGTCTAGGCTGACCCATTTATTGTTTATTTCTTCTTGTAGTACTAAGTTTCGTATACGTAGCTTTGTTGGATCATTATTTTGGTTTATAAGTTTTCGTCGTTGTATTAATAGTTTGTTCTCCAGGTCCTGTTCATCTGGAGTGAGCTCTTTGCTTACATACACTGGCTTTGAAAATGTTTTGAGTTTGCTTAATGACAAAAGAAAAAAGCATTTAACATGTTGGCTGTCTAGCTTGATAACAATAGTTCGATTTCTTCCTTCGGTATATTTTCCTATTCTTTTGAGTTTCTTACTATTGCCCTCTACTGCAAGATGTGTAATTATTGATTTTGCCTCATTGATGTCATGAGCGTATCGTTCCCGACTGTTGTTTGACCTGAGTTCTGGTATTCCGCGCAGTCTTATTCCGTCAAAAGCTTCTTTGTTAATTTGCTTTGGTTTTTGGGGTAGCTGTGTTACTTTTGGTTCAGGGGGGGGGGGGGAATTTCTCGTTATCCAAGTTTTCGTTGATAATTTCTGGTAAACCCATAAAGTGATTTGCTGGATAAAGTGATGGCTAGATGAATGGATGGATGTGATAGATGAATGACCTGATGGATGGATCGCTTGAACGACTTAAATGGACGAATCGCTGGTCGGATGGACAGATGGATTGCTAGATTGATGGGCCAATTATGAAGTGATTTGCTAGATAAAGTGATTGGCTAAAGTGATAGCAATATGCAGTCCTTCAACCTATATAGAAATTAAGGACAGACTTAACTCCAACCTTACTTGTCGCTAAAAACTTGTAAGCCAGCATTGATTTCGAAAACTCTAATCCAGTTTCTTATACAACCAATTACTCATTCCTTTTCGCAAGACGTTTGAACCTCACTGGTTTATCTTTTTCAATATTTTTTGCAATCGCAGACAAGATGGATTTGATTTTTCTTTTCTTTTCTCTTGCTTTCTTCTTTAAATCTTTCTTTCCTTCAATCGAGCCATTCTTCACTGTTTGCTTCCTTTCCTCGACTGTTTTGAATTTTAGCAACCTCCCTTCAAATGTTTACAGACATTTCTTCCTTCCTTCGAACCTTGACTCTTTCTTTGCTTCGAGTTCTTTTCGTCAATGATTGCCTCTTTCATGAACTTTTCGAATCAATCCGATAACTATTTGCGGTACTTGGAAATGAGTCGATGAACGTCAGGAAACAGAAAAGAACAATTGACTTGTTTTCTGAAAAAACTCCAAATTTAGAAGTTCAAAGTAAAAAAAATGCATGGCTTTACAACTCTTTGAATTTCAAGAACAATTCATACTGACGCTTTTTTGCAAAACTTAACTCAACTAGAGAAAACAGAATCAAAAGATATTAGAACTTTCGATACTTGAAGTCGATCATGTTTTTCGTGACCTTTGTACTTTTGTAGATGGATAGAGCAACTTACCTAAATTTTAGCAGATGAAATTGAACTCAAATAGTGCAGAAATAATATGCATGAATGCAGTTCTGTACAATATTAGAGCATTTTATGCCTTTTTTCTGAAAAAATCAAGAAACGAAAAAAAACATCACGACCTAAATAAGAGTGTGAGCTACGTTCATAGACTCCTAATAAAACTGACCCATTTATAGAAAACTTGAAACTTTCAAAATTAAAATCAACCTTCAGTCACTCGTTTTTTTTGCACCATTTGAACTTTTGTTATTCAACAGCGTAATCCATGCTTTACCAAATAAGCCGATACTGAAAAAAAAACGGAATTCGAACGGACGGAAACACGGACCCGAAAAAATTTCCATTCGACATTTTTTCGAGAATCATTTGAGAAAAAATTAACCCCGGAAACGTTCTACACTACACCTATTTACAACCTATATAAAAATAACTATTTTGAATTTGGGAAATAAATATTGACTTCAGTTTGTGCAAAATTTATTTAGCAAATAGGAACGCCGAACGATATTGATTGGTTGAAAAATGTACATCATTCCTTCCCTCCATCATGAGAACCACCTCACCAGCATTTTCTAGAACTTCTAAAAACTAGTAGTTTTTTATCTTCTGCTCGTGGTTTGAGGTAATTGAACTGCATATCGTTACCTAATTTTTTTAATGGCAATTTTAAGATTCTGATTGATAGATTCGGTGTCAGTAGCTTTTGCCACACATCCGTATGCACCTTCCCCAATGAACTCCAAGTGACAATATCTAGGTCCAACTTGAAAATTTTGTCCTCTGACGTGTTCACCGTATTGGATATTGTTGTTCATACTTCAAATCTGTAAAATTAGGAACTGAACTTAATGTTTAACCAGGAGACTAGTTTTGGCAACAATGAGGGCAAAAAAGATTCAATTTTGACATATTTAACTAGACTAGCCTGTAACGCAATTCCGGCGCTTCAACCAGATTAGTGAACATCTAATTTGCTTAAACATAAAATATAAGAAAAAACAGTGAAATCAATACAACAGTGAGAAGGTCGAAAGTATCATAGTAACCGAGGTTACAAACAGGAGTACCTTCATCACGTTATCCAGTCATATTCTAGTAAAGTATAAAGTATGAAGTGGAACGAAGTAATAAGAGAGCCAGATGGCTGGGAATCAAGCCAACTAGATTGAGAAAACTAACACTTGCACCGAATAAAGCGGAGTTGAAAAAAGACTAGCCTGTGTGCCATTCGACCACAATTACCTGAAAAAGTATGTCATGAATGGATTTTAATTCCAGTAGTTTTGGGGCGGGAAGAGCGTTACCCGCTTTTTTAGCCTCAGCAGTGTGACATCCGACCAGTATCACCATAAATGCATGTCGTCAACGAAATTTAATTCGTAACAGTTCAGTTAGAGGATTAGATATTTTAAAACGATGTGGTGTTAATCGTTGAATTGAACGAACATGGAGAGATCAATTTGGGTGGACGAACAATTTTAAAAATTTCGAAGTAGGCGTGCATGACACGTAACAATTTTAATGTTCGCGACCAATAAAATCGCGAAAATCAGAAAAAACATTTTCGGTAAAACAAACAAGACGTACAAGAAAACATGGCGAACGACAGAGTCATAGTTGAGATATTTGTTGTTGTTGTTGTTGTTGGGGATTCACAGCACTGCTGTTGGGAGTCTTGGTCCCGGCGTCTTCTCTAAAACAATGTCCACTTGTTTCTGCACGTGATACAATCACAGAATAATTGCCACGTGCACGTTGTCATTTCTGAAAATCTCTCGTTTACAAATTTCCACATCGTGTTTAAAATTCTCGTCTTGAGGCCGATTCGTTTATCAAAATGAATATATGGTTCTAATCGATTTACAATCCTACTGGTTCTGAAAACAAATTCGTTTCTCGCTTTTTCCGTTCTCACTTTTCGCATCTCAAAAATTTCTATATTTCTAGCCCGTGTGGTTCGCCTGTTTAACACTATTTCATTTCGTTCATTAGAATCAAGACTGGCAAGAAGTAAGATGTTATTTAGCTGGATGAACATGGGCAGGGGTAAAATGTTTAGCAAGCGTAGTTCGTTGATGTACACTCCCGTTTTATTTCCAGTGATCCACCGGATTGCTTTCTTTTGAACATTCCAAATTGTGATGATTGTACAGCTACAATCGTTACGGGCCGACTCCCGAGAATTCGCAGGACTATTGTGAACATCTGCTACCCTTCCTGGTTGCCAAGAAAACAGCTCTTCCACCAAATTCGAGAATCTGGAATTGTCTTAAGAATAGACTGAACACTGAATTTTAACAACTTTTCGCTTACTGGATTGTCTTGAACTGAACTTAATTACTATCCAATTCATTTTTCAGAATATGAGAAGCTAGGAGTTGGGGAAAGGGTTGATCCATCTCCGATGGATATGACGATTTTTATCTGCTGAATGAAGAACAAAAAATTAGTATTAAAAAAATAGGCATTAGCCCTATTTTGAGGAGTAACCTCGTGGTCTGAGGATACTGAGACTATTTGAGCTCACTATTTTTGCATATAACTAAGTTATTTTGCGCAATTTGGGCGATAGCCTCAAATAATTGTAAAACTCGCCCAGAACTTACACAGTGACGGAAAGTAGAAAAAAGTACCTATTGACGACTGGCTGACGTCAGTTACCTTTGTTCTACTCGTTTTTAACCGTCTTGGCCTAGCCATTTGTTTTTAGTCTGTTAGGGACCAAGTAATAAGTAACCATTTTCAGCCTTAAAAACCAAACGAGTTCCGATCAGCTTTCTATTACATGCGAAGATAATCACATAACCAAGTCTCGGATTCCAAGAAAAAATTATAACGATTAAAAAATGTCTAGAAAACCACAATTTAATATGTTTTTAGTGGCAATTTTTTACTATTTCCGTTGGAGATGGATGGAGTTTTTCTTCGATTCTAACTGCTCATGCTTTGAAATGGTAACATTCGTTTAAATACTACACAGTGACCGAGCGTAGAAAAAGCACCTCTAGACGACTGGCCGGTGTCAGTTGCCTAAGTTCTACGCGTTTTTCACCGTCTTGACCTAGCCAGTTGTTTTTCTGGTCTGTTTTGGGATATGCATAAAGTTACTCTTTTCAGGCCATCAGTCAAATGACTTTTAATCAGCTTCCGTTTGCATGTGAAGACAATCACATAGCTGGGTCTCGGATCCCCAGACTATATGATTGCTATTACAACACAGCTCGAATATCATACTTTACTATGTTTTTGGTGACAGTTCTGTATTAATTCCATTGCAGCTGGATTGACCCTTTTTTCTTTCTAGCTATTCATATTCTAAAATAAAAAAAAATACCAGTATTAATTCAAATGTTCAGGACATCAAAGTAGCAACAAAGTTGTTTTTCTATAGTCTTTCGCCATATTAGTCTCTGGGGACGAGCCTCCGCTTCCGCGCTCTTCCGGTATTAACGTCGTTATTACGCTAACCTGGTGGCACGGGAGAGTACTGCTCCTTCCTTCTTCACCACTGAAGCCTCCTTTCTGGCTAATTACTTCCGTTAAAAGTCTTATCGTGCGTGATCGTCACGATAAGAGGCTTCGCTTATTTCTGTCAATTTTCTCGACCGTCTGTCTATCGCTAATTTGGCTGTTGTTGTGTTTTTTTTCTAATTTCCGGCTAATAGTGGCCGTTTTCCCATTTCTCAGAGATGTAACGTCGCAATTCGATTCTTTCTTAAATTTTTCTTCTAGATTAATCTAGCCTCCTTCCTATCAAAATAAGACGACTAAGGCCTCTAACGTCGTTTTCGTGCTGCGACAGTAGGTTCCGCTGTGCCAAACCTGGAGAATGGCATATACTCCCCGGACAGTCCCCTTCAATGTCCCCATTGATCGCATAACGCCGGGTTATCCTTAAGAAGTGTTCCAGTTCTCTATAATTAACTTTTTAAACCGCATTAGAAAAAGAAACGTATCTACTCCATCTCAGCTCGCCATGTGTCATAAATGGCATCGTACTACATCTCACAGCCTTTCAACCTTTTCACAAAATTTGCACTATGAGGAGTGTCCTAGATAAAATTTCTTTTCTGGCTACTTACGCCATCTCTCCATAAAATTTCTTCTCGCTGTTGCTGATTAAAAAGCTAGTACGTGGCACGGCCACGCACCAGTTGAAATTAACTTAATGTCACTCACGAAGTACAATCATTCATTTATGCATTTGCCTCAATATTAAAACTAAGAAACTCTGTGGCTGGGAAAGGTAAAGATTTACTCAACCTCTTCGAGCGAGCGTACCCAAATCCTGCCACATCGCCACACAGTGAACACGTGTCTTACACAGGCTAAAAACGTCAGTCGGGTTTAAATAGGGAAATATACTCACCTATGCTCTGTATATATATGTAAATAGCACCAACTAAAACTTTTATTGTTACTCAACAATTGCAACAATTTAACAATCCTTAAAGCCTGGTTTAACTAAACTACAACAAAACAAAAAGTCTAACAGTTTCAATAATCAAGCTTAGTTGATTGATACATCTTTTAGCGCACAAAGACAATTGAGTTGCTTTCCCTCTCTTCATTTCCATCCATCGTTCCATTGCCTCTTGCTCCTGTTCTCCAGCTTCACTATCATCCAGGACTTTCTTCAACATGTCAACAGAATTGCGGGCCGTGCCTCAATTTTCCGGTTCTAGCAGCCTCGGTTTGCAACAGGGCAGTAAGTCCAGGTTTACCGTTTGCTCCCGGTTCCTGCAAAAGCTACTCGATTCACCGCTGTGGTGAAGGCGTTCCTGTGCGTCAGGAATACTCTCTTATAGGCATCCGGTCCTATATCTAGCTGGTAGGGCTGATAGGCTTCCGAGTTTCTGGAGATATGACGCTTCGCGCGTTCATAAATTCATGACATCATGACTGCCCCTAACCAAGGCATCAATCTCTGCCTCGCCTATATTCTCTCAATGGCTCTGGGTATCCTCAGAACATTGCAGGAGGTTCTGAAAAGATCCAGAGTGTTGTTATAATTCACGCTACTCAGTTGCTCAGGCGTCGGCATCGTCGTTTCCTGCTCGTTCATGCCCGCGTTGGCTTTTAACCATCTCACCACCAGCATGGCACTAACTACCGACACTGGCTGGTTTTGGTCTGGCAACCCTGTGGAGTACAACTCCTCCACGTCCCATACTAAAACCAGGTTCCCGTGCTTGGGATACCATAACATCTGCGCCAGGCAGTGACAAGGATACTCCCCATGGGTCATTAAGATGTTCCTTCGGGTCCGGTACCCTGAAGTTCCTAGTAACGGTTCCACTTCTGTCATAATTCGATGTACGTCGTCTTTTTCATCAATGGTGGTAAATTCGGTGGGTAACACTCCGCTCGCCTTCTTCTTCTGGAATTCACTCACATTACCCTCACCCAACTTCATGAAATTCTCAACCACTATTTCCTGCAAGTCGCCTTCGGATCTCTTCGGGACCGCCCGAATGATCTTCGTCAGTAAGTCATACGACTTCTCCGACATTCTGGCCAACCTCAAATATTAATTTTGGTAAGGAGAAGAGTTGGTCAACCAACACCTGCTGCGTCCTCGCATCCATCACCACCATGTGCGTAGGGTATTTACTATTGCAATATGGCGCGGAACTCGAACCCACCAGATACTTTGAGCCAGTAGGCATGTGATAAGCCTCACTGTCCTTCAGATTCATTTCATTTTCCAGAGCTTCTCGCCAGCCTCCAGTTTTCTGCTCCGTTTGCAACGCTTCAGGGAACCCTTCCACCATGAAGGACGTAACCAGCCCATGGGCAAGCTGCAACGACTCGATCGAGCTGGTCATGCTGTGAAGTCCCAAAGCAGTAACCAAGTTATTCCATGACAATCCGCAATCAATTCCATTTCACTCTTGTCCAACTTGTTTAGTCTTCCATACAAGTTAGCTAGTTGCTATTTTGCTCACTCAGCGTACGAGGCAACGGCCCGTACCACATACGTGTCCTTCCATCCCACAACTGGAAGCTAGACAAGCGCCCTGTTTTAACCAATTACTTGAAGAACTTCCCTCGGGCGGTTCCCTGGCTGGTTTGCCATTCTTCTTTGCTACTTTCATGGCCAACAGATGGTGCTTTACGGCCAAATCATGCAGAATCGCGTCATTATTCAAATCCAATGCGACATCTGCCGTCATATCCCAAATCAAACCGGCGTTCGGATGTGGGCACCATGAAGGCTTCATGAGCTCTCATATGGTTACAAAGCTGGTTTTCAAGGGACTGTCCCAAGAACCACATTCAAAGCTCACTTGCTTCTTCAGCTCGGGAACTGAGGGTTCAACCAGTCCTTCCTCCAAAATGATTACCAATTTGGGTTGCTCCACCATTAACATGCCTGTTTCTTTGTTTCCCTCGACCCAGAAATCAAGGACCAAGACCTATTCATAGTCAAAGTATGCTTCCCTGGCCTTCTCATGCACAAAGGGGTTATACGCTATTCCTGGTATGCCGGATACCTATTGAAATTATTTCAGATTTCTCAAAGTAGCATAATCCTTGGTATCTCTGACTGCTTCCATTGATTCCCGACCCAACTTAAGCTCCTTGTTGGAGTATCTCCTGACTTCCTCTAGCCTGCGGTAGCTCTCTATATCGTTAGACTCCTTAGTCGGTTTTAGCAGCGGTATGTCCTGATATAACTCCAGGAGAGCCCTTAGAAAATTTCGTTCACGATCAACTCCCCTTGCCGAATGGTTTTTATACATTCCTCTAACACGAGGGTGGCGGTGCGATCCACCACGATTCTCACAAAGCAAAGGGCATCTTTGCGCGTAGCTCAGGCTATCGCGGAACCATCTCTACTAATCAACGCGCGCAGGGCTTCCATCAGTTCCAGCTCCTGATCCTTCGATTTCGATTCATTACTGGATTCCTAATCTGATCTTTTGATTCCCATCAGGCATCAAGCCAGTCGCATATGCAAGTCAACCCTCGTACATGGGCAGGCTAGATTCGCTGCCACCGTCACAGGCGCATGCATGGTTAAAGCTAAAAGCTGCACGTGTTTGTACCTCGAAAAAGAAGAACAAAATCAATGTGGCCGAAAAAATCCAACATTGTTATGCAAACCGTCCCAACAAGAGACCTATTACGGAACTTGAGGACGTGCTCGTCACTGTAAAAATTATAGCACTCGAACGTTAGAAATTAATATGCCGCATACAGAAAAGATCGAATCATTAGAACAATTCCACGCGGAGTTGCTGGAACTTGCCCCAAAGCCGATTGCGGGGATTTAGAGGATGACTGGGTTCTTGATATGGCACAACTCACATGCTCAAGTAAAACATATCGGAAGAACTGTTGGCTGAAACACCTACGCTCAAAGAAGTGTACGATTACGCGATCGGAGAGAAAAGGTAATCGAAGACAACCGAGCAACAAAAAACCATAGTCAGGGAAGTTTTCATGCATCGGGAAAATTAAACATAAAACGAGAACCAGTCACTTTCATAAACCAGCGAAAAAACAGACAGCCGCAAGGAAGGGCAGGGCACAAAGGGACACTCCAAACATCCAAAAAAAATCAAAATCAATAAGGGCAACCAAGTTCACCAGGAAATTTTCACCAACGAGAAGACAACAAACAATATTATAAAAGCGGCAATCATGTTTTGGAGGGGGCATATACAAAATTGCCGGGCGAAAGATAAAAACTGCTTTGAATGCGGCAGGTTAGAACACTTTCGAAAAGTTTGTCGCAGGACGAATGAAAACTATGTCGAAGACAATGATGAACCCGTAATGGAGGAACAACAAAATAACAAGAAGATAACATTAAACCAAAGGCATTCCCAGACTTCACATGAGCCAATAGACGGAAAACGATTGACGACAACTACTCAGTATTGGCAATCACCAAAACTTTTGAAAACGCAACCCAAAATATCGTTTGCTATAATGGGATTTACATAGCACCACTAGGCTGACTTATACGACCAATCAAACCCGCACGATGGACAGTTAACAACGCGCCGTTTCTAATAGTTGATGGTCAACGAGCAAGTTTTGTGTGTCGAAACATACTATCACAAATTGAAATCAATTTCCACCAAGAAAGACCGATTGGTTTTAAACATCGAACAAAATAATGAATCAGATCTTCAAATAACAGATTGGGTCAAAAGTAAAATAAGGGACTATGTACAAGGGTCGGAAGATCAAAAACCTATCTGGTAAAAATGGAATTTGTGGGAAACTTCAAGGCACTACAACAGCAAAACGGAGAGTCTTTAT
Source organism: Symsagittifera roscoffensis (assembly GCF_963678635.1). Lineage (NCBI taxonomy): Eukaryota > Metazoa > Xenacoelomorpha > Acoela > Convolutidae > Symsagittifera > Symsagittifera roscoffensis. The sequence continues at coordinate 2,207,113 of NC_087069.1, forward strand.
TCACCTTAAAGGATGAGTAAAACAAGAAGTTAACAAGATGATCGAGCACGATCAGATGAAGAAACTGGATAAATGTAGCGATAGGCAATTCATTAGCCCAAGAGCTAATACGGTGAAAAAAGGTCAATTGATAAAAATGAAAATCGATTCAAAACAGATCAGCAAATGTATACATAGAAGCAAATACCAGATGACCACTATAGAACCTCTACTAGCAAAAACAGCACAAGCAGTTAAAACACCAGGTCAAGTGGATATATTCTTTTCCATGATAGACTTAAGGTATGCGTACGCGCAACTATCACTAAACTACAAAACAAAAGAACAGTGCAACTTCAGCTTAGTCGGCGGAAGAGCAACAGATTTATATCAGTTTTAACCAGGATTCTACGGCCTGAAGGATATGCCAGCCGAATTTCAAAATGCGGTTGATTTGACACTAAAGAAATGCAAAAGCACTTTAGCATTTCTAGGCGACATCTCATTATTTACCAAGGAATAAAAGGCGGACCACCAAGTGGCGCCAAGAACAGCGCTAAATAAAATAAACTACCAAAAATTGTCAACCTCTGGACCCAAATGCAACTTCGCCTGCAAACAAGTGGAATGGTTGGGGATTATTATAGAGAAAACAGAAGAAACTGAACATGTGAAGGCTCCAAAAATGTACAAACAACTGAAAAATGTTATGGATTTGAGTCTTCAACTGACAAAAAATATTCCAAACGTAGCAGCGCTGACAGCTCCCTTCAGACCAAACAAAACGAAAAAACATTCAAGAAAATAGTTGTAAGGGTGGCAGATATCACAGAAAAAATACACACTTTGACCAAAATTTAGACATAAAATAGTGTGTGACGTATCGACTGCAGGCCTAGGGGCGGCAACAGAGCAAAACTCATCTGACGGATTGCTGCCAATTTCATACGCGTCAATATTTTTGAACTCGCACAAGAAAAAATTCTTCTAATCAGTTAGAAATGTTAGGGTTCAGTTGGTTGGTTGAGCATTTCAAGCATCAACTTTATGGCAAAGCACTTACTACCGTACAGATCATCAAGCACTATTAAGTGCAGTGAATGCATCGGTGAAATCAAAGACCGTTCAATCCAGGCTAACTAGATGAATTGATAGATGAAAACTTTTTAATTTTGATGTCAAACATCTGCCGTGATCAAAGATGGACCTAATTGACTTTTTTAAAGAAACCTATCCAGCTCGGCGCAACCGGTGTCCAATTATGATGATGAATTTGTGGTCGCCACTATCGCCGCGTTCTCTTTAAAACTCGAATTTAGGGTAAAATTGTGCTAACTTAGTTAGCCAATAGGAAGCGAGCATAACTCATTGACAGCCGAACAAAGAATTTGATAAACAAAATGATTCCGTCCTAGATACTCTCCCAATTATGCAAAAAGACACAAAGGTTGATACATCAATCCAAGCAAACAAATCAATAGATGCATGAGTCCCAACGGAAAAATGAGAGGATTATGAAATGATAAAATCACATTCGACTGAAATAGACAACAACGATCCAGAAAATAAGAAACTACATCACCAGATAGTGACAAAAAACTTATTCCAATTAACGAAGGTGCCACAGTGAGAGATGGCGCACAACAACAAACCAGGTAGACACCAAAACTGAGAGTGGAGCAAAAAGAACGAGAAAGAAAAAACCGAGAGATAATTTACACAAGAATAGTGGGACAGACTTAATCAACAGGGGGATTGGGGTTCACGCCATGAGGATGAAATTATCCTCATGTTTCAAGTTGAAAAACACATGGTAGAAGCACGAAACTAAAAAAGATTGCGGAGGGAACAGTAACCATCAAAAACGTAATAAGTGGGTTCCAAAAGAACAAAATAGACCAAATACAGAAACAGACCAAATACAGAAAGGTCCAAGCAAAAGAAAATACACAAAGAAAGTCTTCAGATGCGCCAAAACGTAGATCAATAACAGACCAAATATTACCCAGTGAATGGAAATATCAAAATAATAGCGCACAAACGGAAAAAGAAAATAGATGCATAAAAACACCGACAGAAAAAATTTGGACCTGAACCCAATCGAAGCGTATCAGGTATCCCGCAGAAATCAGTAAGAGGTTGAAACGCATCCAATGATGTTAGCAATAGACACACAGACAATACCGTAATGAATTGAACGACGACGTAAAGAACTAAGATGGAGGACGATGATACCCCAATGTATGAGAGGAAACTCAGCAAAGCACTGGAAATAGGTTCATCGAAGCGGCATCCCTATAAAATACAAGTCTAAGATGGTTAACGCTTTTCGGCAAAGAAAAGGGAATAGGAGGACATCGAACGAGTTAACGGTGCGTATAACTACAACATCCAACAACCGTCTCAGCGTACAGAAAGAATGCTTGGTCATTGATGACCGCGTAGTTTTACCGATTCAATTAGTTTTAACCAATCGACACCGTGTTGGATAGCATGCACGTCGCCCACCCGGTGATTGATGCAATCTTGGATATTGCGGAGGACATCTGGTTTGCACAGTTTCTCAGAGCAATCATTGCAATGGGCAAAATGCAAACAATGCCTTGAGCAAGGTAAAAACCTGAAGACTGTGATGATGAAAAGGCACCGTTCGGAATTAGAAAAAAAAACGGTAGAACCAAATGAAGAAATCTAGCTCAATTTTGCTGTTCCGATGCTAGACGAAATAAGCAAGGAAGCTTTTATATTAGTGGCAATCGATAGATTTTCAATAAACCCCGCACAAAAGTAGTAACAGACATAACGACAAACACTGCAAAAAATTTATGCAAAGGTACATCAAGAATAACGGGGTTCCATGACGGATTAGGCGTGATCGAGCAAAATCAATCCTTAGATCGGGCTAAAAAATCCAACCATATTGAAAAAACAACAACATCAAATTGCTATTTGCACCAGTAGACGACCACAGAGCAATGAGACTTGTGGAGCGTTTAATCCAAATTCTAAAAACACGGTTAGTGGAAATGAAAACTGACCCAAACAACACACCACTAAAATCTGGCATCTGACGTAGCCGAGCTAATCAGAGCACTAAGAAAAAACCCCAGAGGCCCGGACTAAATTGTCACCGTTCAAAATGCAATTGGGTAGAACGCAGCCCTAAAAAGTAATCAAAAAATCAAATTGTTTTGGTTACTTATGAATAACCAGCAGAATAACACGACATTACGAGAAAAGGACGGTAGGACAACCGAAAGCACGGGGCATACAACTCAATATCCCTGCTATCTCAGCCTCGGAAGTGTCCACCGCCCCAATGGTAGAAGAAATGACAGAATTGAGCACAAAGAATTGAGAAAAAGTGAGACACAAAGAAAACATAACCCGACAACCAGGACGTCAACTGGAAGGAGAACCAGCATCCTGACAACAAGGTTTTGTGCAATACCAACCAAAAATGTAAGTGCAAACAAAGACGCAAACCCTAAAACCATCACTAAGTCTGGAAACAGTTTCCCTAAAAAAAATAAATAGCGTCAATGGCTACAGATGAAAACGGAACGAAACAAAAAAAGTGGTAGCGTGGCTTTATAAAGACACTGGATCATCGGGAGTACACCGAGCTGGTATCCATCATTACAAGCATCGATTCCAGCTGAATCGGGAGAAAACGGCAAACAAAAGAAGGCGAAAACGAGAAGACAACAAGAAAAGAAAACAATGTTAAAGTGTTAAAGAGGAAAAAATAAGAAAAAAAAGATGGATAAAGAGAATGAAGTCAATCCAATCAAGAGAATGAAGTCAAGAGAAAGAAGTCAATGAAGCACAAACCAAAGCATTCTTTTGTTACAAGCGTGGAAGTGCTATCCGTACGAACTATATATTTATATCCTTTATATATTACCTTATGTTAAACGCCGCACTTAGTTTTTTGTATGAGCAATATGATTTCTGTTCGGCTTTGAAAGCTACTTATTGACAATGACCTTCACGTCACTCACAGCAAAAAAGTAGTAGATACGCCTCGATATGTGCGCTCTGTTTGCCGCCATATTATTATCTATGAATCAGTCCGGAATTACTAATAGACTCTGATCGCCTAGTCTTGTTACTTAAAAACAGTTTTGAGCCTAGACCTATCTAGAATTCTGAATCCGAACAAATAGCGAATAGAAAATCCACCTACTCAGTAACCTACTCGTTAAATATACGAAACAACAAGGATCTTTCCCAAACGGGGGAACCTTCAATCAAAAACTAGAAAACCGATTTTTGCCAGACCTAATAAAGTAAATTGATTGTTACTTGTATTTAGTCGCTTAGACTGAATGAGGTTTTTTCTCTCCTCTGGATTGAGTTGGAAGAATTTTCATCAGACCAAATTTGAACGAACCGCCAACTTTTCCAACCACAAATATACACTTGATTTCTGTCTGATAGTCGAAGCATCAACTAAATTACAACCTGAGGGTCAAACTAAGGTCAAATCAGGGTCGAATCAAGTTCAAACTAGAGTCGAATCATGGCCGATTTAGAGTCGAATCAGAGCCAAACTAAATTCGACTCAGTGTCTAACTAAAGTCGAATAAGGATCAAGTTGAAGTCGAATCAGGTTCGAACAAAAGTCAACTTTGAGTCAAACTAGAGTCCAGCAAGTTCAAAGCCAATTGATATTACAATTGCCAATCTACTTTACTCAATGAGGAACTATTCATAAATATTAATAGTAATGAACAAAAAAACTAATTTTTCAAAAAAAAACTACTATATATATAAAAAAAATCTATTTCGAATCTCAAATTTTATACTGGAACAACAAAAACTTCTCACAAAAGTGACACGTGGGTACGGATATATTTCGCATCTAATTTTCCAAATTTTCAAAAAAAATAAAACTTACAATCTGAACTAATTGCAAAAGTCTTGTGCTGCGCAAAACTCCCGAGTTATCTGCTTAAATTACTATTGAAATCTTAAAGTTATTTTGGTTACAGAAATACTTTATGATACAGATATTTTTTACCCTAAAAACAACAGGGGCATTGAATCTTACCAATTGAGACTAGCCAGTTGGGCTGATAGATTTGATAGAAGGGCACACATCTCAGAACCAAAATTGAAATTTGTTGACGGTTTGTCACGCTTCACCACATTTGAGGCTTCAGGTCCTTCCAAGCGTTCAAACACTCTCTGGCCAAATTGATCGACAAAACTTTTATAGCTTGGGACACAATCAAAGTTTTATGCAGCAAAAAACTCTTTCATAACAATGATTAAAACAACCTCAGATAGCAAGTACTGAACGTACGCACAAATCGAGAAACCATTCGGTCAAAAAGGAGTAATTTGTCCCCAAAAAATATAAGTGAAGATACCTATCTATCATCCAATCATAACTGACAAAAACTTTATTGGTTAAAAAATTTTTTGAGCATAAAATATATAATCCGACGCGGAAAAACTCCCTAAAAATCTCAACTAACCACAAGATTCCGAACGAATTAATTGCAACAGGTAGTTGGCGAGGAAATATGCGCAAATCATCACCATGTCTAATCGGATGTATCTGCAGAATTTTCCCGTAATCCCTAATCTCTACCGAGCAGGGAACACGCCGAAATAGTTTATGCACAACCTGAAAAGGGCGACCAATTATGCGCTATAAAACTCAACCAATCAGATTTGAACACGCGAATTACTCCCACAATTGTTGTCAGTCAATCAAAATCGAGTGATCAATTCCACAGTATCAAGCTAAACTTTTATATCGGTTCTGGCAAATCTCAGTCAAAGGCAGCAACTGTCAATTTTCATCCATTAAGAGCAAATCATCAGAACTTCAACCAATGTATTCTTTTTCAGATAGAATGTCTAATGAATCAATGGAATCAATCACGAGCGACAGTTTTGAAAGCGAAAGATGAACAGTACAATGGAGCTAGACGGGATAAAAATTGACACCCTACAAAATGAGAACCAGATCAAACTCAACCCAAAAGAACGCCGTAAATTCAAACCTAAAATTTTTTGCGTCAGAGGTCAAAAAGTCACTTTCAGGATTGACTGGAGTTCTAGATGCTGATATCTTGTCAAAATTGGTCAATGAAGACCTGGCGTTCAAGCTGATGAAGCAATTCATACTCAGCAAAATCTTGAAGTTTTTTTTCAGATTAGACTTTTAGATTAACTCATTCTGGATTTCGGCGGCCGTTGTAGGCGGGTGCATCGTCATCGACGATTATTAAGCTATCCCAGCTTGTCTACAGAGAACAGTTTTGACGAGATGGCCTAGATGCCACTCGGGACATGATGCGATGGTGGATGCGACTTAATGCATTTAGGGCCAAAGATCAATCGCGATGTAGTTAGAATGTGCAAGGAGCGCAAAAGATGCCACTTTTTCTAAGAACCTGAAACCGATTTTTAAGTTTTTTCATCTACCATTATTGAAAAGAGCAGTTTAGGAACTTCAATTCGGCTGCGCAGGATTGATTTCGATGGGATAGAAGTTAGAATATCATAGCAGTGATTGGTTTTCTTAATCAACACAACTGGAGCCAAAATACCAACAAGTTTTTTGAAGAAAAAACCTGTTTCACACTGTTCGAAAAGCCAATCGGAAAAAAATAAGATTCAAGATCCAAAAAAAAACGCAGTAAATTTTTCATGCGATTGTACAGAATTTGATCACCTGTTTTGTCCAGTAGTTGACCACTGTGGTAGAGGACAAGTTGAAAGAACTATGCAGACAATTAACAGGAAGCATGGGGTTCTGTATTTAGTCAAGTGTTTCAAGGATATACAAATTTTTTTTTTTTTTTAATTGATAAACAAATTCAATAGTTGTAAATACAGCAAAAGGTTAAAAAGCAGTTGGCTTATAGCCCGTTGAGTTAACTTCTAAAGCTTCCAGTAAGCAGGCAGCATTACCGCGTTGCAGTGCAATGCCGAGTCTTTGTTTGAGGAACGTGAATGACCTTTTCTCACCAGTGGTCGTCTTGATTCTATAGGAAATAGAGGATAGAGTTTTGTATGTCGAGCTTCCGATGCCACCAAGATGTTCCACGGCGATGGGCTCGAACATGCAGTTGCGTGGCAGACCAGAATAGTGTTGGCGCTTACGAAATTCAGCATGGTTAGCAACAGTGGGACCATCTTCGAGGCCTGTTGATAGATTTGACTGTGCTTGTCGGTTTACACAGGTAAAGTCCCAGACTAAAGCTGCGCCATTTTTCCATGGAACTAAAGTAGCACCGTCTGGTCTTTTACCATCGTCACGCAGCATACCGGTCGGCTCGAGTTTGCTGTGTACTCCTGCTGATTTCAACGCGTCTCTGATGACTTCATTACCAAGTTGATGCCTGATGAAACGACTTTTGATTTTCGGGCATATAAGTGGATGAATGCCTTGGCTGTCGCATTTAGTGCCACATGCACAGTTGCATGAAAAAAGAAGGGGGGCACCAAGGCGAAGTCCCGTAGCAATTCTGAAAGCGTCATCAGTCAGCTGGAGACCGAGCGTATCAGACGGAATAGCAGCAAGCCAGTCTCCGGAACCGGGAACAGAGCATCCTTGTAAACGAACTTTGTCACTGTCACAGGTGGTGTTAGCTAGGAGAGACGACCGCCTACGAGAAACAATCGGAGTGTACCAGCTTTTCTGCCACTTATGCTTGTCTTCCAGTGGCATATCAGGAGAAACAGTTTCAGACCACAGTTCAATGGCATTCTTGAAGGACTTGCTGGTGTATTGAGACGCAATGACTTTGAAGACGTCTTCACTGGTGGCGAGTGTAGACGAAATATAGGCAGCCAAAGTAAGGTCCGAAGGTGACTGTAAGCCTAGACCACCGAGTTTGATAGGCAATGTGAGCTGATCCCATTCTCTGTTGGTAATCAGAATGTTACTGACAGTTTGAACAGCTCCACGGATATAAGAGGTGATTTTTTCAACAGAGTTCATAAAAACAAAAGTAGGAGCAGTGCGGAACAAATACATGAGCTTAGGCATGGCAAAACAATGTCGGAGCAGGAAAAACGCGACGTGTGAAGGCAGTAACGGAAGATTCTTGCAGAGGTTTTCGATTTTCTCTCTCTTCTCTTCCAATGCATGCTGTAAAGCTGCATGGCCCAGAGGGCTTCCTAGCAGTTCAGCGTCTTCGGTGCTCACGCTGCTGATACCAGGACAGACACGTCTGAATTCACGTAAAATCATATCGCTCTTTTGCTGGTCTTGAGTGAAGACAGTGATTTCACATTTGGTGTTATTGAGGTTTAACCCGAGACCTTTGGCACTGTCAATGAACTTGGCGAGGTCACGCAAAACTATCTGCCACTTGTCTCCAGCACTGATGTCGTCCATGTAACCGACCTTGAACTTGGATGAGATTGCAGTGAGACAGCGATGCACTCCGAGACAGAAACCAAAAGACGCAATTGGGTCCCCCTGTTGGAAACCTTCTCTCGATAGCAAAGTGTGGTCACCATAAACAAGGAAACTCTCCCGCTCGTAGCACATGTTGAAAAAAGGCAAAAGCTCAGGGCAAAACTCTTCGAAAGCAAAAGCAATACTGTCACGACGCATTGTGTTGAAAGCATTGCTGAAATCCAACTTGAGGAAAACGTCATCGTCTGAAGCTAACTCGAAGAAGGAGCGAGCAGCATGGACCGCAACTTCGGCACCATTTTTCGCACCAGCACCAAGTTGAAAGGGACTGAAAAACTCCTTGAACCTCGCTGTTTCGTACTGACCAGCACATTTACCTGCAATCCTGCGCCAGACTTCTCCCACAGCAATGGGCCTCAGGTCATCTACTTTTCCTTTTTTGGCAAGCGTCGTCAAGTTGGCTGCCGCAAAAACTGGTCTAATGAAATCTGGGGCTTTGCCAGCAAGCATCAAATTGACAAAATCCGTAAGAGTGTCCAGGAACGTGTTGCCTGCGTCGATGGAATGTGAAGAAAGGGCGTCTTTGATATGTTGCGGTCGGACACCACTGGGTCCACCTGCTGAGCCATTGGGGAAACTCTGGATAGCGCTGTGAACTGCAGAACTAGTCACTTGCAGGGGTTCATACTGGTGGCACTGTGGGAATGGCTGTCTGTCCAGTGCAGGAGGAGGATGCTTTTTCTCCAGGATTTTGACACTTTTGTCACTTGGGGGGACAACAGACTTATCCGAGGAAGCTATTCTAACGGCAGCTTTGATGTTCCCCTCATTAATCTTTTCACAAACAAGCCTTGCAAGTTTTTCTGCATCTGTGTTTTTCCCTGAACCACAGTTCATATACAAATCAAAACTGAAATCATTATCGAGGACCTATGAATCAGTAAAAACAGCGTAATAACTTTCTGTCCGTTTGAAATTCTTTTTGGCAGAAAACCAAAATCTGAATGGATTGTCCTTAATGTCTAAAAATCTCAAGTCAGAAACATATTTCGATGCGAGTTGAGATGTCTTGACAGCAGGAAAAAGGTGAGAAAAGCGCGAGAGCGTACCGTTGGTGAAGATTTTTAGCAAAAAAGTGTACGATAATTTCGGTCGAAAATATCCGGACAACCCATTTTGTTGCTATCGAATTCTTCTACAGCTGAAATTTTTTTGCAAAATACTACAAGGTGTGACAGTATGTTAACTCTGTTGTTGTATTTCAGTGATATGTGTCCGGTGGGGTTTTAATTAAAGTTCTACAAACCAGTGTTTTACATGGTAGCAGGAGGTAGACGATGGCAAATACGAGTTATAAAACCCCGCCGCAATGGAAAGATGAAATGTCTTTTGAAGCATGGAAGACAGAAGTGGATGTTTGGAATGCTATCACAGATTTAGCTGACGGGAAGAAAGGCCCTTGTGTGGCTTTATCACTTGGTAGTTCGAAACGTGAGATTGCCATGTCTATTCCACTTGATGAACTGAAAGCTAATGATGGGCTCACTAAGGTTCTTGCGCAGTTGAAGTTATCATTTGGGAAGGATACTGCAGACCAGTTATTTTCGGATTATGAGAAGTTTGAGACTATTCAACGGAACAGTATGCCTATAAATGACTACATCACCGCTTTCGAGAGTGCGAATCAACGATTAGTGAAACATGGGTTGGAATTACCTGATGGTATCTTAGCTTGCAAGCTATTACATTGTGCTGGTTTGGATGATCGCGATAAAAAGTTGGTTTTGTCGGCGACAGGAGACATCCAGTTTGTTAACATGAAAAAGAGTTTGAAGCGTATTTTTTCCACTGAAGTTTCTCAGAGGAACTCGTGTGCTCCGTTTGTGAAAGATGAACCGGTTTTTGCTGCAACAGGTGGTTTTCAACCAGGAGGATGGCAAAACCGTGGGGGACCACGGAGAGGAAGAGGAGTTCGTGGTTCTTTCAGGGGTGGAAGTTCTGGACGTCGAAATACAGCTGGGTCAAATCCCGTGGATAGAAGTACTGGAAAAATCAGTGTTTGTACCAACTGTGGTTCACGGTTCCACTGGGTTCGTGAGTGCCCTGATAAAGAGAAACAAGTTTTTGCTTCACAGGCAGAAACAGAAGAAGACGAAAAGGTAGATGAGACAGTTTTCTTGAATTTTGCGATGCTCACTGCTGCTCTTCTGAACGAAGCGTTTGGCAAGGCGGTTCTAGATTCAGCGTGTACTGCAACTGTGTCTGGACAAGTATGGATGGAAAACTATATTTCCCAGTTGCCGGATTATTTACAAGCTTTAGTTGAGCGTGAAAAAGTCGATACCCATGTTGTGTTCGGTGGTGGTGAGCGGATCAAAGTTGAACATAAGTGTTTCATACCTGTTAAAATCGGCAATGTTACTTGTTTTCTCGGAGTATTGGTTATTCCCGGTCAGTTGCCGTTATTGATTAGTGTTGCGTCGATGACTAAAGCAAGATTTAGTATTGATTTTCACACCAGTATGTTGAGTACATCAGATGGAGGAAGAATCCAGTTACAATGTTCGAAAACTGGACATTTGTTGCTGGATATCAGTTTTGGAAATGAAGAGTTCTGTTGCCTGAGTTCTGGTAATTTGAACTCTCAGCAAGTTATGAAGTTACATCGTCAGTTTGCTCATTGTGGTTCGACCAGACTAGAGAAGCTAATAGCTAAATCTGGTGCTAAAGTAGTGAATTGCACCGTTGCTGAAGTCGTACGTGACTGTGAAGTTTGCCAGAGGTTCGGACGAGCTACTCCGAAGCCAAGTGTGTCTTATCCTATCAGTATGGAATGGAATAATACTGTGGCTATGGATTTGCACGAGATGGCCCAGTCGGGACACACTTTGTGGTATTTACACGTGATTGACTTGTTTAGTCGTGTTAGTGCAGCTGTGTTCATTACAAACAAAAGACCGAGTACAATTATTGAAGGTTTTCTTCGTTGTTGGTGCTTGGTTTACGGATATCCGAAAGCTGTTTTAACTGATAATGGTGGTGAGTTTGACAATGCTGATTTTCAATCATTTGCTCAAAATAATGATATTATCGTGAAGACTACGGCAGCTTTTTCACCCTGGTCCAACGGCGTTGTTGAGCGGCACAACGCAGTTCTTACAGACATGCTGGAGAAATTACTGGCCGATGAATCAGTTTCTTTGAGTAAAGATATTGTTTTACAGCATGCCGTTTTTGCTAAAAATAGCTTGGCTAACAACGATGGCTTCTCACCGTTTCAAGTCGCGTTTGGTTTTGGACAGCATGTCACCTCTGTTCTTACCAATAAACTGCCAGCTTTGGAATGCGAGACCACTTGCGAAGTTGTAGCGCAAAACTTGAATGCGTTGCATAAGTCTAGAAAATTATTTATCGAAGCTGATTGCAGTAATCGCATCAGACGGGCTCTCAAAGCCAAAGTAGTGACTGACAAAGGGCCATTTGTTACTGGGAATAGCGTGTTTTATAAAAGGGACGGAGAACTGAAATGGCGAGGGCCTGCAAAAGTTATCGGTCAAGAAAGTAGTGTTGTTTTTGTGCGACATGGTGGCCGTGTTGTAAAAGTACACACTTCGCGATTGAAACGATGTGCAGATCAGTTTCAACAGATGTCAGAAGCAGAAGCTGGATTCGAGGAGAAAAAGGAAGTTTTTGGCGACAGTGGTTCAACAGACGCTGATCGCCAGGTTGTTGTTGTTGATGAAACTGATGATGAAGGCGAAAATACAGCTACAATTGAACATGGTATCGAAAAAGGACTCCGTATTGATGTACCAGGCGATACAGCAGTTAATTGTGTTCCAAACGACGTTGCTGAGACTATTTCTGAGGATTTATCACGAGAGTGCTTGAAACCTGCCGCTGGTCGACGGATTCGTTTTGTTTCACGCCAATCTGGGTTTGAAGGAGAAGAAATTGAAGCGATTGTCAAAAGCAGAGGAGGAAAGTCGACAGGTGTTCATAAAGACTGGTGGAATATTGTTTATGAATCTCCCAAAGAAATTAAAGGGAATTTGGATTGCGTTGACGTGTCAAAACTGGAGGATGTAGAAGTCAGTGCTCTGAACGCGACTGCAGATGTCTATTTTGAAGCGAAAATGGATGAAATGAAGAGTTGGAAGAAAAACGAAGTATTTGAGGAAGTTATCGACGAAGGGCAAGAATATCTGTCCTGCAAGTGGGTGCTCACTCAGAAGCCAGATAGAAAGAAAGCACGACTCGTAGTTAGGGGTTTTGAAGATCCAGATCTTCATAACGTCATAAAGGATTCACCGACTTGCTCCAAAGATACTTTCAGGATAGTAGTATCACTCTGTGCCTCCAAGGCGTGGAAATGTAATTCGATGGATATAAGAACGGCGTTTTTACAAGGAAAACCTCTTACCCGTGATGTATATGTTATGCCACCGCCGGAAGTTGGATTATCGGGGAAACTCTGGAAATTACGAAAATGCGTTTACGGGCTTGTTGACGCGGCTCGACACTGGTATGATAAAGTTAAAGACGAAGTATTGGCCACAGGATGCTGTGTTTCAGAGTTTGATCCGTGTTTGTTTTACAAGAAAAATCAAGCGGGTGAAATAGTTGGACTGTTAACTACCCATGTTGACGATTTTTTGTGGGCTGGCACCGAACAGTTTGAATATTCTATGATGAAGTCGCTTGACGTGGTTTTCGACATCAGATCGACAGAGACAGCTCCATTTCGTTATCTTGGGTTTGACTTATCGCAAACGGAAAGAGGAATTAAACTGGACTTATCCTCGTATGTAGAAGAATTGCGGGAGATTATTGTGCCAAAACATGATTTTGTGGTCAACAAGTTTGCTAGGCGTGATATGCGTGCTATTCTGGGGAAGTTACAATGGGTCGCATCACAGGTTCGTCCTGATGTGTCTTTTCAAGTATGTCAATTGCTTGGTTCGTCCAAAGATTGGCAGCGCTCACATTTCTTAGCTGTCAATAAAATTGTGAGAAAATTGAGGTATTCTGCATCTGATTCATATTTGATGTTCGAGAATCTTGGAAGTGCAGATGAGTGGAAACTGAACGTTTTTACCGATTCTTCTCTTGGAAATTTGCCTTGTGGTGGCACCCAGTCCGGTTATTTGGTCTTTTTACAGGCGTCTGACAAAAGACCTGCTCTTTTGAGCTGGAAGTCTCAGAAACTGAGACGTGTTGTCAGGAGCACTTTATGCGGAGAAACAATTTCTTGTGTAAATGCAGTTGATGCTGCATTTCTTTGTCAAAAGATTATTTCTGAGTTAACGGGGGAAAATGTCAATATTCGAACATATACGGATAATCTTTCTTTAGTGCAAAACGTTTTCTCAACGAAAGTTCAGAAAGACAAGAGACTGAGAGTGGATATAGCGTATTTGCGTTCTTTGATCAATGATGGAATTCTACACCAGTTAAAATGGGTTCCCACAGACGAGGAATTGGCAGATTGCCTAACAAAGTTATCTCCAAAGTCGTCGGAAAGTTTGCAACAATTTATGTTGGGCCAGAAAAGTATTTAGTTATATCGAGTGACTGCTCATGATAATATTTTTCTTGCCACCAGAAAGTCTCCGTATAGCACTTGTTATTCCTTTCTTGAGTTATTTTCATTACTCTCTTTTTGTTCACAGCTGGATAATTCGTTACTGGACAACTATTCCAATATTCAGTAATCCATTCGCCGATCATTGATGATCCATGCGAACTCAATAAGAAAGTCTGGGGAATATGTGACAGTATGTTAACTCTGTTGTTGTATTTCAGTGATATGTGTCCGGTGGGGTTTTAATTAAAGTTCTACAAACCAGTGTTTTACACAAGGAAGATCAAGCGAAGAACTACTATTTACGCCTTTCAAAGACTATAACGTCAAATTTTCAGAAAATAAGTGTACGATAGTTTCGGGCAAAAATATCCGGAATACCCCTCTAGCTATTAGGGTAAAAAGTAAAAATTTTTCAGTTAAGTATAGCTTTTTCGATTAGCAGGTTCAATAAATGTCAAGGAGACCTAGAACTCAGGACAGCACTACGGCATCGGAGGGTGGTTCTACCCGTTTAGTCCACAAGCCAAAAATCATAATAGCGAAGACTTGGGTTTTATCTCCGGTAACCCAACTACCCTCACGGCTCAGGATAACTGCATGCAAGACGAACAGGGAAGCACCGGCGGCAGATAGAACGTCATTCTCGGGAGCAGACCTGAGGATGTTGAAAACCCCGATAGATGACCTCACTTTGTCTCCATCCATCTAGTTCTCAAGGGTAAAATCCAACCCCAATATCCAAGTCGTCCCCAACGACAGCGGCCATCAAATCAAGCTCTCAGAAACCGGACATATTTGTAAACTTTCCAGACCTCCAGGGCCTTAATCCAGTTAGTCATCCCATTACCGACCTACCATCCATTTCAGCACAGCGGCCAACAGTTGCAGAGTCTCCAGAACTGATTGCAGTTTTGTCAGACGGCGATTTGCAAAATTTCGTCAGTATAACCCCAACAGTGCTGCAAAATGAAAGTATCTAATTTAAGGAAAATCACAAAAATACACCATGACCAGACACGGTTTGTCACTAGTACGACTCTGCCCCCAACTATTCGAGGATATCAAGAAAGTCGAACAGACAAACCCAATCTTACGTTAACCCAATTAGACATGCATTGAAACAAATATCACACCTCAAACGCCTTTCAACGCAGTAGCAGTTGCGAGAGGGGACCTCTCTTCTTCTATTCGATTGCCCAAGGAAACTACGAGGAGAGTGTTCAAAAGATCAGTTAAATGGGACTAGAAACATGAAATATGAGAAGATGAAACTGTTGAAGTTGAATTTTTAGAATTTGGGTTACTTGAAAAATCATTCCTCTTTGAGCTAGATTTTTTATTTCTCATATCAGTGATCTTCCAAATTTCAAAACGAAAAAAAAAAATGCTACAGCGTAGACGGTCGTGTCTAGCCATAGCCTATTGTGTTTATGTTAGCTTGATTTGACGGTCACCATGTTGTGCATGGTCGGGACAGGTAACTAGTCTACATACCTTTGAATTTGCTAAGCTATTCGCTTCCTGAATTCTTTTAAAAAAATCATATTACTCGTAACTATTTCGTATTATGCTTTTCCAATTCACATTTGCAATACTTTATTATTTATTTAGTTAAAAGCTTGTAGTTAGTTAGTAGTTAATTAGTTACTACGGCGAGCTCCGGTTTTTCCAGTCAAGATAAGGGGGGCTATTCTCATGCGCGAAGGACGGAATGCGCAAAAAAACTCGAGCGAATGACCGAATGCGAGCGAGTGACCGAAAATAAAATTAGCCGAGAGTCAAATTATAAAAAGTAGCAATTGCTATTCAATTAATTGAAGCAATATTTTGCTTCTTTTATAAGGAAACTCTTGAAATATAACTTTTGTTCCAATTCGGCGGCGTCAGTGGCAAATTTGAAAACTTAGCATATTTCAGGCGTTTTTATATTCGGCCAATGTCAATACTCATTCCATCAAAAAATGTTTACTTTCTTTCCAAATTTTAGATTACTGAATTCTGATTGGCTGATTTTTATTTACGCGCATTCGGTCCGTATGAGGGATTCCCCCAAGATAATTTTTTCAGTTTTTGTTTTAAGCCGAAGTATTAAAAACTGACATTACGAGGCCAAACTGTGCACTGGATAGGAGCACAATTTTGTGTCTGTATATTCTAAGATTTCAGAGACAAGTCTTAAAATAGGTTGCAAAATGTAAGTGGATTCAACAAACAAAACTTCAGTGGCTTCCGCATACATATATCTATAACGTAAATTTTGTCGGCACATTTTTTTTTGTTGCGGATTCTGCAACAAGCAAATATAGATAGTTTTTCCGGATTCCGCAACTGTAAATGGATTCCACAAAATGTAAGTGGAATCCGCAAATGTAAGCTGATTCTGCAAATTGTAAGTAAATTCCGCATTTTTGTTTATTACTGAACTTGCATATGAACAATTAAAAGGTAGAGGTGGATTATTCGATTTATTATCTATAGGAACGCGCACTTTGAACGAAAAAAGACTGATCCGTTTGCCAGCGAAATCCACAAATCAATTGTAAAACATTGGTTAACTGTGCGGATGTCAAATTTTTTGTTTTGGTTTGAAATGGGTTTGAAATGGCAGTTCAGAGTTTGAAATGGCAGTTCATGTTTGAAATGGGGGCAGTTAAGTCACTCATCAGTATTTGAGATGAAATGGTTCAGTTATGCATAAAAAATCATCATCTGTAATTTGAGATGAGATGGTTCAGTTTGAAAGGGCAGCTAAGTCACTCATCAGTATTTGAGATGAGATGGTTCAGAAATTATCATCGCAACCATCAGTATTTGAGATGAGATGGTTCAGTTGGTTCAGAAATTATCATCGCACTCATCATCATTTGAGACGAGATGAAGTACGACTCGATTGTATTTTTTGAAAGCTGAACTGCAATGTCCTCTAAAAACTGAATTAAAAATCCTCGTTTAAATAAAAAAGAAGAGAAAAACTTATACAAGCGGTAACTAAAAAATACAGTACGAAAAGTAAAGTATTGTTTTAAAACATTTTTGAGCAAATGAATCAATTTTTCTGTTCTTTCTGAATCCTTTTCCTCGAAATCTCCACTTTCAACAAAGCGTCTGTGTTGTCTTAATGACTCACTGGGGTTTTCGTAGTCTGGTGTGTTTGTTGAAATTTTCTCTCGATAAAGCTTGCGTTTACCTCTTTTATTGAATTTAATTTTCTCTTTCCACATTTTTGTACTCGAATCATTTGACGTGTTTGGATTCTGATGTTTGAGCGTATTTAAAATAAAAACTCGCACAGAGTCAAGTGGAGTATGTTTATCCGGATAAACGAAAGGTTTAATGCTATCGAACTGCACACTCGAAAGGAATCAATTATTTCGTCAGCTGAAGATTGCGAAGAATAACAGCACCGAATGGTTCTCTCAGACACGGCTTTAACCAATCTCCCTGGTATTATCTCGTTTTTAGTGAAGAACAGTGCAGTTGGAATGATTGTAAGCACTTCTGGACTTGGGATGCCCAGCTTGTAAGGCAGTTTTAAGTTCGCAGACGCAGACGACGGCTTGCAGAAATGAATTTTGGTACTTTCGCCATCTGAGGTGAGCCAAATTTGAATTGACGGAACAAACTTGTACAATTGATATTGACATAATGAAACGTGATTTTAGTGTTCAATCTAAGTGCAAGCTATTTCATCAAAAACTCATGACCGTTGCGAGTTTTGTTATAAAAATGGACCACATTATTTTGAAATTAACAGAGCCATGCGGACTTAGCTTAAAAGATGGCTGAAAGACAGCTCTCCCTACAAGGTAGGAAAATGGAATCTGTTTTTCAAAACGTTGTGTCGATGTAGGTATTAGCAATTTAAGAACAGCAGCTTCTTGTAAATTAACAAAAAGATAATTGATTTGCTTCGTATGACCAACTTGCCATCTGAAATTGCCAGTAAAAAGGACAGATTTTTCTTTGGAAACTAGTAAGAACATTACTGAACCTGGACAGTGACCTGCAGGAATAAGTGTGACAGTCAGGGTTTGGGTCTCGCCCCTTCCAATGAAGCATTCAATGTTGTCTCATTATCTGAATCCAGAGGTATTATATATGGAGTTAAAAGAACATAAAGCGGCAATGCACTCAACAAAGCAGCCAAAAGTTTATGACAATAAATTTTCAAAATACAGTTATTTAACCTTTCGAAGAGCTCATGTGATCTGTATGACAGTGCAAAAGAAAATAAACCGTAGATTTGAGGTTCTCACCCTTGAAGCGATCAATTGAAACCCCAGGAAATTCTGATATTGAACCGGCAAATTCTGACATAATTAAGTATGGAAGGGAAAAGGAGGTATGAACAGTGAGTTAATAAAATGAGGATCGACGATAAATTTCTAAAATTTAAAAAAAAAAGGAGAACACCACCACATTTTGATCGTCATGCGACCGTTTTGAAGGTAAGCATGTATCCTTGGATAGTTTATAAAGCCAAAACTTTTATCATTTCGGCGCATAATTAGTATTACACGAGTGGATCCGAAAAACAATTACAATTAGCTTCAGCAGAGCCAATTTTCTTGATTCAAAAAGAAATACTTGGGAATTTTAGTTCTATAACTATCATTAAATGTTTATCTTGTTTAAACTATATGTAGCACCAATAAAATATAACTATGAGGCAATAAACTGAAAGATAAAACAGTTTCTACAGTTTTAGAAGAAAGAAAAATGAGACTAGATGATTGACAGATAAGTTGATGAGGGCTAGACTGACTGATAAGAGGGCATCAGTGACGGCTTTTAATTGACTGAATGACTAAAGTTACTGGTTGATGAGGCACTGGGACATGGCATTTACTATGGCGGCAATTGCACTAAAAAACAGTTTTCTAATAAAAACCTAGTCGTAAAATATTATATAGTGTAGTTTGAGATTTGAAACATACTTTGAGTTGTGCAATTTTTCTCACTACGGCGGCATTTGCACTAATAATTAGTTTTCTAATAAACTAATCACAAAATATTTTAATAATGTATTTTGAGATTTGGGATTTTGAAATTTATTGAAAATTGATCTGAAGTAAGTTTCAAAATAAGTGAGGGTACTGATAGTGAGGGTACTCATAGCATACTGTGAGGCAATACTGAACCTGGCAGGAATAAGAGTGACAGTTAGGGTATGAGTCTCGTCCTCTTCCAATGAAACATTCAATGTTGTCTCTTTATATGAATCTAGAGGTATTATATATGAAGTTAAATGAACATAAAGCGGCAATGCACTCAACAAAGCAGCCGAAATTTTATGACAATAAATTTTCAAGTTATAGTGTTTTAAACTTTCGAAGAGCTCAGGCTCATTAAGGCCCACCATGTGATCTGTATGACAGTGCGAAAGAAAAAAAACCGTAGATTTGAGGTTCTCACCATTGAAACGATCAATTGAAACCGCAGGAATTTCTGATATTGAACCGGCAAGTTC
Source organism: Symsagittifera roscoffensis (assembly GCF_963678635.1). Lineage (NCBI taxonomy): Eukaryota > Metazoa > Xenacoelomorpha > Acoela > Convolutidae > Symsagittifera > Symsagittifera roscoffensis. The sequence continues at coordinate 2,226,538 of NC_087069.1, forward strand.
TGACATAATTATATATAGAAGGGAAAAGAGGTATGAACAGTGAGTTAATAAAATGAGGATTGACGATCCTTTTCTATAATTTTTAAAAAAGGAGAAGACCGCCACGTTTCGATCGTCATGCGACTGTTTTCAAGGTAAGCATCTATCCTTGGATAATTTTTACAGCCAAAACTTTTATTCTTTCGGCGCATAATTAAAATTACACGAGTGGATCCGAAAAACAATTACAATTAGCTTCAATAGAGCCGATTTTCTCGATTCAAAAAGAAATACTTGGGAATTTTATTTCTATAGCTATTATTAAAAATTTATCTAATTTAAATTACTATGCAGCACCAATAAAAGATAATTATGAGGCAATAACCTGAAAGATAATACAATTTCTACAGTTTTAGAAAAAAAAAAGAAAAATGAGATTAGATGATTGACAGATAAATTGATGAGGGCTAGACTGACTGATAAGAGGGCCCCAATGGCGGCTTTTAATTGACTGAATGACTAGAGTTACTAGTTGATGAGGCACTGGGACGGCGGCATTTACTATGGCGGCATTTGCACTAAACACAGGTTTCTAATAAAAACGTAGTCATAAAATATTATATAATATATTTTGAGATTGTGCGATTGACTTCTGCAATTTTTCTCACTACGGCGGCATTTGCACTAAAAAATAGTTTTCCTATAAACTAATCGCAAAATATTTTAATAATATATTTTGAGAATTGATATTTCGAAACTTACTGATAATTGATCTGAAGTAAGTTTGAAAAAAATGAAGGTACTGATAGTGAGGGTACTCATAGAATACTGTCAGGCATTTGCGTACTGTTTGCATACTGTCGGGCGGTTGAGTTGTGCGATTGTTCTCACTACGGCGGCATTTGCACTAAAAACAGTTTTCTATTAAACTAGTCATAAAATATTTAAATAATATATTTAGAGATTTGAAATTTTGAAATTTACTGATATTGATCTGAAGTAAGTTTCAAAATAAGTGAGGGTATTGATAGTGAGGGTACTCATAGCATACTGTCAGGCATTTGCATACACACAGCATACTCTGGCGGCATTTGCACTAAAAACAGTTTTCTAATAAGCTAGTCATAAAACATTTTAGTAATATATTTTGAGATTGTGAACCTTCGAGATGAGGGTCCGACCCCTTCCAATGATGAGAAGAATGAACAGAAGGTGACCCAGCGGTTCTGGCGCGACCTCGGCCCCGGGCCCGGCCTGGAAGATTTGCAGTCGGGGTGACTGATGGCGCTGCTCGTCCGCGACTGCGCCCTCGCCCGCTTGCCCAATTAAAGGGCATGTCGTCATCACTCGAAGAGACCTCTTCGACTCGCCCAACCCAGACCACAGCGTGCCCGCGACCGCGACCCCGCGCGTAGGAGAACGTAAGAGCGTCCAAGGCAGTGCTCTCCTCCTCGTCACTGCCCGAGAGTAATTCAAAGTCGGAGACACTCCTCAGTTGCTCCTGTTCCGACTCCGAGTCGGAGTCACGGCAGGGCACCACTGTCTCGACTTCGATCTGGTCTACTCCCTCCTCATCATCATCCTCGTCAAGTGTATCCTCGTCTGTGTCAGAGGAACTGAACAAAGATAAAACATGATCGATATGGAGGACGGGTTGGATGTTCTTTTGTGGTTTACACTGGGAAGATTCAAGTTAGTAGTCAAAGGTGGAAAGAAGAGGTTGTTCACATGGCACCAGGCTTAGTCAGTTTAACATGCAAGAAACAAGGTCAAAAGCAACAGTTACAAGTGCGACAAGAAGCTAGTGAAAGGCGGCAAGTCCTGCCGACAGAAGGGGCACTTTGGATGAGGCTCATCCCGCACCTTCCGCCAGCAGACAAAGCACAGTTTGTTCTCCACAGCCCCATCGTGTATCTTGTACAGATTCCGTCCATCATGATAGCATATGGGGCAAATTTCACTATCAGTTGAAGTGGTCGCATTCATGTTTTCTGAAATTCAGTACTTCAATTAGTTACTCAGACTGCATTCTAAAAATTTGCATCATAATCAATATCAATTAATAAAAACTGTCCAGATTATAAATTTGAATGTGGTATTAGAAAGTTTTCAGGCCCTTTTGACTGATATTTGCGCAGGCAATGCCGCCACTGGCAATTCTCCGCATGAACCACGATGGCGTTGGAAGAGACTGTCCATCTCTTCTTTATTCGCCAGCCTTTCCTTAGTCGTTGGCTTAAAATACAAAATTATAAAAGTTAGTATGAGAAATTAAACTGAGTTTTTGAGATGAATTTAGAATTTCACGGGAGAACGAATCTCAATTTTAAGATCAATTGAGTGTTTCATTATATGCGGTTACACTGGGTGCAGTTTTTGGGATACGAAAATAAGTATTTCAGTATTTGGGATGAAATTCAGCCAGAAGCACTTAAGTAAATTATTCTGACAAGGTGGTTATTTAGGGCTTCGTCGTGCGCCTTCACAATTCTCCAGACCTCCTCCAGATCTTCTAATTCTTGCGGCGGGATCGCGTCTCCTATGCTACAAAAATTTCTTTCTCTATTTTCATTTAATTCGACAAAAATGTATCAGTTTAATCTTTGATGCTAACCACAGATGCACCATAAGCTCGTTCAGAGCCAAAATCGGAAAAGCAGGGTAGCAGCTGCTGAAGGGTTCTTCGTCTTTCTGCTCATGATGTCGAAAACCTCTGGCAGCCGTCAGCAGGTGTCCACGATGAATGAAATTGACACCCAGAGCCACTGACTCTGAATGCGTTTCAACCATGTGTATCATGCCAGCTGGCATAAAAAGGACCTTGCGCTCCGTCAGAACAACTTTCTGACACCCTCCAGCATCACAGCGAGGGTCATCCCCGGGAAACATCGGTTTCCAACGCAGAGACTGCTGCATCAGATCTTCCCGGAATATCTGCTTGTTCTTGACCGACAGGGCCATCAAATAAAATGTTTTGCAGCCTAAGAGAAAAAAGAAGTAAATGGAACATATTTATGTATTTCGTTAAAAAAATTGAGCACCAAACTTGATATAACTTTTCATTAAAAAGTACAGCACAGATGTACCGGAGAAATCCTGGTGAAATCCACGGTATTAGACTTGAGGTAGGCATGATCTAACAAAAGTACCCGAAAAAGATGATCGAAATTTAATTATAACGAGCTAGTTTTAGTTTCATATGCTTACTTGCGAAAGTCTCTCTCTTAGTTTGCCATTGTCAATTGGAGGTAACATCTCAATCTGACAAGAACTCGTGTTACAAGAGCTGCCTGAAACCACGGCAAAAGTCTGCGGTTTTTCTCGAAGAGCTTTCGTTTCTGCATCCGCACCAGAGGAGTTCGTTCATCTGTTCTCAGATCTGCTTCAAGCAGACTATGAAGTGGCGAATAGGAAATGGAGCCTGGTAGAGGAAAGGGCGAAACGAACTCTCGTACGAGAGGAAGTGGAACTGGCCTCAGACCCGGTCCATTCGGTACCTCGGGAAGTGGTACCGTCCTAATTGGCGCAGCTGGCGCACCGATGGGCAACTTGGCGCACCGATGGGTGACTTCCGAGGTTTGTTCGTCGATAGGACTTGTCACTTCTGGAGGGGTAACTGTAGTACCAACAGTACCTGGAGCAGAGCCGTTGGAGCAGTGCCCTTGTTCATTGATAGTACTTGTCACTTCTAGGGCAGTAACTTTAGTAGCAACAGTAGCTGGAGAAGTGCCCTTGAAGATTTTACCGTCATTCAGTGAATTAGAGGGCTAAAACAGTGATGTTGATTTAATTGTAGATATTATATAAAAGAAAAACGGTGTTGATCAAAATGGGTTCCTCATCCTCCGGCTCCATTTTCGCAGCAAAACGTCGCCAATTGTTCCTGCCTGTACCCACTCGCCGCATCTGGCTCTTTCAATTCCTCTTTGCACCAGGTAATCGTCAGATCATGCCCATGCACGGCTCATGTTTGTTTCAGGAGGTGGTCCTGCTCGTCGTCTTGGTCTTGGTCGTCTTTCTGCTGGTTCCCAACGCATTTCTTACGGTAGTCCGTCTCGTCGTCTGCATCTTTGTCGTCCAATTGTGCAGACGTGGACTGAATCATTTGGCTTAGTGCTTAAACAGTTTGAACATGAAGTCATTAAACATATATCATATTTAGTATCTTTTTTCAAAAGCACACATCTTCACTCACTCTGATCATCGCCAATTTCATCCTCGCAGATCAAATTTGCCCTCGCTCTGAATGGTGTTCGGCACACCTCATAAATGTCCCGCACAAAGTTATAACTTTTTCTAGTGGGAGAGAGCAGCTTTCGTTTGAGCCCAGATCTTCGATTGGCGCTTATTCTCTCCCAGCATCCAGGCGACAACACATGATCCGCAGTTCTGTAGCAGTCGCTGAAGCGCTCCCTGCCACAGAACATGCAAGTCAGTTTCTGCAGTTTCGCATCCCTCTTCTGGCATCGCTTTTCAGCAAAATGCGGACCATGTTGCTTTTTTGAGAAAATTGTAGGTCGCACTCTCGAAACGAAAAGAAAAATAAAATCAGTCCAAGAAATGATTAATAGCAAAGACCTCCATAAAATATAAAATCAGTTCATATTTGAGGTTGGGGAAAGGAAAATGATCCCTTGATTTTAGTGGAATTCGCAAATTCTTTATCACTATTTATGTCATTTTTTTTAACCAGGATCTAATATTTCATAACCTTTGTCACATCAAATTGGTGATACCCTTTAGGATGTGAAACCGGTACCTCAATTGTGAAATGCGAGCCTTAAATTTCATTACGAGGCCAAACTGTGCACTGGATAAGAGCACAATTTTGTGTCTGTTTGTTTCTGGATTCCAGAGACAAGTATTTAAACATGAGAAAACTTTGTCGGAAAGTTCAAGTGAAAGTAAAGAACAAAAGAAGAATAAATGGAGCGTCCTTGTTGCTTAATACGCTTAAAATGCACAAAATGCACAGTTTGGCCTGGTAACGTTTTTTACGATATACATTAAAAAAAAAAAACGTCTTTGAGGCCACAATAAATGTGATACACGTTTACTTCGTTGTTTTAAAAACATCCTGCACAGGCGCGGATTCATCCCTTAACCTCTTGTTTGGGACCCATATTCTATACCCCAGGCCATCAGACCCGTTAGTACTCAAAGACAATTGTTAAGAATAATATTAAACTTCCTTTGCACTCGAAGCCAGTCATATATCTGGTTGATCGGTAATGAATAAAGAAATCAATTCGAAAATAAAACCGAATCGGATCTGAAAACAATTTTAAACTAAATTGATAGGATCAACCGCGGTTATTTAATACTAAAATAATCAGTTTTAAAGAAAAAGTAGTTTGAATTCAAAATCTTGATGGCATATCCGTTACAAGGTACCATAAAAAGGAGAAAATAACAGGATCCAAAACCGCGGTTTTGGATCTTGTTATTTTCACCCTTCTGCGGTACCTTTGTAGCGACCTGGGTTGCCCACCATAAGGCGCAATCCGGGGATTATCACCCTATAAAGATATATCCCCCTATATTGCCCCACGAATTTTGTACCCTGTTAACTACCCCCATTTTAAAATCCCAAATACTGATTATAGTTCGTTGCAGTTCTGCTAGATCTCAAATACTGACGAAATCCCAATTACTGACAAAAGTTTCTGCAATTGTCAAACTTTTTGTCACTAATTGTGTTTCTGTCAAAAATTGGGATTTTGTCAGTTTTTGGGATTTTGTCAGTAATTGGAATTTTGTCAGTATTTGGAATTTTGTCAGTAATTTGGTTTTTTCAATGTTCGGGATTTTGTCAGTATTTGGGATTTTGTCAATAATTGGGATTTTGACAGTATTTGGGATTTTGTCAGTAATTGGATTTTTTCAATATTTGGGATTTTGTCAGCATTTGGAATTTTGTCAGTAATTGGGATTTTGCCAGTATTTGGGATTTTGTCAGTATTTGGATTTTGTCAGTATTTAGGATTTTGTCAGTAATTGGGATTTTGTCAGTAGTTGGGATTTTGTCAGTAATTGGGATTTTGCCAGAATTTGGGATTTTGTCAGTATTGGGATTTTGTAAATTTTTGGGATTTTGCAACTGCAAAATCTTGTCAGTGTATAAGGAGATTTTCTCATCGAGTTAAAATTTGTAAGGTAAATTGGAACAAAATTGGAACAAACTGATCAGTACTTGAGGTTGATTTGAACTGCAAAAAAAACTATTGAGATTTTGCAAAACTAGAACAATCTATTTCAGTTTTTAGGATGGGCAATAGACAGCGCGGCGCCATCACAAGTTCTTTTCTGTCAAAATTTGAGATTTTCAGTATTTGGGATAGACTGCACGGCGCCATTACACATTCCCCTCCGTCAAGATTTGAGTTTTTACAAACCTCGAACGAACCACTACTTCAGTATTTGGGATGAGAAATAGACTGAACGGCGCCATTAACTCCTGTCAGTTTTGAGATTTTGCAAAACTGAACGGACTATATCCGTATTTGGGGTGGGTTAAGAAACTAAAAGGCTACACATTTAATTCAGAAACGATGATATAATTAGTGTTTTCTTTACTAGAAAAAAATAGAAGGTAAAAGACTTTTTTCAAGAAAGCATATAACAGGAAAAATTAGGAGCGTATATGAGGAGCGTATGATAATCAAGAATTATGAAATCTAACATCCAAAATCCAACTAATCAAATTCAAGAAACACTAATTAGTGACTCTTTTAGTTGACGGCTTAAAAAGTATCGAAACAATTATGACTCTAAATGGCTTTGAAGTCCATCCGCCGGCTTTGAAGATCAACCCAAGTTTGGCCAAGTCGGTTAGGCCAAGTTGAAAATCACAGGAAAAAAAGGGTATAACCTAGACTTACAAGGTATAGTTAAACTTGGATATTTCAAGATTTTTTGATTTGCTTCGGTTACCATAACCATTTGGTTTATCTCCTCCGATTACCATAACCATTTGGATAATGAAATCTAAACACTTGAAAATCCAATTACTCAAACTCAGGGAACAATTAGTGACTATTTTAATTGACGGCTTAAAAAGTATCGAAACATTTATGACATAATGAAGCTTCAAAATTGTTTCGATAAATTTGGCAAGATAAGCCGGTTAGGCCAATTTAAAAATCACGCCAGAATCCACAATTAGTTTTCCAACTAAGCAAATTGGTAATTCCACGGATATGGATAATTTAAGTAACACCCTCTATTCATTCATCACTGCACCTCTTTCAAATTCAGTTTGAAAGTCTTCTAAATTCATTCGTTACTGCACCTGAAACAATTCCGACAAACAAAACCGACACGAATATCGACAAAAACCGATACGACACTCGACGTACTGACAATCAAACCGAAATATGAATCGACAGTCAAATAAACGAGATACGAATTGGGACGCACAAACCGACGCGTACGAAACCACATACAATTGAACGACTCGCGGGATATGAAAAACGACTCCTCGAACACCGAGAAAAGTATGGATCAACAATTGTGGAATCGCTATTCGATAGCATCAGATAATGATTGAAAATTTGTAGACGCCAAAATTCTTGACGAATAAGCAGGAAAAAAATTGGCAAACAAATATCGAATAGTGAAAAGACTAGTTTCAGATATGGTCAAAGGAACTTTATTGGAAGTTGACGATCTTGTACGAAAAATAGCAATACCCCGGCAGTCATTCGATTGCAGTAGCAGCAGGAATCATGCAGATCTTAATTCTACAGGGCTTCAAGGAAATACCGTGGAACGAAAAACGGAAGAACCTGGTCAAGTTTCTCTTTTCAGAAACAATGCCACCCGAATACTCACCTTTTATTGTTATAAACCAACAGAACAGATCGACACCGCCCTTAGAACATTTAGGAAGTTCATCAAGATTTGCATCAAGTCAAATGCAGTAGAGCGCAAAATATTTCTGCGTACGGACAAAAGCCAATGCGGAATTTCAGAGCAAATAGTTAATCATTGTTAATGGAATCCTCAGCCAAGGCTTAAAACACTGAGAATTCAAATTTATGAATGTACGTACCCCTTTGTTTAATTTTATCATTAAATTCAGCTTACCGTGGAAAAGAGAGCAGATACGCTATGGAGCAGAACGTTGGTCCCACCACAGCAGGGAACCAAGAATAGGGTTGGTTGTACAGCCAAACAAATTCCCTAAGACACTTAGGAGCAAAGCTGACCAACAGTGGCGATTCACCATTTTTGTTGCGGCTGGTTAATGGTGTCTCTAATGAGCAGTCATCTGGTACAGTCTCGTGGCTCCCACTGTATGTGTCAAATGACACTACAGACTTCCGCCCACTAACTTGCTAGCCAGAGACTGGTAAAAGAACTGAACTTAATGTGCCATTTCGAAAATGTTACCCAAGACGTCACTGGCACTGGCCAGCTGTGTGAAAACAGTTCTTCGTAAAATGGCACAAAAAATAACTGATGAAATGCATCCTTACGAAAAGTTTGCCATTCAGCGCTTTGAGGAAAATTTAACCAGACGGGGGGCCAAAAAACCATTTTTTCATTTCACCACTGTCTCGATAGGAGGAACAGCAAGCATAGGGGCAGTCTCTCTTCCTGGAATCTGTGCGCTGACTGTCATCGCTGACAAGGAAGAAAGGAAAGAGGCTAGCACAGAAATTGAAGATCTCTTTGAAGGAGTATGGAAAAATTGTTGTTCGCCCCAAAGAAAATACAGATACGTACGTTAAGTCTGTAAAAGTGCTATAGGCCACCTACACGTGTCTCGTCTCGAAAGTTCCTGGGAAAACCCTCGGGTGCATCACCACTAAAGACTTCAGTGATTTTTTGCGAAAGAGCTTGAAGGAATGCACGCAAATATTAAAAGCAAGATGTTATTTCAATGCTATAGAGTACAAAAAGTGGGCTGGTTTACTATCAAGTTCCAGTGCTTATCTTTGGAGAACAAGGATTGACGCCCTTCAAACTAAAACTACTCCTAATGCCACAGCTTGTGGTGAGCAATTTTATACAACTTCCGTGGGAACATTTCTGCGAAGCTCTCCAAAAATCCCATCAACATTCGAACAAGGATTTTCAAAGTAGGACAATGCGAGGCGGAGGAAGATTGCATAACCAAGACCCATTAGTCCTCAAAATGTTTTTTTTTTGTTCATTCAGCAAGTTCATCAAATCTGGCAAGTGCACACGTAGTTGTCTAAACATTGCGGGAGACCTCTTGGCAAGAAACAGTCCTATCCCGTCGTATTTACAAATGAGTCAAAAAAATCTAGAAATTCCGAATGTTGCCGTCGGTGAAAAGCGTCCATCTAGTCTGCTGCTTTCTGCTTTGCGTTTTTATTTTTGGGTACTTTCGGATGCACAGCCGAAGCAGTTGAGTGAAAGAAACCAAAACCGAATCTAGCACCTCAAGCTATGGTGGAAAAATGGATCCATGATTTCGGAGATACTGTCCTAACCAATTATAATGCTCAAATTCTTCGAGGACATTCCAAGACACCTAGCTGCTTTGTTCTGCTGAAAGATGACAAAAATTTGGTCAAAGGAACGACGACTGTAGATGAACGTTTGCAAAACCGAGTAGCTAAAAACGAGTCAACATCTGATTTGGAATCTAGTGATACTGGGCAAAAACAAAACGAAAGAGCTGGCTAAGAAAAACTATCACCTGCTGTCATCCAGTGCTGTAAAATTGCGGGTAGTGATTTCAAGTTTTTGAAGCTAGAATACTTAGTTGACTCTCTTTACTCTGATTCAATTATTGATCCAACATCTTACCAGCCACATCCGGGGAGTATTTTTTCAGCTATTTAGGTCAATGACAAGCGACAACTTTTGATGGAGCAATGTCAAACTAGCGGTGGAAGTAAGGTTTCTGTAATCGTGGCTCTGAGGAAACATAGAGCTGAAAAATTACCGCAGATTCTAAATACTGATCCCCTAGTACCCCCTCCGTGTAGCTGAACAAACTCAGCCCACATTGTACTCAACCCACAACAGCACAACCAAACCAGAGATCATTTTCGGCGACTTCAGTGTTAAAACGACGTTCAAGTAAGACACGCTAGTGGTATGCCCTACATATCTCGTCGGGGGCCTTTCTTGGGGTCTTTGCGTGGGGTCTAGGACAACAAGCCAACGTGACTTCAAGCCGAACGGACTTCAGGCCGAAATTGAAACTTTACAAGCACCTCAAATTGCTATTTTTTCATTGGCATCCGTTAATAATATCAGCCAGTTTTTGAATTATCCGGCTTGAAGTCCCTAACTTTACGTTTCGGCTTGAAGTACCATCGGCTTGGTATCCGGCATCCCTTTCGTGAACCTTTGTATTATACTTGTACCAATTTCGGGCGACAATGAGTCTGGGTGGCTCCCAGATGATTCCCTCAATACCGGTTAATTCTCACCTCTGGAAAAGGTGAGGGGGACCCGAGTACCTGTTTTATGTGATCTCACGTAAAATGAACTTGTATTAGAGCGCGACAGATTGTTTTTATTGATTCCACAAATTGTTAGCGGGTTCCGCAGATTGTAAGTGAGATCTCCAGCAATATTTAGCTGGAACAATGGCTAGCTAAAACAACAAAGGCGGAAATTACAAACAAATAATTAATCATTGTCTGTGGAATCCTCGAACAAATCTTAAATCATTACTTAAAGAAATTCCTGGATTTACTTTTTCAGAAATTAAATATAAAATTGAAGATCTGAATGAAATGGCCATTTTGATTTGTAAATCCGTAATTTGATAAACCAGCAGCATTGAGCAATAAATTTAGCTAGAATAACGGATGCGGAATTTACCAACAAAGACTTAACCATTGTCTGTGGAATCCATGAACAAATCTTGAATCATGACTCAACTAAATTCGTGAATATACCCTTTTAGAATTTAAAATCTTTGGTGCCGTGTCAAAAATAGTTATGCTTTTGACTTAACTCAACCAACTGAAACTGTTAAACCAAATAACTCTATTAGTTAAATTGCATAATCCATAAAAAATGCCTAGGGATAAAATTTTTTTAACAAAGTTGTTGACTTTGGTTTAACTCGGCTAATCAAAATTTTATGTATTCGCTATTATTGTAAGAACTGATTCCATTTTCATTATAGGATGGATTAACAGTGACAACTAGTCGTAGTTTTAAATTTAAAACTATGGCATACCCCGAATTATTTCGTAAACGCCCTAGAATGTGAATTCAAATTAATTCGTAGCAGCCATAGATTCACATTTAAAGCTAATAAAACCATTTTTTAAATCATTATTTAACTAAGTTCGTGTATATACACTTTTACAATTTCAAGTTTGATTGAAAATGGCCATTTTGATTTTTAGTTTTAGTTTCACATTACAGCTCTACAGTTCTATTTTCTATTCACTAACACGGTCGAAAAAACTTCGTAAAACTTTACCGTTTTGAATAGAAAAAAACTAGACCGACCATCGATCGCTGTAAATTCAATTGTAAATACTTTTCTCCCGTCGGGTAAGAGTAATTTATGCGATGTGATTGATCAAAATCGAATCGATGGCTCTTTAGCTTCATTTAATCATAGAAATGTTTCTGCTATTTTTTACAGCAAGATAATTCGCTTTTAGCTACAAAATCATTTCGTTTTCGGCATTACTAAATTGCATAATGCTGAACGATAGTTTGATACCTAAAAGGTTGAAAACCACGAGAACTTCATCATCGAAATTTTCTGACCCTTTAGTAATTGTCCCAGATTGTTCTGCTAAAAAAATCAGTCCCGTACCAGAGGAACACAATATTGCTTTGAAATTTAAAGACGACCTACTTAACAAGGACCACTTTATTGAAACGCTACAAAGCTAACTTATCTTACCTTCTTCCGCAATTATACCAGAAAATCATTGCTCCAAGAAGTTACTACCCATAAGGACCAAGGATTACAAATTCTATTCGGATCTAATCACCACACTGAAGACAGGACGCCCCCCGGAAACTCATGGATTCTACATGAAAAACTATGAGAAGGACCTGCACACCACCTGCACACCAGATAAGATCTTTTTTCTTGAACAATAAAACAGTAATAGCAGCTGCGGCCCGAGGCCGATTCAGTTCGAGTTTACACGATTCCCATCCAGGCCAGTTTGGCACGAAGTTTCTGGCTGAATTTATCTGGTGGCCACATATTTATAGGAAAATATATCACCACGGCAAATCTTGCAAACAATGTTCAAAAGCCGGTAAGAACCTTGAGGTGTTGTTGGGATTGGAGCCCATGAGCAAATATCGGAACTTTCATTAACGATAAAAGATTAATTTATATTTCGCCGGCTCTTTGGATGCTTTTTGATCTATATTGATAATCGTTGAGATCAAGGAAAGTCAGTCATATCAGACCGCCGAGCAAAGAGTTGGGAGCTACATGATGGAGCAGAGGAAGGATACGAATACGAAGACGCGGTGATGGACTCCTCCTCGGACTCGGACACCCCACTGGCAAAGATTATCCTAGAAGTCGAGCAATACCAATCTTCTCCTCAGACTCGAACATCCCACTGGCAAAGATTACCCATGGAAGTCGAGCAACCCCAATCCCAATCTGAAATCGGAAACGGCCTACTGTAGCGAAACTGGCCACTACTGGAGGTAACCTTTTTTTAATGTATTGGAGAGTCGTATTTTAATCCATTTAAAGAGGCGATTGTTGATTCTTCGAACCATACGGTCACTTTGGAAAATGGACATAATTTAGCCGGAAAGAGGAACTCATCGCCTCCTCAGAAGTCAACCAGAGCCAACCCTCAAAAAAAGACGACTAGTGGGAAGTTGACTGGCGGAAACCCGACGCTCATACAAACGACCACAAATTCGTCGACAGAAGTTATCGTCATTCTGGATTCCCCTCAGAAATCGTCTCAAGACAGCAGTCTTCCTGGACCATCATCCTTCGGGTACGCTCTACAGCCAATATTGCTGGACAGCACAACAGAGGAAACGCATCCTGTTGCCACCCAGCCTTGATCTACAATCAGACAGCCTGCTTTCTTGTACTGGTCACCTTCTGATTTCTTCATTCCCTTCGCAAAATCGGGGTACGTTGAGACATCGCAGAGTCTCCCACCGGAAAATCACCCATCATAGTTGCAGAGCAAGATTCCGGGAGCGAAATATCGTCGACGATACATTAGGACGTACAACAAGCTTTAGAAGAATTTGACGCCGATTACAATTAAAACTAATTGACCTCATTAAAACTCTATTTTCCAATTTCTTTATTTTACGATTTCTAGAGTTTGTAGACTTTATTTTAGCTAATTCAGCACTAATTAGATACGTGCTAAGTATGTTTCATATCGACCATCGGTCGGTAATTCACTTTTTAATGTTGCTTCAGATTAAGTCTTTCGTAATTCATTCTTAATCTCAATTTTTTAGTCAATCCTTTTGAAGCGTCGATCAATCGCCTTTTACCATGATGATCTCACGTTATATTTACTAATGCATTTTTTTTAGAGCGAGACAGTTTGTTTTTATTGATTCCACAAACTGTTAGCCGATTCCGCAGATTGTAAGTGAGATATCAAGCACTAACCAGCATGAACAATGGCTAGCTAGAACAACGAATGCGGAAATTACAAACAAATACTTAATCATTGTCTGTGGAATCCACGAACAAATCTTAAACCATTACTCAACTAAATTCGTGGATATACCCTTTTAAATTTTAAGCTTTTGGTTGCAAACGTCTATTTTGATTTTTCAGTATTGTTCGATCATTCATTTTTTTAATGTGTATTCATTCCTAATCACGTTATTTACTCAATTTCTTAGTAAATGCACATAATTGTTTATATTCAGGGTTTTTGTTACTAAATTTAATTAGAAAACTTGAACATAAATTAGATCAGGTTTAAAATGTAAAAATCATGAACACAAACGCACTCTTATAAATTGTAAATTGATTCGAAAACTGATAAAACGTTCCCCGGAGCGAAACGAGTTTAAAGTTTTGTAGAAAACCCAAAATCCATTTAACTGCTGTCGTCAAACAACGCTTGAGCAACTTTGTCTCCATAGTCAAAGCGCAGTTGCTCGAAAGGTGCAATGTCTCCTCTGGCTTTTAGGATGACTATTCTTTCACCAATGCAGGAAAGTACAATTTCTACAATCTTCATATTGACCTTGTTTTTCTTCTGGGTGGCGTGGTTCGCTAAACGACCCAGGCAAACGTTCCATTTGTTTAACGGGTACCCCTCATTTGAAGCGTCGATCAATCGTCTAGGAGGACCCGCAATTTGCAATAGGTATTCACTTAGAACTCCTGGTTGGAGACAGTACTGGTCGGCCTTGATGTCGGTGACTACTTTGCCATGGTAACCCACCAACATGTCATATTTCTTGAACGATTGCAAAGCAATCAAACCTAGTAAAAAAATCACCGACTGAAAAATGAACTGATTCAAAAATTACTGATTCAAAAATGAATTTTTATTAGTAAGATATATTTATCGAGTTATTAAAATCATAAAGTACCTCTTCCAAAGACGGGAAATATCACATCACATATGCCGACCCAGCTCTGGGTCAATGCACGACTCTGCAACTCTTCCTGAGCCTCATATGGAAAGCTCTCAATGTCGTTGGCGGTATTTTTCAGGCTTGTGTTTTTCTCAAGCGGCTGAAACTTTCTCTTTGATCCACGATTGAGCAGCTTCGCCGCATGGTCAACCACCTTCTTCAGGTTGTGGGTTTGCCTACGTCTGCTTTGAGTAAAAGTTTGTAACTTTACTTGACAGCTCATGGGAAGTCGTAATCTGCTGAACAAAGATCTGTACGCAGTGCACCTGGCGAATGTAACGTTGAGAATCTTGTCGGGATCGCACTGCCAACAGAACCTCTTCGTAGGTGTATCCGTCCAATTTCTGGGGAACTGCTGAAGCTTGCCTCTCCAGTTTTTCCATCTCGAACGTAGGGTTGGTAGACAAAGGCATAAGCTTCGCCACCTTACTTGCGAGACAGCGCTTTGGCTGTTCCAGACTTATGGTGCTAATCTATAAAAACGAAAATACTACATGTGATTCCACGTCGGTTTCGGTTTTGATAAATAAAGCCCTTTGGACGATATTGAAATTTTATATCGATTGATCTAAGGGGCATTTGAACTGATCAACTAGTGGAGCAACCCGGAACACTGCGTTACCAAATAAATTGACGAAAAACAGTTGAGTCGTCACCATGTTTTTTGTGTCTCGAAAAGCCCGCTGAACAACATAGCTCATATTGCTCTTCTTTAAATGGGTTCTGGCCTCTGTATAGTACAATTTCATACACTGTACTAGCCAGACTCGAATTCTGTGGGAGACGCGAGAAGTTGACACTATAAAATTGAGTCATCAAATCGAATCATTGGTGTTTTTTTTAATCAAATCAATGTTTTAGATTTAAAAAGATACTTACAGGCTGCTGGTTCTATGCTCAGCTCCACGGTATTGTCTTCATTTAGGTCTTCATTGTCTTCATTTAGGTCTTCATTTCCTCTAGGTTGACAATCGCCTGGACGACAGCATGTAGCGTGGTGTTGATGATCATTTTCTCGAGCATTCTTGTGCACGTGATCAGAAACGCGACAAGGCTCTGAACAAGGTCAATTGTTTTTTGTGGGTCAAGGTTCCGTTTCTTTTATCGGCGCAGTCATTCGACTTCTGGAGATTCTGTAAAATGACATCTTTGAGAGTCTCGTTTAATATCGGGTTTTCGGCTCGGGAGGCTTTTCCAGGTTGCTAAAATTGAATATGATTTAGTTCCAATATTTGGCTCACCAAAACTATTAGACTTGTGTAATGTGAAGTTATTTCTTAAACTTACAGTTTCGCGTTCATTATTTGGCACTGCATGATCCCTTTTGCGGCCTTCTGTGAGCTCGTCGTTCATGTGGTCTTGTAATTTCGTGGAATCATGGGCTCGTGGTTCCGTGGGAGTGTAGGTTCGCCTCTCATGGTCATGAGGTTGTCTTTCAACTTCTCGATGGTGGTGAAAAGCCGACGGCCATGGAGAATTCGGGTACGGTGATGCCGAAATTTAGGAATCCAGGCAGGCTGGATATGGCGGATACTGCTGAGGCTGGCACTGATGTACCATCGAGGGGCCTGAATGGACATGTCGCAGAGGGGTATGTGGTTGCCCATATGTCGGCGGAATTGGCGAGGCGAAAGGTCGCGGGGGTGCTCGCAAAGGGGATACCGGTGGCGGAGGAGCAATTGATGTCGTCCCTGGTGCTGCGAGCGGTGACGGAGGCACAGGGATGTTGAGAGGCACTGCAAATGGTGATGGAGAACCGGAAGGCACTGAACTTGAGTTTTCGGCGTTGGACATTTAATTTGAGTCCGTAAGTTTTTACTAGATTGGGATGAAAAAAAAGAGATGCAACTAATAATAAGCACAAGATGAGGATGAACTGACTCCAATTTAGCGGCAAAACTCCCATCGCTTATCAGCACCAATTTAACCGTAACACCAGGATATCAAGATAAGAGTCCACAAAGGAATAGCTTTGACACTTTCCACTCTTTTTAGCACACCAGATGACAGTAGCATCATCTATGCAATAATAACTGCCTAAAGATAAGACGGCTAATTAACAATGGACTGATAAGTGGAACTAGACAGTAGAGTTCTAATCAAAAAAGCCATCATTATCAGGAAAAACTGTCATTAGTCAATTCTTGAACCAAGGCTCATTTCATTCCAGTCAATCAATCTCTCTTCAGTTCAGCCATACATTAGAGTTTTTCATCCATGTCATCATGCTAAGTAAAACTTTTCGGGTAAAGAAAAAAATACAAGTCCCCGATGCCGTCACTTCAATCTGGGAAAGTGCTGTAATTGAATCATTAATCAGCGATTGGTGCGTAAAGATTAAATGGTCTGCTTAGCCGGGAAGTGCCATCTTTAGTGTCCCAGAATACAAAAAAGAAAACACAACAACATGAAATACAAGAAAACTCCACGAACACAAGGATTCTTGTGACATCAGCAGAAGGGGGAATTCGAGAAAAGATAAAAATTGTTCAACCCCAGACGGCTGCACAGGGACTCGATGGTCTTTTTTGAACATGCTGGGAGTGTCAAAAAAGGGATTGTCATCATCAACGAACCTTTCTTGTCCCAGTGCACAGTTCGTTTGGTCGACAAAACTCAGGATAATGCGGAGAATGGACCATCATGCAGGGGCAATTTATACGTTAGGTACTCCGAGTTTAGAAATGAGTCATAAGGCGAGAAAAGGAAACGAGTCGCGGGAGAATCACTGCCAGACGATTTCATAAAATTCATGATTACGGATGCTCAAAAATCTAGACCCGAACAAAAACCCTCAGAGCCGAAAAAAAAACAAACAAGGAGGAAAAACCGCTGGAAGGTATTTTGAGTCGCCTTGATTTTTTTGAGTTGCCATAAAGTGACATTCCCTCGAAGTTTGCTCCATGCATCAACGGTGTAATACCGGTGAAATTATCAAGTAACTAATTAAATGTGTAACTAATCTATTAATTTTTTATATCCAACTACCCTTATATTCTATATGATCATCAATTTCATCTGATATCTTGAAAATTGCATTTCCGGATGCAACTGATTCTTATTTTTATCGGTTTTTAATTTACCGTATTCTTTTTATATACCGTATTCTATTTTGTGATTTTAG
Source organism: Symsagittifera roscoffensis (assembly GCF_963678635.1). NCBI lineage: Eukaryota > Metazoa > Xenacoelomorpha > Acoela > Convolutidae > Symsagittifera > Symsagittifera roscoffensis. The sequence goes on from NC_087069.1 coordinate 2,244,206, forward strand.
CTAGATAATTTTACCGTATTCTATTCATACACTATATTATATTTTGTGATTTTAGCTAGGATCGACTATCTTGCGCGGCGGAAAAAAGTTTCGTGTTGATTATTTGAAATTCAATTATTCGAAGAAACGAGCAAACGCTGGACTGAGTTCCATCGAAAATGCGTATGTCACCCTGAGAATGCCTTCTGTTTTGGCGTAGCTTGCTGAAGAAGATTTTTTGGTATGTGGCAGTTTATTTCAATTTCGTTGTTTTTCTAAAAACAAATATGATTTATTCTTTTATTCTCCTGTGCTTCGTTTTAGAACAAACTTAGCTGCGATCTGAGTGATATTATTCATCCCATTGGCCTAATTTTTGCGATACTTATGGTAATAAAAAGATGCGTTGGCTTTTTATTTTCGGCAATGAAAAGATGAGGAAAAAAACAGGGCAATCTCTCATTTTGGTTCCAGCTACACCAGTAACCAGAAAGGCCATTGGTTTATCATCCACACAGTGTGCTGCTAAAATTGTGAGCAGTATAACTTCAGGACTTTTTGGATGCCATCAATTTTGAGATTCTGTGTTGGGGGAAAAATGGGATTTTTTGCTAGCAAGAAACGAACGTGAGCTAGAGATTCTGATCAAAAATCTCAAGTTCAACGAACACAGAGATTTCCTCATAAGCACAATCCGATGCATTATAAATGCATGCCGTGGTAGATATGCCGTCGAGAATAACTACCGAGAAGAATTTAGACATAATATGGCCGAGTCCAGCCAGGGTTTTTTATGACTTAGAATGAACAACTTCAACTGTTTATGATGTTTGTTGTCATGGCTGTTTTCCTACGGTTGTTTGTTGTTATTTGATCTCTTTAAACTAACCATAATTTGTCGTATTCTTTTTATTGTATGCAGTATATGTTATGGTCTGAAAAATAAATCGGCCCGTCAAAGTTGCTAAGAAAGAGTAAACTATCTATTTGGTGTAACTTGCTCATTGAAAATAAATTATCTATTAAGAGAAACTAATTTGAGTAAATCCGTTTTAGGTTAAGAGATTATCAAAGCGTAAACAACTACAGCTAAAATAAGTGGTTATTTGCAAAAACAAAAATATGTTTCCCAAAAATTTGCCTCATCAAACTATATTTGAAAACACCTTAATTATTGAAAACACCTTAATTATATTTGAAAACACCTGATTTAAATGCAAGTTTACTTCATAAGTTTGTTCAGTTTGTTCCTTTTGCAGGAATTGAGATTGATGGCAGGAATCGGGATCGCAATTGGGTTACAGGAAATGGGATCGAGATTGGATTACAGGAGTTGAAATACAGCTTGTATATAATTTATTCACACTAATCAATTATTGGTCGTAAGATATGAGAACTAGCACAATATAATGTTTTCAGTCAATTTAAAAGATAGTGTACTCACTACCCAATCAAGCACAGTTTATGTTGATTTAAAATCAAAAGTAACAGACTAAGAATATTTCTATGAAAAACGTATGTGTATTGTACTTTAGTCGGTCGTAGTACAATAGTCGAACTTGAGTTTCTTAAAGAAAAAGCTTTCTCCGCTTGGTGCTGCACCAAACAGACAAAACTCTCAAGGCAGTAATTTTCTCAAGTGGGCGTCTATTGCACCCACCGAGTACTGTGTTACCTATCTGCCTTCGGACTGCCCGAGCTAGACCTGCTAAAATCCTCAGGGCAGTCACTTCTCGTAAAAACGTATTGGTTTTCAATTTACAGCAATGAGTCACACTCTTCTTTAATTTAGACCTAGTGTTGCGAATATCCGAGGTGGGACCTGTTTTGTTTTGGTCTGGTCTTATTCGAAAGGCAAGTTACCAGTTCAGTCACTGGTTCCTAGCCTGGGTCTTAATAACCTAAGGCCTCTCACTATTGTCTTTCTTTTGTTTTACCTAAGTCCTTAAAATAAAATTTTATCTCTCCGAGTTAAAAAACAGTACCCCTCCGGATTGGCAAAAAATAGGACCCTTCCGGATTGGTAAAATTAAGACCCCTCCGAAATAGGACCCCTCTGAGTCAGTAAATAGGAGACCCCCTCCGGATTGGGACCCCTCCGGTTTTGTGGAAACTAGACCCCTCCGGATTCGGACCCCGCCGACTTTGAAAAATTTTGACCCCTCCGGATTGGGAGCCCTTTGGTTCTTTAAAGTAGCTTTTCGGAGATTTCTTGATTTCAGCCTATACCCCTCCGGATACGTTCTGCGATGCTATTATGCTGTTCGAATTAACTGAGAAGGGTATATGATCCTTTCCTAGACCCCTCTGGATTGAAGTTAAGTCTCTTATTTGACAATTCACACTAACGGTGAAGGGTCTTATCACTTGCCTAACTTCGACTCTATTAAGGTCTTCTTGTGCCTTTAGCCCTCCCTTTTGTCTAGAACTGTCCTAAGTTACTTATTTCAATCGCTGTCACCTTTTGGTAGGGGTTTAAGGGTTTTCCAAAAAAAAAATTATAAAACGTGCAGGGTGTAACCCTCCTAATTGAGTAATTTGCTAAAAACAATCTCAAAAAATTTTCGCGCTCGCTTTTTCGAGTAATTCTTTTTCCTACTAGTAAATTTAGCTAATTTCTGATCTAATGGTACCAAGATCAACTGGATCTGTCGAGTTATCGAAAAGTTATTAGCCAAAACGTCTTTCTTGCAAACTCAAAAAATTTCTCTCTTATAGGTTCCACCTAACTTTTTCCACAATCCTGTTCCTTTTGACCTAAAAGATATTGATCCGAGCTCAGAAGGCCTATACTCTTCTGGTTCAATGCAAAAGACCCGATCTAAAACGCTTTAGCTGAAAAAATTTGCGAAAAACTATGCTACCTGTACCCCTCCGGATTGATGAATCCAACAAATCAAACTCGTTAAGTTCGATTTCTCTGCAACACGGAAGGCTTTCGGGTAGCGGGTTTTGAAACTCGTAGATTCAGTAGTGGACGTTGTCCAAACAACTATTTTTACTGTTCTAACTCAAAAATTTCAAAAAATTTTCTGATTTTATGGTGTTTCGTACTATCAAAAAAATGGGAAAATTTGGTTTTTGGTACCAAAATAGTTCCAACCACTTCCGAACTAAAGTTAACCCGTTCTACCTATTATGGTAGTGCAATCACGATGTAACGCACTAATTTAGCGCTTTTTTCCGTTCCAAAAATATTGATATATCAAAAATCGCGATTTGTGGGGGGATCAAAATATCGCTATTTTGACCCTAAAAACCGGTCTGTTTCCTTTGTTTTTCACTGAAAAACGATATATGTTATTAATATAAGCTGTATAAGTAATAATAGTAGTAATACTATACCCTTCCGGGTTTGTTTAATATCCGAATTAAGGTGCTTAACTCGGATATTCGCAGTTCGGTGAAGGGTCACTACAGTGCAGCACTGTCGAGCCCCCCACAGATTACTATCTTACTTTTTGTACCAAAAGGGATACAAAACTTGTTAACGATACCCAACAGTCGATTGTTGTTGTCGTTGAGCCCCTTCTTGTTGCTCCTTGTACTGCTTGCCGGATCGGTCTTCTCCCAAGACCCTTCCGAATTGATCGCAAATCAGCTGACCCTTCCGGATTGAGCGCAATTTATCATTAACGTGCTTAAATGCTCAAATAACCCTACAGTACAAGCCTCACAAACGGGCCACAAAATTGATCGTAACAATCCTGACTGATATAAATGCCTGTAACAATAATATGTCTATCAACAACAAACGGGGGGGTTGGATCACATCTTGTCTGGGGGGATGATTTCTGCTGATTTTTTACTTTTTTACTGTTTTTGGTTTTTTCGGTTGTTTTTTATGTTTTTTGTTTTTCTTGGGTACTATACTACTTTTTGTTTGGTTTTATATATATCTTTAAGTGTTTTTGGTCACAAACCACTCAGGGGACGAGGGGACGGCCAATCCCCCCACCCTTCCTGGTTCGTGAATTTTCGGTCTTAACTAGGTTAAAAAACTAGTCACGGTAATCCGGAAGGCTTCCGCGTTCCGAACTACCCTTCCGCCCCGGCGGTTTAGGCCTATTAAGGGCGTTAATGTGAGCATCCGCTCGGCGCGGAGTGCTCGTTAACGGTTCTGCCGGTCATGATGTTAAAAAAGAATAACACCCAGGAGCGCCATAAAAACATGTATGTAACATTCGCCCGGAAGATACATATCGACGGAAAACAAAACTAAGTCCTAAGACGACTGGCTAACGTCTAAACAGAGTTCTGCATGCTTTTCACCGTCTCTACCAAACCAGTACTTTCGGTGGTCTTTCTCACATCGGGTCGACAAAAACGTTACTGTTCTCCGGCTTCGACCAGAATGCTCAAATTAACTAGATTACATGCAAATAGTGAGCTCATGGCTGGGTCTCAGTATCCCCAGACCACGAGGTCACTCCTAAAAACAGGGCTATTACTATTTATTGAATAATTATTGTTTTTGTTCAGTAGATAAAAATAATCATCTCCATCGAAAATGGATCAACCCTTTCCCCCCAACTCCTAGCTTCTCATCCTTATCAAAATGAATCCAAATATAAATTAAATTCAGGTCGGACATGACAGGAAGCTAAAAGTTTATATAACAGGATAAAAGTCTCAGTTCCTTTACCCTTCCGGATTCCTGAATCCACTGAATCAAGCTCGTTAATCTTGATTTCTTCTTAATCCGGAAGGCTGTCTTTCACCCTTCACCGTTGTTCGCAACGGCCTTGCAACTATTGTAGCGGCACAATAGTTGCAACTCGGAGTGTTCTCTGTTACTCTGTATCTCGTTGTCGTTTTTCAATCTCTATTTTCGTCCTTCTCGCAATCGCAGCTAATGTTGTTCTGTTTTTCTTCTTCGTTTTTGCCAAAATGGCCGTTTATGACGTTTCTCAGAAATGTTACGTAATCACTTCGAAAATTTAAAAATTTTGAATTTCCAAATCCCTCAACCTTCACGTTTTGTTTCATCGTTCGAATAACGTTCTTAATCCTTCCAAATCGCCAACTCGGAAGGTTTGCTGCTAAAATTTCGATATCTGCAGAGATTGCATTTTGGCCATTCTGGTCGAATGTCACAAGTCTAAGCCTTTTGCAGTGTCTGACTTTTGTTGCGTCTTAACAAAACGGAGCACCTGGACTCTCATAACTGTAGCTTTGTTTTGCGCAAAGTTTTTTATTCGGGTCCAGAAAATGAAATGAAAATCTGGACCAAAAAGTATTTTCACTGAGAGACCAAAAAAGCCTTCTCAACTGTCTAAGTCTTTTACAGTGTCTGAATTTTATTGCGTCTTAACAAATGGGAGCACCTCGACTCTGGTTTATTTTGCGCAAAGTTCTGCTTCATAAATGTAGCTTTACTTTGTGCAAAGTTTTCTTTTCGGGTCCAGATAATGAAATAAAATTCTGGACCAAAAGTATTTTCATTGAGATACCAAAAAAGCTTTTTCAACAGTCTAAGCCTTTTGCAGTGTCTGACTTTTGTTGCGTCTTAACAAAAGGGAGCACCTGAACTCGCGTTTATTTTGCGCAAAGCTCTGCTTCATAACTGTAGCTTTGTTTTGAGCAAAGTTTTATATTCGGGTCCAGAAAATGAAATAAAAATCCGGACCAAAAGTATTTTCACTGAGATACCAAAAAAGCCTTTTCAACAGTCTAAGCCTTTTGCAGTTTCTGACTTTTGTTGCGTCTTAACAAAAGGGAGCAACTGGAATCTCGTTTATTTTGCGCAAAGCTCTGCTTCATAACTGTAGCTTTGTTTTGCGCAAAGTTTTCTTTTCGGGTCCAGATAATGAAATAAAATTCTGGACCAAAAGTATTTTCATTGAGATACCAAAAAAGCTTTTTCAACAGTCTAAGCCTTTTGCAGTGTCTGACTTTTGTTGCGTCTTAACAAAAGGGAGCACCTGAACTCGCGTTTATTTTGCGCAAAGTTCTGCTTGATAAATGTAGCTTTACTTTGTGCAAAGTTTTATATTCGGGTCCAGAAAATGAAATAAAAATCCGGACCAAAAGTAGTTTCACTGAGATACCAAAAAAGCCTTCTCAACTGTCTAAGCCTTTTGCAGTGTCTGACTTTTGTTGCGTCTTAACAAAAGGGAGCACCTGAACTCGCGTTTATTTTGCGCAAAGTTCTACTTGATAAATGTAGCTTTACTTTGTGCAAAGTTTTATATTCGGGTCCAGAAAATGAAATAAAAATCCGGACCAAAAGTAGTTTCACTGAGATACCAAAAAAGCCTTCTCAACTGTCTAAGCCTTTTGCAGTGTCTGACTTTTATTGCGTCTTAACAAATGGGAGCACCTCGACTCTGGTTTATTTTGCGCAAAGTTTTGATTCCATAATGGGAATGCAATTTAGTTTTTCAAAAATCATTTAGCAATGTGGTGTGGGGGGGGGGGGGGGGAGACAACATAAAACAATGAAGACGAATACCTTTGAAACAATGAGCGGCTGATAGAACGTACTTCTTATGAATGATGGTGCCCCCACATAGAGAACGGTCGTTGATTATTAGCCTAGTGTAGAAATTCCGCTTTGGCGAATTGTACCCATTCACGATTGAACCACGCTCTTCCACGTTGAGTTCCTGGTTACTGGTAAGTTCAATTAGACAAGAGAGAATTAGAAATTTGACAAGTATTTTCAAACAAATAGAAAACATCCCGTTGTTCGCACGTTCTTTTCATAAAATGATGATTCAAAGTTCTTCAGCCTAAATCTTAAGAAAAAATAGATTATTTTTCCGCGTAATTTTTGACTTTCAAGTAGTTCACAAGGAAACTTTGCGGGGAAACCTACGTCTTTCTATGTATGTTTTTCCTGTTTTCCTTGTCGGAGTGGTTCAAAAGTTGACATACGGACTAATTAAGCTATAACAAACATATGTGGCCTGCATGCTTGTAAAACCACCAGTTACTGAGGAGTGGGAGAAAGAAAAAGACCCCTAATTAGTCGGCACACCAATTTTTGGACTCTTTCTACTTTTCCCCTTGCCAGCGAAAACTTTCTAGTACAGTTACTGTTCACATTGTCAATTGTTACAGAACAAGCCTCCCCCATTCTTTCCATTTATAGCCCCCTTTCTTGTTTCGCAAATTTTGCAAAAACTAAAAAGTGGAAGGTTCGAAGAAATAATGAGAAACATTGGTCAATTCCACAAACATATTGCTGATGCAAATGTGTAATCAAATGGTTGAAATAATATATGCAATGTAGCCATACCTAAATGTAAACATTGAAATTAATTATTGGATCTGCTTATTAGTATAATTAGAAACCTTTGGGCAGGAGGGGGCTGTAATAGTATAGGTTGGGGGGTCTATAATGGAAAAGGTTTGGTGGGGGCTATAAATTTTTTGATACTAGGCTGGGGGCTGTAATGGGAAAGACCCAGCATCATTTTCTGGTGTAATGAGTAGTTTTACGATGTTAAGTTCGAAGTTCAAATATGCTTTCCATGGCCTTATTAGACTGTATGTCAATTTTCATTTCAATCGAACACGGTTTCAGAACAGTTTACTTGTAAAAAATCATTCGCAAGTGGGGAAATGAAAAAAGGGCCCAAATGAGTTATATCTTTTTGGGTAAACTCATAGAGTAATTTCAGATAAGGTACACTCTGCTCGTCACGCTATCTTATTTTCGGCCGGATAGATTCGTGCAACTTCTTAGTCTAAAACCAATCTTAATCTTACTCTTATATCTCCTAGTCTTAATAGATCTAGTGTACACCGGTTTATGCGAGTTAGTTCCAGAATGAGAACAACTGTATTCTAAGCTTAATTCAAATTGTTCTGGTGTTGAATCTCTAAGTAGTTTCAACATTTACAAATAAGTGGGTTGTTAGTTTGATGGGCCTTGATTGGTAAGCATTCAATATTTTATAGAGACAAAACATCATAATAATAACCAATGATAAATACTAGTTTAGATATGGTTACACCCATCCGGGGTTTAGAGAGTTTTAGTTTTTCAATGTTCTATTGTAGTAAAGGATGGATGATGGAGTTTTTCTTTAGAGGTTGCGAGCATATTCTTTTTTCTGGTTTGGAAGAAGATATGTTATTACAATCGTTTCGGGAGATTGTGTTATGATTTCTGATCGGTTGTGATGAGTGTTGATCTGGTTGATTTTAGAGAATAGCAATGTCCAATCACATGAGTGTCTTGTAGTTTGACTTTGGATGCAGTGCCTGATGACTTGGATCTGTACGTATACTTGAACATCGAGATGGTCACTAATCGGTTGCAATGGGTTTCTTTTACTGCGATGCTAAGTCATACTTTAAATCCGTTGAGTGTAGTGACTGTAGCAGCATGTCAGGTGTGTCTTGCCATTCCATAGTTCGAGTGTGATTGGGTTGTCAAGTTCCTTGCTGCTCGTCTTTGAGCTATATGTTATCTATATACTGCATTGTGTTATTTACTTATATAATTCTTTGTTAATTTTGTTTTTAGTTATGATCTTGTATTAGTTTTTATCGCAAAAGCGTTATTGTTTATATCTGTTAAATTCATCATTTTAAACAACTCTATGTGGGCTAGCAGTGCGAATTTGGATAGAATTTGTGGGCAAAAGAATAGAAAGAAGCGTCTTGGAAAGGGTTAGTGCTGCTTTCTGCAATTTATGAACAATTTTACCAATGAACTACTTTAAATTTCTGAATTTTACTGCTTGATTTGGGGTTTGAAAATAATAATTTATTTTCAATTGTATGAGTGTTTACTGCTTTGGGGAAAATAGTTATATATCAAATTATTGCTTTGTACGGGATAACTTTACTGCTTCAATTATTGAAGTTGGTTAACAGAAATTTTTGAAGCAAGAAAAAAAGTTTTTTCTTTCTTTTTTCTTTTTTGTAGTTGGTTGATGATTGTGCCGATGAAGAAAAAAGAAATTATTTATAAAGAATGGTTAAAATTTGTTCAAATTTATTAGTAAATTTTTCAATTCTTTTTACCTAATCGTCGGTGAAGAATCCGTGCGGAAAAACGTCGTGGATGAAGTCTGATGAGGTTAGTAAATTAGCTAACAAACGAATGATCTACTTAGTTAGAATAAGTGGCCAAAGCAATTCGAGTGCCTTAATGGTGTTGTGTTGTGCTCTTCAGTGCTAGGTGACAATTCATAAGGTGTGCTTTGAATAAGGTTATAAAGTTTATGATTATATCGAGTGTTATATATGAGTTCTAGGATTAGGATTTCAACGGGCTGTAGGAATTCGTGTGGGACGATTGGTGGGCGGGATTTGCCTATGTTGAAGAGTTTGGTTAAGGGACAGAATATATACATCTGGGTGATGGGATCTTAATTGCGGAGGATGCCTTGTAGGTTAGTGTCTTTAATACAATAAGTGAAGTTAAGAAAAAATGTTGAAGTGTAATTAGAGTTAATGTATTGATATCTATGGTGAAGTTGTCGTGCTAGTGTGTTATGAGTGTAATGATGTTGGATGAACTGATAGTAAGTATACGTGTGTGTTTGTTTATCTCGTAACATGACGTCGTGTGAACAGTGCAAATCACGTTCTTTGGATGTGAGGAATTGAAAAGTTAGTGAAAAGAGGTTAGATTTGTTGAAGTATGAATTATAAGCATGAATATCACGGAGTGCTGCTGAAATGACGTGGTCGTTTTTTAGCCAAAGTGTTGAGGGTGAAAACGTATGGAGTTTTGATGAAAAATTTCTCTGTTAATTGTGGATTAGCAAATTGGTCGTCGTTGAGAAAGATGTCTTCGTTAGGTCGTATGACGTTATGATCGTAGTTGTCAATAGAATATTCAATTGTTTTGGGTGTGGCGAATTTGATGTGTGGTTGTTTATATCCTATCTGTGTGAATTGTTTTGGGGTTAGTGCTGTTGTTAGAAGATAGAGTTGAGTGATCGTGGCGGATTATCGTGGACTAAAAAGTTGGTTGCTCTGAAAACGAAAACTAGTGACATGTGGTTGTTCTATAATTTGTTTGTATGTATCTTCTATATTGGGTTGTTGGGTTATTATGTGTTGAATTGGGCTTTGTGGATAATTAGATCTCGATGTTATGAGGTCTGTCAGGGCTTTATTTTTGAAATTTCGTGGTACTAATGATAAGAGATGGTTATGATTTAGGCTTTGTAATTGTGGTGCTGTAGGCGTTGCATTTATATTGATTTGTGAATCATTATATGTGTTCGTTGTTGTTGATAACTTGGTATTGTATTCTTTTGTTTAAGCTTCTAAAAGTAATTTATTTTTTGATGTAGAAAATATTCAAAAAAATGCTGCAAAAAGTATGCGTGCTACGCTTGCTTGTTTGTCTACTTGTGTGTGTATGACGCTTGTATTGTAAATTCCTTTTAGGAGAGAGAAAAAAAACCCAAGAAAATTTAACATTGCGTATAATAGAGTCAATCTTTCTAAGATGTAGTAGGGTCATCCTAGAAAGGCAAGAAGCTCGTTTTTGAAATTTACAAAACAAAAAACATTTATTGGTGATATATCTGCGGTCTGTTTTTTTTTCGCCATTTAAGTAAATATAATTTTTTAAATCTTTAAAAAATCCGCAGTAATCTTGTGCATATATGTCTGAAAAGCCTGCTGTTTTTGCAAGTTTGCGTAGGTTTTGATCTATGAATTGTCGTTGTATTGTGTCCTTTTTTAGGAGTAATTCTTGAAATTGTTGTGTATGTATGTGATGTTGAATGTCGGATTTAGAGTATATGCCGATCGGTTGTAAATGGATATTTGGATTGCGGGCAATAGCTCTAATGCTTTCTGCTGGAAACTTTTTTAGTTGTTGCATAAGTGTAAGATATTGTGTGAGAAGGTAGTATTTATCTTCATCAGGGTTTAATTGTATTACATTGTGGCTTTTTTTCTGATTCACATGGGACTGCTGTATCTAAAAAAAAGCTCTTCAGGAGAGTGTATCAACAAAATGTACTTTGTTTTTGTAGAATCTTGGGATTCTTTTACAGCATAAATTGTCTTCAAAAACATTGAAAGGTGATACTTTTTTGTTACAAGTGTAATACCATAATTTGTTATCTTTCGTAGTGAATGAAACTTGGTATGTTACCTGCTTGTAAGTATACTGCATAAGGGATTTTAAGTACTGCTAGTGCAAGTGATTCTAAAATTTGTGTTCGTTCAAGGTGACGTAGTTGATGAAGTGTTTCAAGTTCAGTCAAAGACATTTCTTGAAAGATTATTTTGTAGTCTAATTTCATGTCTAAGTGTAAGTCATAGTAAATTGCCCCAAAATCTGTGTTGTTCATTAGTGGTAGTTCTTGTAAACGTGTACTGTCTTTGTCTTTCGGTTTTATTTTTCTACATGTGTTTCCTGTATTTTTTAGAAGGTTTGTTGGATATATGAATTTTCTTCACTGGTTGAAAGATGTGTTGCCATTGGATGTATAATTCATTTTACTGTCTTCATGTAGAAACACTGTTCGTATTCGATAAGAATTTCTGAATATTGTGTTTTGTAAAGTGGTTTAATGTATTTACGTGCAAGTTCCGTTTCTGGGTATATTTGGAAACGTGTCAATTTATTTTCTATATTATGAATGTTTCTAAAATTAAAGTTACTATGGCTGAATTGATCAGGATTCACATCTTCATAAGGGATTGATTCAATAAAAAATTTTTAATGAAATTTTATCATTCTTGTAATTTTGCTACTTGAAATGTGGTACAAGTGTCTTCGGGGAACCAGACAATTGAGCTTGTGTTTGTGTAGTAGGATCGCAGTATCCTTGATCGTTTTTGCAAGGGAGTCTGATTCCTTGATAAATTATCGTGTCATCTTTTGAATCTCGTGTTAGTTGTACTTTTTCAAGCTGTACTTTCCAACCAAAAAACATTATTTCTTGGTAACCTATTTCTTTAGTGGCGGCTCTTTAATTTGTGGGGTTGTTTATTACAAGGTGTGGTATCCAATTTTTAACATGGAGATCGTAAGTTAATCTTCCGTGTGCCCCGTGGATGGGAAGTTTGTCGCCAGTTTTATATGACCTTGGTATCTTTCAAATTTGGCTTGATTAGCTGAGTCTGGAAAAACTTGAGAGTGTACCAATTTTCTGGTTGTGCCTTTGTTTGATGTGATTTTAATCGTTTAAGTTCGTTTTTACAATCTTCAGGGCTGAGATGTAATAGACTTTCGATGTTAATTTGGTAGAAAGATTCATGATCTAGTCTGTTTTTGTTTCTGTTTGAAACTTGGGAACAATGTTTTTTCTTTTCGGAAAATGTTGCTGTGAATTTATATCCTGTTAGCGTTGTAGCTCGTGCTTTTGAGTAAAGTGTTGCTATTATGTTTGTTGTTTCGATTGATTGTGGTTTTGATTCGCATTGAGTGATTTGGTTTATTGCATATTTGTGTAATGTTTTTCGTTCATTTTCTTTGCAGTCATAGTAAATTCTGGAGTCCTGTTCGGAGGGAAGGATTGTTATGATCGGGTTTTGAGAAATTGAGAAAGGGAAGGGTCTGGAGAATTAGTATCTTTAGAAGATACATGTGTGTGATAGTCCTCAGCATGGATTTTTAAAAGTTATACGTGCAATTGTCTTTTTAGAGTATCTATCGTATTTGTAGATGATTTCTGTGGTTATAAAGGGGAGGGTAAAGACTGAGCTGTGATATTCGAAAGGGGGCTAGGGATAAAGGAAGGTGAATTATATTATTTAGTCTTACAGTGATTTCAAATTTTAGTGTCAGATTATCTTGTGTAAGTATTTGTATGCTGTTTTCTTGTATATATTTGTGAATCTAGCGTCGAGATTTGTAGGAAAGTTTGCAGGAAATGGTGTTTGTGGGATTTTAATTATGGAAGGGGTTGAAGGGAGTGAAAGAGTTTCTGGTAGTGACAAAGTTGTGTCAGATGAAACGTCTATTGGATCGTTTACTAAATTTGGTTCGCCTGAGTAAAAGCTAGTGTCATCCAAAATGGGAGATGTTCTGTAGTGGTTGGGGGAGTAAAAGGATTTTATCGGACTTGTTCAGATGTAGGGGTTGACCCTAAATAATATGATGGGATGTTTGATGTGTTTTGTTGTGATGGGGTCTGGGGAGCACTTTCAGTTGTATTACTGGAGAGGTCTATAGAGTTTGATATTGGTGAATGAGGTATGTTGAATTGAACTCTGGTGGTTTGAAAATTTCTATTTTGTCTTGGATGTATAATTTGTATGTTTATTTCGAGCGTGTTTTGGTTATGACTTTGGTGTCTTGCTCTTTTAGGATCTTGTTGGAGAGAGGAGGATTTATAATATATACTGGTTCGTATAGTGGTTCGCTTAGAGATGCTTGGCGAATTTTTGGTTCTAGTGGTTCGGACAGTCGTGCCTGTCTTTCTTCAAATGTGTCTTGAACAGAGATGCCAGTTGATGGTTGGAGGTTATTTGATTGACTATTTGTTGGTTTTGTTGGAGGTTCTTGAGACGTTGTTGGTGGGGAATGGTGTGGGGATTGTTGATTAGCAATTTTGAAAATTTTTAAAAATTATTTATTTATGAAGAAAATTTGTGTTTTTTTGTGATATTCTTAAATGAAAAAGATCAAAACTTTTGTTGCTAATGCGATGATTATAATAGCCTTTTTTATACATTTGCACTTTGTCATTATGAGGGATATCGAAAATGTGAGAAATATTATGAAAAGAAGAAAAACATCTGTTCTACTGAAGAGATGCTGGAACATTTATATGATTATTTGAAGTATTGTACCTGAGGAGGTGGTCAAAGATTTTGGAAAAATTAACATAGGTTTTGGCTAGAGAATAAAAAATGATGAAAAGGTTTCAAAAAACTATCAGGGAGAGGATGAATATTTCTAGGATATTGGATATGAAGATTATACAAAGTTTGAAAAAGTTTGAAATGACTGAAAAATGGTTTGAAAGACTATTTTGAAGTTTGTTGACTGTTCGAGAAACAAGCATTTGAAGAAATGATTCGTTTCGTCGAATTAATTTCTTTTTTCTGAAAGCTAAACTCGAGTGTGGTCAGGTTATTTATTGGTTTTTTGACAAGTGGGTTGGATTTTGGCAATTTTTGATAAAAGAAATTTTGGAGGGCTCTCAAGGGTCTTCCTGGTTTTGTTGCTATTTATTGGATGATTGGAGGTATCCTAGAAATATTCGTACTTTAGATTAATTGATCATGTCCATTTTGTTCTTTAGGCTAATTTGATATTTTTTCCTGAGGGATTTTTGGATCTAAGTTGGGACAATTTTGTTGATCTTTATTCTACTTGATATGGAGGGCTGTAATATTGAGACTTTGTTTATTTCAGGTGTCAATGTTTAGCGGTTTGCTTATTTTTGACGTGGAGGTCCTTTAGTTATAGTTAGAGATTTGCTTGAAGGTGATTGTTTCTCGGCTAAAGAAGTCGTGTCAAAAATAAAGTGATGATTCAGAAAAGGTTCTGATTGGCTGAATTTGAACTAGTTTGTTAAAGTTCTTTTCAGCATGAATTTTGAGAAAATGTTCGGGTAATGAAAAGATTTTTAAGAGGTCAAAATGTTAATTAATTTGAAAGTGGTTTCTGAAATTCAACTTACTTTTAATTTTTAGATTGTGGGATGAATGTTTTGTAATTTTTCCATGGCTGATTTCGAAGTCGCCATGATTGTCTATGTAAAAAATTTTGTTTTTGATCTTGTGGTAGGATTTTTTCTTTTATTTTTCAAATTTTTTTCCTGTTTGAGTTATCTTTTTGTTATCTAAATTTTTTGATGTTTGTTTGGGAAGCTCTCTTTCATTTTTATCCATTGGTTTTTGGATAGGGTTTATATCAGTGCTTTGATTTTGTTCGTGATCTGAATTATTTTGAAAACTTTAGGTCCTGTAAAGGAGTATAATTGAGTCAGTTCGCGAAGAGCGTACTGTTTTGGATAATAAGGTAAAAAATTGTTTCGGTGTTGAACAATTTCTTTTTTGTTGAGGTCCATGAGTTTGAATTTTACATCAGTGGTTTTATCAATTATTTGATATGGTCTTTTTTCGAGTGGTTGTAATTCTTTGGAAATTCCATTTTGTGTTGTAAAACTTACAATTAAAACGTATGATCCGATTTTCAATTTTGTAGCTGGTGTAAATCGAGAATTTATTTGGGAAGTAATATTTTGCCTTTGTAATAATTTTTTGTCACTTTCTTGTAGATTTCGTTGTGTTTTGTATCTCTGTTCAAAATCCATTTGGTGTGTGTACCGGAAGCCAATTTTAAAATTTGTGGATGATGAAAGTGATCTTTAGTGGATTGAAAGTAACATTTTGATTCTTTAGTTGATTGAAAATAACCTTGTGTATTTTTTGAAGAATTTGCTGTGAACCTTATGGGTTTTCATGGTTTTTGATTGAAAACCATTACAAAGGGTGATAGTCCTAAAGTTGTTGTGGTTTGCGAGTTATAAGATAATGGGAATATTTTACATCTGTTGACCATTCAGTATATCGTGCGTCATTTCCGTTTAAGATACATCTAAGATATTCTTGCAATAAACGGTTCATGCCTTCGACTAATCCATTAGTCAAAGGTGCATGAAATGTACGTGTTTTGTGCTTTCGTTCTTTATAAATTCATTTCCATTGTCTGTAACAAGAATTTCGGGTAAACGAAGTTTTGCTATCCAGTGTTCATAAAGTGTTGTATATGCATAATAAGCATTACAATGGGGCACTGGGTTAAATGCTTTGTAGTGTGTGAATGCGTCGACTATGACCATTATATACGAGTTTACTTCTGAGGATGATGATGTTGGTCCTTTTGTATCGAAAGAAATTCTGTGATTGAAGTATAGACTTCGTCCTTTAAAATCTTGTTTTTCTGCAATTTGTTTTTGGTTTGGGTATGGTTTGTTTAATTGACGTCTTATGCAATCATTGCTTAATACTTTTATCCAAATTGGTGCATTTGGGAAGTAAATATTTTGTATAAAATTTGAAAATGTTTTCTCTGCTCCTGAGTGTCCTTTAGTGTGTAAAGAGTGAGAGGTATGAAAAGCTATAAGCATCATACTTAAAGGTAGGCAGGGTAGTTTGATATCAGATGTGTGGTATTCTAGAACATCTTTGTTTTCGTTGAAGAGGTATTGTAAAGTTTTCTGAAATATCATAGAAGGGTTTTATTTCCTAGAATGGTGATATCGGCTTTAATTGGCTTTCCATTTATAATTGTGCCAAGCTTTAATTGTCTAATGACTGGGTCTCAATTTTGATGTTTCTGTCATAACTCGAGTGTTATTTTTTCTGTTAGTGGGAGGCAAAAATTTTTAATTGCTGTTTTTGATAGAAGTATTGTATCTAGAGGGACATGAACGATAAAAACATGGTTTATTGTATATTTTAAGTCATTATTCGTTGGGGCTGATAAATTTATATTATCAGTTAGGTTTTCTTTTTCTATTAAAGGGAATAGATCTAATTTATACAGTTTTTGTTTGATTGGTTTTTACTGTGTGTTACTTTTAATCCTGCTGTTGAGAATATGATATCGCTATATGGTATAGATTTTCCTAGTTGGTCTACTTCGTAGTGATTGTTTTGACAATGTAAATATAGTGGAAAATGTTGTAGAATATTAATTTGTGATTGGTGTATGTCAATTTTTACGGCATATTTGCATTGTAATCTTGGTGAGGTTACACCTCGTGCAAGGAAAAATTTAATATTTTGTGGTATTTCAACTGTTATTTTTCTTGTGAACAATTCAGGTGGTGTAATTCTACTGAGAGTATCGGGTAGTGCGAGGTTTTCCTGCTGTCCGAACTATATGTAAGTTTGGGAACTTCATTAAAATCAGCTGAAACCTGTAAGCTCTATGGTTTGGGTTTGATTTTAAAAAAAGATTTTTCATTTATAATCTATAAATAAAACTAAATAAAACTAATGGATGTTTAGATCCAAGTATTAAAAATTCATATTCTTTAAGTGTATATATTATGGTTGTGCATTCTCTCATAAGAGTAGAGAGTCTAAGCTCAGCTTGTGTGAATAGTCTAAAACTTGCTGAAACGAGGTTCATTTTATTTGTTCCATCGTGAGATTGTAATAATGCTGCGCCGATGCCAAAAATAGAGTCGTCTCACATGGCATAAAATGGTTGGTCGGGATCTGGAATGGTGTTTGATAATTGTTCAGTGAGAAGAGTTTTTATTTCTTCGAATCGTTTCTGATGTTCTGTTGTCCATTCTGTAGGATTTTGTAGAATGAACTTAAGTATAACTGCATTTTATATATGTATTTACTAAAGAAGTTTAACTTTCCAAGAAATTTTTGTAATTGTTTTTTGTTTGAAGTTGGTTGGAGTTTTTGGATTGCATCTATGCGAGATTTCAATGGAGTTATATTGTTTCTTTCTATAATTTCTTTCCAAGAAATTTTACTTGTGTTAGAAAAAAATGTGATTAATCCGGGGCTGCTTTTATGTTTTCGTGGAATAATATTGGATGATTTTTTTCTAAGACAGAGAAACATTTTGTTTTTTGTTTATCATTGCATAAAAACTTCGTCTTAATATGTGATTGCCTTTTTATTAAGTATTAGTGGTCTGAAAATTTTACTCATGAATGCTGAAACTGCTGCTGGTCCTATGGAAGTTCCATAGAAAAGTCTGTTGAATTCGTATTGTTGATTTCCAATAACGAATTGTGTTAATCATCTGGAATATTCGTCTAACCGCATTTGATTATTTGCACTATTCATGTCTGCTGCTGTGAAATATTTACCGTTTAATTTTGTGAGAATTATTTGAGTTGGTTTACTGGGCCAATTAAATTTAGATTCAACAATGAGTGAATTGAGGTATCTTGCATCTAGAACTTTTTTTAATGATTCTGCTTTTGCTATAATGAAAACGGGATTTATAAATGTGTTACCTTTTGGCTGTTCTTCTCTATTTACTGGAGAAATCATTTCATATTGTTCTAGTATTTCAAGTAATCGGTTAACTTTGTCTTGTAAATGAATTGGGACTTTACTTGCTCGTTGTTTTTTGAGAACTGCATCAAGTTTTAGAGGTAAATTTAGTGGTGAATTTACTTTTCCAACATCAAATTTAGATGTTTCCTAACCTTTCGTTATTTCAGTAATAGCTCACCTAATTGTTTAAAATTTTTTTTGTGTTATCTGAGAGTGTTGAAAATTGATCATTGTTAAGAATTTTTGTTGTTCTTTCGTGTGTTTTGATATTTGAAAAGTTGGTTTGAAGTAGGGTGTTTTTATAAAATAATATGTGTTTTGTTTTTCATTACTTAATATATGATTAATTAATAGATCTTCGTTAAGAATTGTTTATTGACATATATCTAATAGTTGTAAAATTTTATTTACTCTATACCCTATTTCTTTTGTGGGAGAAATTGTTGCGTTAGTTTCACAATATCCTAATAATCCTACAGGTAGGGTTATTTTATATGGATTTTTAATATATACAGGTAAAGAAATCATATCTGACTTTGAGTCTTTCAAGTATTTGATAGATGAAATTGTTTTTCGGAAAAATTTATGAATTGGTCTGAATTCAAGGTCAGACATAAAGAGATCTTGTTGATTTTGTTCTTTTTCATATTGGTGAACATGTTTGATTGAGAAGTTATTTCTATTACCTGATAATGGTTTCAGGTGTTTCGGTTCCTGATTTTATATAAAGTAAGGTTTAGAGAAAAATGGTGGTTGTTTGTTTAATCTTTGAAAAAATGTTATAGCTGTGTTTTTCTTTCTTGTGTATTTATTTTTTATATGAATTCTGCTAATTAAGAAGTTTATAGTTGGTATATATTTAGTAATAATTGGTATTCTAATGATATTATGCTTTATATCTGTGATGTGGAAGGTTTGTTTAAATGCTTTCTTCATTAGTTTGTTCCGTTCCCTTGTTCGAGTGGGAACAAGGAAAAGTTGGATTTTTCCAAAGTTCGTTAAAGTTGATCCTTGTGCGGTTGCTAGTCTGCTTGTTGCTTTGAAGGGTTTTAATTTTGGATGTAGAACTTTTATTTCATTCCAAGTGGGAATGTTGATGATATTTGATTCCGCTCCGGAGTCTTTTAAAAAATCTACTTCAAGGTCTGGTGTTTGAAATTGTTTGCTTTTTGGACTTTCTAAGAGACGTGGGATTGACCAGATTTTTTTTTGGTAACTACGGTTCTTTAGGTATATTTTGATAAATGTTATTTGTGCTTGGGTTTCTCTTCTGTTATTTCTTCTACTATTTTTGCTATTGTTTTGTTATTGTTTATAGGTCTTGTATAATAATTTAGAAGAAAATGATCATGATTTTGATAGATATGGGAATATATTGGTTGTTCGTATATAATAGGTTCGTAGTCGTTTTCAACATTTATCATGTTACTTGAAATTGTATTTTCCGTGCCACTGTCTGAGGATTCGCAATTTATGTGATTTAATTGCAATTCTGTGCTTTTGTTTTTATCAATACCAGGACGGTTTGGTTGAGTTTCTTCAGTTGCTTGTACCTGATTTATTTGCTTTTGATGTAAGGTGTACTACTCCTATAATTTTGCTGTGAATTTTGATAACGTGTGTTATTCCTATGTGGTGACTGAGCGTAGTTTTTTGTCTGTTGTTATAAGTTGAAATTCTGTTCTGTGAATTATGGCGTAATCAATGTTGATAATAATTATTTTTTGATCTGTTGTTAGGAAAATTGCGTGGTCGATTATTTTAACATCTAGGATTTCGATCATTTGAATAGTTTCTATGACTATCGTTGGAAAGATGTCTATTTCTATAATATGAAAAATTTCTAGATCGATTATTTGAATAACTTCTTTTTCTAGAATTCCAATGGGAAATAGCATCAAACAAAAATTCAGGTTGGTTTGAGTTTGATCTTGAATAGTTATTTCGATATCGACTATTTCGACTATTTGATCGACTATATCTGTTTTGTGAGAAGTTTTGTGAATTTCTTTGATTTGATGATCTTCCTCGATAATTCGTATTATAAAGTGACTGTTGTCTAGAGTATTTTGAGTTATTTGGAAGTGGTTTTCCTGAACTATTACTTTGAATGTTTTTGTTGGGTAAATTTCGATCTTTTTTCTTGTACTGATGGAATGATTCATTTGATTCTCTATTTTTTTGTGGTTTGTTTTGGTTATCTTGTTGTTTTTTTCTGCTTTCGGCAATGCTGTGTCCGTATCTTTGGCAAAAATTACATCATTTTTTTTGAATGATAGTTTGCCTTTAAAACTTGGGTTTTTCTCGTAGATGTTCAAGGTTTCATTGATTTTTTCAGATCATTCTGTATCAGAGTCATTAATATTGTTTATTTGTGAAGTAGTGGTTTCGATGTTGTTGACACATTGTAATTTTAGGTTTTCCGTTTCTTATAATTTTATAGTGATCTCTGCTTGGTCTCGTTTGTCTCCTAATTTCCTAAAGTCTACCTCTGGTTCTCGGATTGAGGAGCGATGTGATGCGCTCTTTTTTATTGCTATTTTTATAGGTATAGTCATCATAAAGATTTCTGTCATCTTTGTACAATCATGAGTATTGAGTGAGTATGCTTTTCGGACAAGTGTTTCAATTCCTACTGCAAATTGTTTAACTGTTTCATTTGGTAGTGTACAAACTCATAGCATAAAATTTTTTGATCTTGTTTGCTTCATTCGGAATCAAATATTTTTGAGAATTCTTGTGTGAACTTTTTCCAATCTGATTTTGTTTCTATAGGTAAAAATGAAAACCACTTTTGGGCTGCGCCGTCAAGTGTGGTTTGGATTAAAGCTGTGCGTCTATGTATCCAGTTTTGATGAAGAGGCGTGTTTACTGGTTCAAGTCCTATGTTTAAAAATGAATTTATTGTGTATTAACTGGGTTTTGTTGTTGAAAAATATTGTTGTAAGATGTTGGGTTATTTCTAGAAGGTCGTATTTGTTCATTTCGTGTGTATGGTTCAAAAGTATCTGGTTGGTCAATATTCTAAAAACAAAGTCTTTGGCTTCAATAAAATTGTTGATTTTTTCGATTTTAGTATTCTCCATCATCTGATGGAAAATAATGTGTTGTTTAGTAAGGAGGTTGATTTCTTGTATGGTATCTATTTGTATTATTTTTATTTTGTTGAAAAAATGGTTAATTTCACTTTGTTCTTGTGAGGATCGTGGTTGATTGTTAAAATTTACTGAGTTTGAAGTCGGTTGTGGTATATTTTGACTTTGTGTATATGAGTAATTTTGAGTATTCATATTAGAAGTTTTTGTTGTTTTTGGTCTATTTACATAGTAATAATTATGTTTTGCACAGTTTATTTTTATGTGATGTTTGTTGTTTGTATGATAGTTTTGTTACTGGTGGAAAGATTGGGTAATCCACTTTTGAATATTTTTGTGCAACAGAGGGTTTTACTGTGGATTGTATAAGTTTTTGCTGTAGCATTGGGTTTTTCGGTTTTTGACTTGTAAAATTGAGTTGAATAAGTGAAAATCTTCGTTGCGCTTCTATCGTTGTTATTGTTTCAACTATTTCTTTGCTTACAAAATATGATGGGGTTTGTAAATCTTGTTACATAAGATTTCTTGTTCCAATTAAGTTGTCATGATTTATAAAAGCAGAGTTTCAACTATTATTTCCTGTTTTTTTCAGAGAAGAATGAATTAAAGTTTAAGGTGTTGCGTTAATTGTAAGTGGGTATAGTCTAACATAATCTTTGTGAATAGAGATTGTGCTAATTGCTTGACTTTGTCTAGTTGGTATATATCTGTTGGTTTATCAATAAATGATTCATGAGACCATTCAGGTTCCCAAACATAATCTGATTGTTCTGCTAGTACGGTTTCGTCATCTGTATTTTGTGGTCTAAAGTTTTTTCTGGCTTGTGCAACAATGTAAATAAAATAATCGATTATGAACCAAGCTAAGATTTTTTTAAATCGTGTTTAACATGTTGTGTTATGTCATTGCTAGTTAGATCTTCTCGGATTGCATTTAAAAATTTTGAAAATATGTTTAATTCTTGTCGTGCAGTTGTATGTCGAGATGTTCGAGTTGGTGAATCGCTTTGAGCTACTTTCATTTCTAATATAGATGTATAGCTATAGATAAGTGAGAATACATAATTTGAGAATATTGAATTTGCTTTTTGTGAGTTTTGGTGGTGTATACTTTTGATGTATTGTGTAAAAATTTGTGAAAATTCGATATCTACGTCATCAGTTTGAATGAGATATCTGTCATGAAATGCGTTTGGTGATTTGATTTCTGTTGTGTAGATTCCATATTGTGATTGTGAGACTACATATACCTTTGAGATAAAGGTCAAGAAGTTGTCTTTTGATTTTTACATCGGGAAATTCTCTTGTGCACGGGCATTCTCCTTTTTCGAATAAATTTGCGATTAAATTTTGGCAAAATTGTACCTGTCCTTGAGCGTCAATTATTGGATGTTTTAAAAATGGAAAAACTGCGAGTCTTCATTTCGAATCACGTTTGTGTTGTATGAGTGTTGGCGTGTAATTTTCAATGTGTCTTCTTGGTTGATTCCAATTGTACCAACATAGTGTATTCTTTGTTTAACAAATTTTTATTCTTCGTTTCTCTTTTTTTTATGCTGGTGACGTGGTTTCTGAGTCATTGAAATATATTTGATCGTCAATTTGATGGTTTTTATTTATTGAGTCTTTTAAATTGTGAAGTTCTTTTATTGCGGTTGTTTCTGATTCTGAGACTGCGTTTCTTTGTTTTCAAAGTCTTTTCCTAATAATTTGTTTTTGTTCGTTAAAAATTTTTCTTCTTAGTGTTTTTCTTTTTGTTTTTATGCATCCTATTGACAGTCTGTTTGGTGTGATTACGAGGTCTTATCTTTCGTCGTTAATTAAGCAGTTGTGTATTATAATTGTTTTTTTGTTTCCTAAATTGTCTCTTGACATAAGGCTTAGGATGATGGATGCAAAATTTGGATTAGTGATGTCTTATGTCTTAAACTGTTAGTTCTTACGATTTTTTGTGGTTAGCTTAACCTGGGTTGTATTTGTTGGGTTCGAGAGAAAAGCGTATATCGATCCGTGAGAACTGATGTCAGAATTCGTGAAAATTCTTACTTAGGGAAGGTGATTTGTGATCAAGGGTTGGAGAATAGTAAATCGATCCACAAGGTTCAGGTAAAATTAGAACGCAAGTGGTTCGTTAGATACTATTTTATGACTCACTCAGTTTAAGTGTTTTAGCCTGGGTCATCTAAGAGGAGGGGATCAAGAGAAGGATGAAGTTATTCACTGTTTATCCTAATTAAAACGGTTAGCTATTTGAAAAATTTCTAATAATTCTGAGTCTTTGATAAAGGTTTGGTAGTGAATCGACGTTTCAGGGCGTTAGTAGACACTAAATAAATTGGGAGGGGGAGAATGAAATTGTTCAATTTGATCCAAGGATAAGCCTTGATGATCAGTAGTTTAGATATAATTTAATTTAATTTGAAGATCCAAGGGAAATCTTGATGGTCTGTTATTTAAATTGAAATTAATTAAGTGAAAACAAGGATAGGCCTTGATAGTTTATCAATAAAGGGTTATGTTAAAAAGGTTAAGTTTTAGTTTTGATGATTGTTAGTTTTGATATTTGCTGTTATGTTTTAGGTGATGAAGCTGGGCTGAGGAGATGACTTATATACACTAACGATGTATGATTTATACTAAATAATTTTTGTATTTGTATATTCAGTAAATATTTTTCAAGATGTTTTATAATTTACAGCTGATTTAAGGAAAACGACAAATTTTGTTTTTATCAGTCGTTCTTGTATAGTTATTAGGTGTACCACCATGAAAGGTTATTGAAGATGATTCTTCAAAATTTTATGCCAGTAAATGAAAACTTAAATTTACTGCTGGTAACTTCTATATACAAAAGTTTGATCACGTCTTTGTTGTACAATCATGAAATCGATTGGTAGATTTCTTCCTAGTCGTATGTCGGCTCTTGTTCGACGTCTTCTTCCAATACCGGGTAGTTCTCGTATTGTTCGGAATATTGGATCTGATCTATTGAGGCGTAGAGACATATCTACTAAGTTCTTATCATTTAACATTTTTGAAATGTTGTATTTGTCTAACTCTAATCTACTTTTCGTCTAATTCTTGGTTAGTTAAGGTCTGTTGGAGACTTTTGGTCGCACCAGATGAGTTATATCCTTTTGGGTAAACTCATAGAGTAATTTCAGATAAGGTACATCGTCTGCTCGTCACGCTATCTTATTTTCAGCCGGATGATTCTTGCAACTTCTTAGTCTAATACCAATCTTATTCTTACTCTTATATCTCCGAGTCTCAATAGATCTAGTGTAGATCGGTTTATGCGAGTTAGTTCCAGAATGAGAACAACTGTTTTCTAAGCTTAATTCAAATTGTTCTGGTGTTGAAACTACAGGTGTTTTCAACACTTACAAATAAGTGGGTTGTTAGTTTGATGGAGTATGATTGGTTGGTGTTCAATATTTTATAGAGATAAAATATCATAATAATAACCAATGATAAATACTAGTTTAGATCTGGTTCCACAAAATTGAGGTAAATTTACCTAAAAAAGTACTTTACGTCACCTCAACACTTAGGAAAAAAAGTGCTCACCTTAACCCTACCTCAAGCCACCTCAACTATCACCTTAACTCATCTGAAGTTGACCTTAAAACTTGTGGTGGAACTACCCTAAACTTTATATTAGTCACCCCATAATTACCTGAAGATGTTACTTAAACTAAGACGGCAAATCTACCTTAGTTCACCTAAACTATTATTTTCACTCGCCTCAACTTTACACTAAGACGTGAGTTGGAATTGAGTTGACTTTTACCTTGAGTTAACCCAAGCTGTTACATTTTGATAAGAAAAGTTGCTTTTTAAAATCAAAGCAATAGGGTTTTGATTTAAGCTAGACCCATTTTAAACACAGAAAGTAGTTGAAAAACTGGAAGCTTAACATATTACCATCAAGCGTTTAAGGAAACACATTTGGACTCGTAATGCATTTTTTCAGCTTTTCCGATTGTTATGAACGTAAGCCACAAAATAAACATTTCTGTGTTCATACTTAACCAATTTTTATAAAAATATAATACAAATATAAACTATTTGTAATAAAGCACAAAACTGAAAGTGAACAAGGGGGGTATAGGGCGTTGGTCCACCACTACCTCACATAAAGGGTTGTAGAAGATTAAGTATCAGTATCAAAAACTCTCTAAAAAGTTGAGGTGAAGTAACATTAAATCATTCAAGGAAAGAGGTAAAACAGTTCAGGTAAAGTTATCTTAAGCCACTCAATGTAAATGGTTGTTAAGGTAAAATTTACCTCAACTCTGCCTTGAAAAAACTTAAGGTAACTTTTTACCTTAAAAATAAAGGTTACTAAATATTTTCGTTCATCAAAAAAATAAAAAAAACTTGCTGATCTTTTTTAAAGCAATTCAGAGCAGTACGAGTAGTTTCAATTGTAAAAAGGAACAGCTAAAAACTGAAAAAAAAGTTAAATTTTATTGCACCATCAAGTTTTGTCACCTCAGTCAGTTGCTTAACCCCAATACTCTGAAAGACGTCGCTTTTGTTTTAAATGACAAGGTTTCAAGAGATCAAAGCATTTTCAAAAATTAATACCCTCCCGCACTGACAAAAATGGTTTCCGGTCGATTTAAATTGATTTTAAATCGATTTTAAATCGATCCAAATCGATAAACCATGTACATTTTACGCATTTAAATGGATTTTTACGCACTTACATGGATTTAAATTGATGTTTTTGAAAAATTTAAATCGATTTAAGTGTCTAAAAAATCGATTTAAATCGATTTCGATGGATTTTCCGACTCACTAAAATCCATCCGAATCTCACTTAAGTCCATCAAAATCTCACTTAAATCCATTTTAATTCAATTTAAATTGATCTTTTTGAAAATTTTAAATCAATTTAAGTGTCTAAAAAATCGATTTAAATCGATTTCGATGGATTTTACGACTCACTAAAATCAATTTTTTTGACTAACAAGGCAAAAAAACATGCAATTTAGAAAACTAATTGAAATACTTTATTTTTGATTTTTTAAATAAAAACACACGTGCCAGATGTTTCAGAATTCAAAAAATTAATAAAAAAAGTAAAAATAAATCAGATTTTTAGCTCAAAAATTTGCAATAAAATTTTTAAAAACTATCAATGTAAATCTGATATTGGGCAAACACCAATGTAGTAAAAAAGTTCGCTGAAAATCAAGGTTTGACCTAAAAATTATTTAACGAAAATCTAGAAAATTATAATAAAAATCAGATTTTGTGCATTAACATATGTAACAAATCAAGAAAATTGTCAAAATAAACCAGATTTTGAGCTCAAAAATATGCAATGAAATCATAGAAAATCATCATTGTAAATCAGATTTTGAGTTCAAAAATGTTCCATTCTTAAGATTGTTTTGCTTCTTTTTCTTTTGAATGTGACGTTCATTTGTTGCATCGACATTCAGCACAGTAACAGCCTAAGACGGCACAGGCAGAGAACCAGCCAAGCACAAGCGACGAAGCCAACTGCGTCAGAGGCCTAAGCAGCATAGTAAAATTTGATATATATCAAAATACATCACACAACTTAACACAAGGCAAACAGTGCGCGAGCAAGTGCACAGTTTGCCATCCCCTCAGCTAAACTGAAAGCCTCAAGAGCGCCGCGAACAAGCAAACTTTAACCTTAGACACCAGACTAGGCAAAAAGCCACTTGGGCTGAGCAGGCAACGCAAAAAAAGAACCTAAGCTAGCACTAGGGGAGGGGAGAACACACATACCTGAGGTTGACGAGACGGTCCAGAAAGACAACTGCTGCACCAGGCAACACAGGCAGAGAACCAACCAAGCACAAGCAACGAAGCCAACTGCGCCTGAGGCCTAAGCAGCATAGTAAAATTTGATATATACCAAATTATATCAGACAACACAACACAAGGCAAACAGTGCGCGAGCAAACGCACAGTTTGCCAACCCCCTCAGCTAAACTGAAAGCCTCAAGAGCGCCGCGAACAAGCAGCCTTAACCTTAGACACCAGACTAAGCAAAAAGCCACTTGGGCTGAGCAGGCAACGCAAAAAAAGAACTTAAGCTAGCACTAAGGGAGAGTAGAACACATATATCTGAGGTTGAAGAGACGGTTCAGGAAGACAACTGCTGCATCAGGCAACGCAGGCAGAGAACCAGCCAAGCACAAGCGACGAAGCCATCTGCTTCTGAGGCCTAAACAGCATAGTAAAATTTGATATATACCAAATTATATCAGACAACACAAAACAAGGCAAACAGTGCGCGAGCAAACGCACAGTTTGTCAACCCCCTCAGCTAAACTGAAAACCTCAAGAGCGCCGCGAACAAGCAACCTTAACCTTAGACACAAGACTAAGCAAAAAACCACTTGGGCTGAGCAGGCAACGCAAAAAAGGAACCTAAGCTAGCACTTGGGGAGGGGAGAACAACACATATACCTGAGGTTGAAGAGACGGTCCAGGAAGACAACTGCTGCACCAGGCAACACAGGCAGAGAACCAGCCAAGCACAAGCAACGAAGCCAACTGCGCCTGAGGCCTAAACAGCATAGTAAAATTTGATATATACCAAATTATATCAGACAACACAAAACAAGGCAAACAGTGCGCGAGCAAACGCACAGTTTGCCAACCCCCTCAGCTAAACTGAAAGCCTCAAGAGCGCCGCGAACAGGCAATCTTAACTTTAGACACCAGACCAAGCAAAAAGCCACTTGGGCTGAGCAGGCAACACAAAAAAAGAACCTAAGCTAGCACTAGGGAAGAGTAGAACACATTTATCTGAGGTTGAAGAGACGGTTCAGGAAGACAACTGCTGCATCAGGCAACACAGGCAGAGAACCATTCAAGCACAAGCGACGAAGCCATCTGCTCCTGAGGCCTAAACAGCATAGTAAAAATTGATATATATCAAATTACATCAGACAAAACAACACAAGGCAAACAGCGCGCGAGCAAATGCACAGTTTGTCAACCCCCTCAGCTAAACTGAAAACCTCAAGAGCGCCGCGAACAAGCAACCTTAACCTTAGACACAAGACTAAGCAAAAAACCACTTGGGCTGAGCAGGCAACGCAAAAAAGGAACCTAAGCTAGCACTTGGGGAGGGGAGAACAACACATATACCTGAGGTTGAAGAGACGGTCCAGGAAGACAACTGCTGCACCAGGCAACACAGGCAGAGAACCAGCCAAGCACAAGCAACGAAGCCAACTGCGCCTGAGGCCTAAACAGCATAGTAAAATTTGATATATATCAAATTACATCAGACAACACAACAAGGCAAACAGTGCGCGAGAAAATGCACAATTTGCCAACCCTCAGCTAAACTGAAAGCCTCAAGAGCACCGCGAACAAGCAACCTTAACTTTTCGCCACGAGACTAAGCAAAAAGTCACTTGGGCTGAGCAGGCAACACAAAAAAAGAACCTAAGCTAGCACTAGGGAGGGGAGAACAACACACATACCTGAGGTTGAAGAGACGGTCCAGGAAGACAACTGCAGTACCAAGAAACACAGGCAGAGAACCAGCCAAGCACAAGCGACGAAGCCAACTGCGCCAGAGGCCTAAACAGCAATGAAAAATTTAATAAAAAACTTACTAAATCACACAACACAACACAAAGCAAACAGTGCGCGAGCAAATGCACAGTTTGCCAACCCCCTCAGCTAAACTGAAAGCCTCAAGAGCGCCGCGAACAAGCAACTTTAACTTTAGAAGCCAGACTAAGCAAAAAGTCACTTGGGCTGAGCAGGCAACGCAAAAAAAGAACCTAAGATAGCACTAGGGAAGGGGAGAACACACATACCTGAGGTTGAAGAGACGGTCCAGGAAGACAACTGCAGTACCAAGAAACACAGGCAGAGAACCAGCCAAGCACAAGCAACGAAGCCAACTGCGCTTGAGGCCTAAGCAGCATAGTAAAATTTGATATATACCAAATTATATCAGATAACACAACACAAGGCAAACAGTGCGCGAGCAAACGCACAGTTTGCCAACGCCCTCAGCTAAACTGAAAGCCTCAAGAGCGCCGCGAACAGGCAATCTTAACTTTAGACACCAGACTAAGCAAAAAGCCGCTTGGGCTGAGCAGGCAACACAAAAAAAGAACCTAAGCTAGCACTAGGGGAGAGTAGAACACATTTATCTGAGGTTGAAGAGACGGTTCAGGAAGACAACTGCTGCATCAGGCAACACAGGCAGAGAACCAGCCGAGCACAAGAGACGAAGCCATCTGCTCCTGAGGCCTAAACAGCTTAGTAAAATTTGATATATATCAAATTACATCAGACAACACAACAAGGCAAACAGTGCGCGAGCAAATGCACAATTTGCCAACCCCCTCAGCTAAACTGAAAGCCTCAAGAGCGCCGCGAACAAGCAACTTTAACTTTAGACACCAGACTAAGCAAAAAACCACTTGGGCTGAGCAGGCAACACAAAAAAAGAACCTAAGCTAGCACTAGGGGAGAGTAGAACACATTTATCTGAGGTTGAAGAGACGGTTCAGGAAGACAACTGCTGCATCAGGCAACACAGGCAGAGAACCAGCCAAGCACAAGAGACGAAGCCATCTGCTCCTGAGGCCTAAACAGCTTAGTAAAATTTGATATATATCAAATTACATCAGACAACACAACCAAGGCAAACAGTGCGCAAGCAAACGCACAGTTTTGCCAACGCCCTCAGCTAAACTGAAAGCCTCAAGAGCGCCGCGAACAGGCAATCTTAACTTTAGACACCAGACTAAGCAAAAAGCCACTTGGGCTGAGCAGGCAACACAAAAAAGAACCTAAGCTAGCACTAGGGGAGAGTAGAACACATTTATCTGAGATTGAAGAGACGGTTCAGGAAGACAACTGCTGCATCAGGCAACACAGGCAGAGAACCAGCCAAGCACAAGCGACGAAGCCATCTGCTCCTGAGGCCTAAACAGCATAGTAAAATTTGATATATATCAAATTACATCAGATAACACAACAAGGCAAACAAAGCGCTAGCAAATGCACAATTTGCCAACCCACTCAGCTAAACTGAAAGCCTCAAGAGCGCCGCGAACAAGCAACCTTAACTTTTCGCCACCAGACTAAGCAAAAAGTCACTTGGGCTGAGCAGGCAACACAAAAAAAGAACCTAAGCTAGCACTAGGGGAGGGGAGAACAACACACATACCTGAGGTTGAGGAGACGGTCCAGGAAGACAACTGCAGTACCAAGAAACACAGGCAGAGAACCAGCCAAGCACAAACGACGAAGCCAACTGCGCCAGAGGCCTAAACAGCAATGAAAAATTTAATAAAAATCTTACTAAATCACACAACACAACACAAAGCAAGCAGTGCCCGAGCAAATGCACAGTTTGCCAACCCCCTCAGCTAAACTGAAAGCCTCAAGAGCGCCGCGAACAAGCAACTTTAACTTTTGACACCAGACTAAGCAAAAAGCCACTTGGGCTGAGCAGGCAACGCAAAAAAAGAACCTAAGCTAGCACTAGGGAAGGGGAGAACACACATACCTGAGGTTGAAGAGACGGTCCAGGAAGACAACTGCTGCACCAGGCAACACAAGCAGAGAACCAACCAAGCACAAGCAACGAAGCCAACTGCGCCTGAGGCCTAAACAGCATTGAAAAGTTTAATACAAATCGTACTAAATCACACAACTCAACACAAGGCAAACAGTGCGCGAGCAAATGCACAGTTTGTCAACCCCCGCAGCTAAACTGAAAGCCTCAAGAGCGCCGCGAACAAGCAACCTTAACCTTAGACACCAGATTAAGCAAAAAACCACTTGGGCTGAGCAGGCAACGCAAAAAAAAGAACCTAAGCTAGCACTAGGGGAGGGGAGAACACACATAGCTGAGGTTGAAGAGACGGTCCAGGAAGACAACTGCTGCACCAGGCAACACAGGCAGAGAACCAGCCATGCACAATTGACGAAGCCTACTGCCCAGAGGCCTAAACAGCATTGAAATGTTTAATACAAATCGTACTAAATCACACAACTCAACACAAGGCAAACAGTGCGCGAGCAAATGCACAGTTTGTCAACCCCCTCAGCTAAACTGAAAGCCTCAAGAGCGCCCGCGAACAAGCAACCTTAACCTTAGACACCAGACTAAGCAAAAAACCACTTGGGCTGAGCAGGCAACGCAAAAAAAGAACCTAAGCTAGCACTAGGGGAGGGAAGAACAACAAACATACCTGAGGTTGAAGAGACGGTCCAGGAAGACAACTACTGTACCAGGAATCACAGGCAGAGAATCAACCAAGCACAATCGACGAAGCCAACTGCCCAGATGCCTAAACAGCATTGAAAAGTTTAATACAAAGCGTACTAAATCACACAACACAACACAAGCCAAACAGTGCGCGAGCAAATGCACAGTTTGCCAACCCGCTCAGCTAAACTGAAAGCCTCAAGAGCGCCGCGAACAAGCAACCTTAACTTTAGACACCAGACTAAGCAAAAAGCCACTTGGGCTGAGCAGGCAACGCAAAAAAAGATGCTCAGCT